>NC_092791.1:13470128-13786378 GCF_047496795.1 Chiloscyllium punctatum | reverse complement strand
AGTGAATATGTCTGAGTGCGTGTGTCTGAGTGAGTGTGTCTGAGTGAGTGTGTCTGAGTGAGTGTGCCTGAGTGAGTGTGCCTCAGTGAATGTGTCTGAGTGCGTGTGCCTCAGTGAGTGTGTCTGAGTGAGTGTGTCTGAGTGAGTGTGACTGAGTGCGTGTGTCTGAGTGCGTGTGCCTGAGTGAGTGTGTCTGAGTGAGTGTGTCTGAGTGCGTGTGCCTGATTGAGTGAGTGTGTCTGAGTGAGTGTGTCTGAGTGCGTGTGTCTGAATGAGTGTGTCTGAGTGTGTCTGAGTGAGTGTGTCTGAGTGAATGTGTCTGAGTGAGTGTGTCTTAGTGCGTGTGTCTGAGTGCATGTGTCTGAGTGCGTGTGTTTGTGTGCGTGTGTCTGAGTGAGTGTGTCTTGTGAGTGTGTCTGAGTGAGTGTGCCTGAATGAGTGTGTCTGAGTGAGTGTGTCCGAGTGAGTGTGACAGAGTGAGTGTGCCTGAGTGAGTGTGTCAGAGTGAGTGGGTCTGAGTGAGTGTGTCTGAGTGCGTGTGTCTGAGTGAGTGTGTCTGAGTGCGTGTGTCTGAGTGAGTGTGTCTTAGTGCGTGTGTCTGAGTGCGTGTGTCTGAGTGCGTGTGTTTGTGTGCGTGTGTCTGAGTGAGTGTGTCTTGTGAGTGTGTCTGAGTGAGTGTGCCTGAATGAGTGTGGCTGAGTGAGTGTGTCCGAGTGAGTGTGACAGAGTGAGTGTGCCTGAGTGAGTGTGTCAGAGTGAGTGGGTCTGAGTGAGTGTGTCTGAGTGCGTGTGTCTGAGTGAGTGTGTCTGAGTGAGTGTGCTTGAGTGAGTGTGTCTGAGTGAGTGTGTCCGAGTGAGTGTGACAGAGTGAGTGTGCCTGAGTGCGTGTGTCTGAGTGAGTGAGTCTGAGTGAGTGTGTCTGAGTGAGTGGGCCTGAGTGAGTGAGTCTGAGTGAGTGTGTCTGAGTGAGTGTGTCTGAGTGAGTGTGACAGAGTGAGTGTGCCTGAGTGCGTGTGTCTGAGTGAGTGTGTCTGAGTGCGTGTGTCTGAGTGAGTGTGCCTGAGTGTGTGTGTCTGAGTGAGTGTGTCTGAGTGAGTGTGTCTGAGTGAGTGTGTGTCTGAGTGAGTGTGTCTGAGTGCGTGTGTCGGAGTGAGTGTGTCTGCGTGAGTGTGTCTGAGTGCGTGTGTCTGAGTGAGTGTGTCTGAGTGCGTGTGTCTGAATGAGTGTGTCTGAGTGTGTCTGAGTGAGTGTGTCTGAGTGAATGTGTCTGAGTGAGTGTGTCTGAGTGCGTGTGTCTGAGTGAGTGTGTCTGAGTGCGTGTGTCTGAGTGCGTGTGTCTGAGTGAGTGTGTCTGAGTGAGTGTGTCTGAGTGCGTGTGTCTGAGTGCGTGTGTCTGAGTGAGTGTGTGTGAGTTAGTGTGTCTGAGTGAGTGTGTCTGAGTGAGTGGGTCTGAGTGCGTGTGTCTGAGTGAGTGTGTCTGAGTGAGTGTGTTTGTGTGCGTGTGCCTGAGTGCTTGTGTCTGAGTGAGTCTGTCTGAGTGCGTGTGTCTGAGTGCGTGTGTCTGAGTGAGTGTGTTTGTGTGCTTGTGTCTGAGTGCGTGTGTCTGAGTGAGTGTGTTTGTGTGCGTGTGTCTGAGTGAGTGTGTCTTGTGAGTGTGTCTGAGTGAGTGTGCCTGAATGAGTGTGTCTGAGTGAGTGTGTCCGAGTGAGTGTGACAGAGTGAGTGTGCCTGAGTGAGTGTGTCAGAGTGAGTGGGTCTGAGTGAGTGTGTCTGAGTGCGTGTGTCTGAGTGAGTGTGTCTGAGTGAGTGTGCTTGAGTGAGTGTGTCTGAGTGAGTGTGTCCGAGTGAGTGTGACAGAGTGAGTGTGCCTGAGTGCGTGTGTCTGAGTGAGTGAGTCTGAGTGAGTGTGTCTGAGTGAGTGGGACTGAGTGAGTGTGTCTGAGTGAGTGTGACAGAGTGAGTGTGCCTGAGTGCGTGTGTCTGAGTGAGTGTGTCTGAGTGCGTGTGTCTGAGTGAGTGTGCCTGAGTGTGTGTGTCTGAGTGAGTGTGTCTGAGTGAGTGTGTCTGAGTGAGTGTGTGTCTGAGTGAGTGTGTCTGAGTGCGTGTGTCGGAGTGAGTGTGCCTGAGTGAGTGTGTCTGAGTGCGTGTGTCTGAGTGAGTGTGTCTGAGTGCGTGTGTTTGAGTGAGTGTATCTGAGTGAGTGTGCCTGAGTGAGTGTGTCTGAGTGAGTGTGTCTGAGTGAGTGTGTGTCTGAGTGAGTGTGTCTGAGTGCGTGTGTCGGAGCGAGTGTGCCTGAGTGAGTGTGTCTGAGTGCGTGTGTCTGGGTGCGTGTCTGAGTGAGTGTGTCTGAGTGCGTGTGTTTGAGTGAGTGTGTCTGAGTGCGTGTGTCTGAGTGCGTGTGTCTGAGTGCGTGTGTCTGAGTGAGTGTGCCTGAGTGCGTGTGTCTGAGTGAGTGTGTCTGAGTGAGTGTGTCTGAACGTGTGTGTCTGAGTGCGTGTGCCTGAGTGAGTGTGTCTGAGTGCGTGTGTCTGAGTGAGTGTGTCTGAGTGAGTGTGTCTCAGTGCGTGTGTCTGAGTGCGTGTGTCTGAATGAGTGTGTCTGAGTGAGTGTGTCTGAGTGAGTGTGTCTGAGTACGTGTGCCTGAGTGAGTGTGTCTGAGTGCGTGTGTCTGAGTGAGTGTGTCTGAGTGAGTGTGTCTGAGTGCGTGTGTCTGAGTGCGTGTGTCTGAATGAGTGTGTCTGAGTGAGTGTGCCTGAGTGAGTGTGTCTGAGTGAGTGTGTCTGAGTGAGTGTGCCTGAGTGAGTGTGTCTGAGTGCGTGTGTCTGAGTGCGTGTGCCTGAGTGCGTGTGCCTGAGTGAGTGTGTCTGAGTGAGTGTGTCTGAGTGAGTGTGCCTGAGTGCGTGTGTCTGAGTGCGTGTGCCTGAGTGAGTGTGTCTGAGTGAGTGTGTCTGAGTGCGTGTGTCTGAGTGCGTGTGCCTGAGTGAGTGTGTCTGAGTGAGTGTGTCTGAGTGCGTGTGTCTGAATGAGTGTGTCTGAGTGTGTCTGAGTGCGTGTGTCTGAGTGAGTGTGTCTGAGTGCATGTGTCTGAGTGCGTGTGCCTGAGTGAGTGTGTCTGAGTGCGCGTGTCTGAGTGCGTGTGTCTGAGTGCGCGTGTCTGAGTGCGTGTGTCTGAGTGCGTGTGTCTGAGTGAGAGTGTCTGAGTGAGTGTGTCTGAGTGCGTGTGCCTGAGTGAGTGTGTCTGAGTGCGCGTGTCTGAGTGAGTGTGTCTGAGTGCGCGTGTCTGAGTGCGGGTGTCTGAGTGCGTGTGTCTGAGTGAGAGTGTCTGAGTGAGTGTGTCTGAGTGCGTGTGTCTGAGTGAGTGTGTTTGTGTGCGTGTGTCTGAGTGAGTGTGTCTTGTGAGTGTGTCTGAGTGCGTGTGTCTGAGTGAGTGTCTGAATGAGTGTGTCTGAGTGAGTGTGTCTGAGTGAGTGTTTCTGAGTGAGTGTGTCTGAGTGAGTGTGTCTGAGTGAGTGTTTCTGAGTGAGTGTCCCTGAGTGAGTGTGTCTGAGTGAGTGTGCCTGAGTGCGTGGGTCTGAGTGAGTGTATCTGAGTGAGTGTGTCTGAGTGCGTGTGTCTGAGTGAGTGTGTCTGAGTGAGTGTGTCTGAGTGAGTGTGCCTGAGTGCGTGTGCCTGAGTGAGTGTGTCTGAGTGAGTGTGTCTGAATGAGTGTGTCTGAGTGAGTGTGCCTGAGCGAGTGTGTCTGAATGAGTGTGCCTGAGTGAGTGTGTCTGAGTGAGTGTGTGTGAGTGAGTGTGTCTGAGTGCGTGTGCCTGAGTGAGTGTGTCTGAGTGAGTGTGTCTGAGTGCGTGTGTCTGAGTGAGTGTGTCTGAGTGAGTGTGTCTGAGTGAGGGAGTCTGAGTGAGTGGTTCTGAGTGCGTATGTCTGAGTGAGTGTGTCTGAGTGAGTGTGTCTGAGTGAGTGTGTCTGAGTGAATATGTCTGAGTGCGTGTGTCTGAGTGAGTGTGTCTGAGTGAGTGTGTCTGAGTACGTGTGCCTGAGTGAGTGTGTCTGAGTGCGTGTGTCTGAGTGAGTGTGTCTGAGTGAGTGTGTCTGAGTGCGTGTGTCTGAGTGCGTGTGTCTGAATGAGTGTGTCTGAGTGAGTGTGCCTGAGTGAGTGTGTCTGAGTGAGTGTGCCTGAGTGAGTGTGTCAGAGTGAGTGAGTGTGAGTGAGTGACTGTGTCTGAGTGCGTGTGTCTGAGTGAGTGTGCCTGAGTGAGTGTGTTGTGAGTGAGTGAGTCTGAGTGAGTGTGTCTGAGTGAGTGTGTCTGAGTGAGTGTGTCTGAGTGAGTGGTTCTGAGTGCGTGTGTCTGAGTGCGTGTGTCTGAGTGAGTGTGTCTGAGTGAGTGGCTCTGAGTGCGTGTGTCTGAGTGAGTGTGTCTGAATGAGTTTGTCTGAGTGAGTGTGCCTGAGTGAGTGTGCCTGAGTGAGTGTGTCTGAATGAGTGTGCCTGAGTGCGTGTG
The DNA here is from genome assembly GCF_047496795.1 of Chiloscyllium punctatum. NCBI lineage: Eukaryota > Metazoa > Chordata > Chondrichthyes > Orectolobiformes > Hemiscylliidae > Chiloscyllium > Chiloscyllium punctatum. The sequence continues at coordinate 13,781,879 of NC_092791.1, read as the reverse complement.
TCTGAGTGAGTGTGTCTTGTGAGTGTGTCTGAGTGCATGTGTCTGAGTGCGTGTGTCTGAGTGAGTGTGCCTGAGTGAGTGTGTCTGAGTGTGTGTGCCTGAGTGAGTGTGCCTGAGTGAGTGTGTCTGAGTGAGTGTGCCTGAGTGAGTGTGTCAGAGTGAGTGTGTCTGAGTGAGTGTGTTTGAGTGAGTGTGCCTGAGTGAGTGTGCCTGAGTGAATGTGTCTGAGTGAGTGTGTCTGAGTGCGTGTGCCTGAGTGAGTGTGTCTGAGTGAGTGTGCCTGAGTGAGTGTGTCTGAGTGCGTGTGCCTGAGTGTGTGTGCCTGAGTGAGTGTGTCTGAGTGCGTGTGTCTGAGTGAGTGTGCCTGAGTGAGTGTGTCTGAGTGAGTGTGTCTGAGTGCGTGTGTCTGAGTGAGTGTGTCTGAGTGAGTGTGTCTGAGTGCGTGTGTCTGAGTGCGTGTGCCTGAGTGAGTGTGTCTGAGTGAGTGTGTCTGAGTGAGTGTGCCTGAGTGCGTGTGTCTGAGTGCGTGTGCCTGAGTGAGTGTGCCTGAGTGAGTGTGTCTGAGTGCGTGTGTCTGAGTGCGTGTGCCTGAGTGAGTGTGTCTGAGTGAGTGTGTCTGAGTGCGTGTGTCTGAATGAGTGTGTCTGAGTGTGTCTGAGTGCGTGTGTCTGAGTGAGTGTGTCTGAGTGCATGTGTCTGAGTGCGTGTGTCTGAGTGAGTGTGTCTGAGTGCGTGTGTCTGAGTGCGTGTGTCTGAGTGCGTGTGTCTGAGTGAGAGTGTCTGAGTGAGTGTGTCTGAGTGCGTGTGTCTGAGTGAGTGTGTTTGATTGCGTGTGTCTGAGTGAGTGTGTCTTGTGAGTGTGTCTGAGTGCGTGTGTCTGAGTGAGTGTCTGAATGAGTGTGTCTGAGTGAGTGTGTCTGAGTGAGTGTTTCTGAGTGAGTGTGTCTGAGTGAGTGTGTCTGAGTGAGTGTTTCTGAGTGAGTGTCCCTGAGTGAGTGTGTCTGAGTGAGTGTGTCTGAGTGAGTGTGCCTGAGTGCGTGGGTCTGAGTGAGTGTATCTGAGTGAGTGTGTCTGAGTGCGTGTGTCTGAGTGAGTGTGTCTGAGTGAGTGTGTCTGAGTGAGTGTGCCTGAGTGCGTGTGCCTGAGTGAGTGTGTCTGAGTGAGTGTGTCTGAATGAGTGTGTCTGAGTGAGTGTGCCTGAGCGAGTGTGTCTGAATGAGTGTGCCTGAGTGAGTGTGTCTGAGTGAGTGTGTGTGAGTGAGTGTGTCTGAGTGCGTGTGCCTGAGTGAGTGTGTCTGAGTGAGTGTGTCTGAGTGCGTGTGTCTGAGTGAGTGTGTCTGAGTGAGTGTGTCTGAGTGAGGGAGTCTGAGTGAGTGGTTCTGAGTGCGTATGTCTGAGTGAGTGTGTCTGAGTGAGTGTGTCTGAGTGAGTGTGTCTGAGTGAATATGTCTGAGTGCGTGTGTCTGAGTGAGTGTGTCTGAGTGAGTGTGTCTGAGTGAGTGTGCCTGAGTGAGTGTGCCTCAGTGAATGTGTCTGAGTGCGTGTGCCTGAGTGAGTGTGTCTGAGTGCGTGTGTCTGAGTGAGTGTGTCTGAGTGAGTGTGTCTGAGTGAGTGTGTCTGAGTGAGTGTGACTGAGTGCGTGTGTCTGAGTGCGTGTGCTTGAGTGAGTGTGTCTGAGTGAGTGTGTCTGAGTGCGTGTGTCTGAGTGCGTGTGTCTGAGTGAATGTGTTTGTGTGCGTGTGTCTGAGTGAGTGTGTCTTGTGAGTGTGTCTGAGTGAGTGTGCCTGAATGAGTGTGTCTGAGTGAGTGTGTCCGAGTGAGTGTGACAGAGTGAGTGTGCCTGAGTGAGTGTGTCAGAGTGAGTTGGTCTGAGTGAGTGTGTCTGAGTGCGTGTGTCTGAGTGAGTGTGTCTGAGTGAGTCTGCTTGAGTGAGTGTGTCTGAGTGAGTGTGTCCGAGTGAGTGTGACAGAGTGAGTGTGCCTGAGTGCGTGTGTCTGAGTGAGTGAGTCTGAGTGAGTGTGTCTGAGTGAGTGGGCCTGAGTGAGTGTGTCTGAGTGAGTGTGACAGAGTGAGTGTGCCTGAGTGCGTGTGTCTGAGTGCGTGTGTCTGAGTGAGTGTGTCTGAGTGCATGTGTCTGAGTGAGTGTCTGAATGAGTGTGTCTGAGTGAGTGTGTCTGAGTGAGTGTTTCTGAGTGAGTGTGTCTGAGTGAGTGTGTCTGAGTGAGTGTTTCTGAGTGAGTGTTTCTGAGTGAGTGTCCCTGAGTGAGTGTGTCTGAGTGCGTGTGCCTGAGTGAGTGTGTCTGAGTGAGTGTGTCTGAATGAGTGTGTATGAGTGAGTGTGCCTGAGCGAGTGTGTCTGAGTGCGTGTGCCTGAGTGAGTGTGTCTGAGTGAGTGTGTCTGAGTGAGTGTGTCTGAGTGAGTGTGTCTGAATGAGTGTGTATGAGTGAGTGTGCCTGAGCGAGTGTGTCTGAGTGCGTGTGTCTGAGTGAGTGTGTCTGAGTGAGTGTGTCTGAGTGAGTGTGCCTGAGTGCGTGTGTCTGAGTGAGTGTGTCTGAGTGAGTGTGTCTGAGTAAGTGTGTCTGAGTGAGTGAGTCTGAGTGAGTGGTTCTGAATGCGTATGTCTGAGTGAGTGTGTCTGAGTGAGTGTGTCTGAGTGAGTGTGTCTGAGTGAATATGTCTGAGTGCGTGTGTCTGAGTGAGTGTGTCTGAGTGAGTGTGTCTGAGTGAGTGTGCCTGAGTGAGTGTGCCTCAGTGAATGTGTCTGAGTGCGTGTGCCTCAGTGAGTGTGTCTGAGTGAGTGTGTCTGAGTGAGTGTGCCTGAGTGCGTGTGTCTGAGTGCGTGTGCCTGAGTGAGTGTGTCTGAGTGAGTGTGTCTGAGTGCGTGTGTCTGAGTGCGTGTGCCTGAGTGAGTGTGTCTGAGTGCGTGTGTCTGAGTGCGTGTGTCTGAGTGAGTGTGTCTGAGTGCGTGTGTCTGAGTGCGTGAGTCTGAGTGAGTGTGTCTGCGTGCGTGTGTCTGAGTGAGTGTGTCTGAGTGAGTGAGTCTGAGTGAGTGGGTCTGAGTGAGTGAGTCTGAGTGAGTGGGTCTGAGTGAGTGTGTCTGAGTGAGTGTGCCTGAGTGCGTGTGCCTGAGTGAGTGTGTCTGAGTGAGTGTGTCTGAATGAGTGTGTCTGAGTGGGTGTGCCTGAGCGAGTGTGTCTGAATGAGTGTGTCTGAGTGAGTGTGTGTGAGTGAGTGTGTCTGAGTGCGTGTGCCTGAGTGAGTGTGTCTGAGTGAGTGTGTCTGAGTGCGTGTGTCTGAGTGAGTGTGTCTGAGTGAGGGAGTCTGAGTGAGTGGTTCTGAGTGCGTATGTCTGAGTGAGTGTGTCTGAGTGAGTGTGTCTGAGTGAGTGTGTCTGAGTGAATATGTCTGAGTGCGTGTGTCTGAGTGAGTGTGTCTGAGTGAGTGTGTCTGAGTGAGTGTGCCTGAGTGAGTGTGCCTCAGTGAATGTGTCTGAGTGCGTGTGCCTCAGTGAGTGTGTCTGAGTGAGTGTGTCTGAGTGAGTGTGACTGAGTGCGTGTGTCTGAGTGCGTGTGCCTGAGTGAGTGTGTCTGAGTGAGTGTGTCTGAGTGCGTGTGCCTGATTGAGTGAGTGTGTCTGAGTGAGTGTGTCTGAGTGCGTGTGTCTGAGTGCGTGTGTCTGAATGAGTGTGTCTGAGTGAGTGTGTCTGAGTGAATGTGTCTGAGTGAGTGTGTCTTAGTGCGTGTGTCTGAGTGCATGTGTCTGAGTGCGTGTGTTTGTGTGCGTGTGTCTGAGTGAGTGTGTCTTGTGAGTGTGTCTGAGTGAGTGTGCCTGAATGAGTGTGTCTGAGTGAGTGTGTCCGAGTGAGTGTGACAGAGTGAGTGTGCCTGAGTGAGTGTGTCAGAGTGAGTGGGTCTGAGTGAGTGTGTCTGAGTGCGTGTGTCTGAGTGAGTGTGTCTTAGTGCGTGTGTCTGAGTGCGTGTGTCTGAGTGCGTGTGTTTGTGTGCGTGTGTCTGAGTGAGTGTGTCTTGTGAGTGTGTCTGAGTGAGTGTGCCTGAATGAGTGTGGCTGAGTGAGTGTGTCCGAGTGAGTGTGACAGAGTGAGTGTGCCTGAGTGAGTGTGTCAGAGTGAGTGGGTCTGAGTGAGTGTGTCTGAGTGCGTGTGTCTGAGTGAGTGTGTCTGAGTGAGTGTGCTTGAGTGAGTGTGTCTGAGTGAGTGAGTCTGAGTGAGTGTGTCTGAGTGAGTGGGCCTGAGTGAGTGAGTCTGAGTGAGTGTGTCTGAGTGAGTGTGTCCGAGTGAGTGTGACAGAGTGAGTGTGCCTGAGTGCGTGTGTCTGAGTGAGTGAGTCTGAGTGAGTGTGTCTGAGTGAGTGGGCCTGAGTGAGTGAGTCTGAGTGAGTGTGTCTGAGTGAGTGTGTCTGAGTGAGTGTGACAGAGTGAGTGTGCCTGAGTGCGTGTGTCTGAGTGAGTGTGTCTGAGTGCGTGTGTCTGAGTGAGTGTGCCTGAGTGTGTGTGTCTGAGTGAGTGTGTCTGAGTGAGTGTGTCTGAGTGAGTGTGTGTCTGAGTGAGTGTGTCTGAGTGCGTGTGTCGGAGTGAGTGTGTCTGCGTGAGTGTGTCTGAGTGCGTGTGTCTGAGTGAGTGTGTCTGAGTGCGTGTGTCTGAATGAGTGTGTCTGAGTGTGTCTGAGTGAGTGTGTCTGAGTGAATGTGTCTGAGTGAGTGTGTCTGAGTGCGTGTGTCTGAGTGAGTGTGTCTGAGTGAGTGTGTCTGAGTGAGTGTGTCTGAGTGAGTCTGTCTGAGTGCGTGTGTCTGAGTGCGTGTGTCTGAGTGAGTATGTTTGTGTGCGTGTGTCTGAGTGAGTGTGTCTGAGTTAGTGTGTCTGAGTGAGTGTGTCTGAGTGAGTGGGTCTGAGTGCGTGTGTCTGAGTGAGTGTGTCTGAGTGCTTGTGTCTGAGTGAGTCTGTCTGAGTGCGTGTGTCTGAGTGCGTGTGTCTGAGTGAGTGTGTTTGTGTGCGTGTGTCTGAGTGCGTGTGTCTGAGTGAGTGTGTTTGTGTGCGTGTGTCTGAGTGAGTGTGTCTTGTGAGTGTGTCTGAGTGAGTGTGCCTGAATGAGTGTGTCTGAGTGAGTGTGTCCGAGTGAGTGTGACAGAGTGAGTGTGCCTGAGTGAGTGTGTCAGAGTGAGTGGGTCTGAGTGAGTGTGTCTGAGTGCGTGTGTCTGAGTGAGTGTGTCTGAGTGTGTCTGAGTGAGTGTGCCTGAATGAGTGTGGCTGAGTGAGTGTGTCCGAGTGAGTGTGACAGAGTGAGTGTGCCTGAGTGAGTGTGTCAGAGTGAGTGGGTCTGAGTGAGTGTGTCTGAGTGCGTGTGTCTGAGTGAGTGTGTCTGAGTGAGTGTGCTTGAGTGAGTGTGTCTGAGTGAGTGAGTCTGAGTGAGTGTGTCTGAGTGAGTGGGCCTGAGTGAGTGAGTCTGAGTGAGTGTGTCTGAGTGAGTGTGTCCGAGTGAGTGTGACAGAGTGAGTGTGCCTGAGTGCGTGTGTCTGAGTGAGTGAGTCTGAGTGAGTGTGTCTGAGTGAGTGGGCCTGAGTGAGTGAGTCTGAGTGAGTGTGTCTGAGTGAGTGTGTCTGAGTGAGTGTGACAGAGTGAGTGTGCCTGAGTGCGTGTGTCTGAGTGAGTGTGTCTGAGTGCGTGTGTCTGAGTGAGTGTGCCTGAGTGTGTGTGTCTGAGTGAGTGTGTCTGAGTGAGTGTGTCTGAGTGAGTGTGTGTCTGAGTGAGTGTGTCTGAGTGCGTGTGTCGGAGTGAGTGTGTCTGCGTGAGTGTGTCTGAGTGCGTGTGTCTGAGTGAGTGTGTCTGAGTGCGTGTGTCTGAATGAGTGTGTCTGAGTGTGTCTGAGTGAGTGTGTCTGAGTGAATGTGTCTGAGTGAGTGTGTCTGAGTGCGTGTGTCTGAGTGAGTGTGTCTGAGTGAGTGTGTCTGAGTGAGTGTGTCTGAGTGAGTCTGTCTGAGTGCGTGTGTCTGAGTGCGTGTGTCTGAGTGAGTATGTTTGTGTGCGTGTGTCTGAGTGAGTGTGTCTGAGTTAGTGTGTCTGAGTGAGTGTGTCTGAGTGAGTGGGTCTGAGTGCGTGTGTCTGAGTGAGTGTGTCTGAGTGCTTGTGTCTGAGTGAGTCTGTCTGAGTGCGTGTGTCTGAGTGCGTGTGTCTGAGTGAGTGTGTTTGTGTGCGTGTGTCTGAGTGCGTGTGTCTGAGTGAGTGTGTTTGTGTGCGTGTGTCTGAGTGAGTGTGTCTTGTGAGTGTGTCTGAGTGAGTGTGCCTGAATGAGTGTGTCTGAGTGAGTGTGTCCGAGTGAGTGTGACAGAGTGAGTGTGTCAGAGTGAGTGGGTCTGAGTGAGTGTGTCTGAGTGCGTGTGTCTGAGTGAGTGTGTCTGAGTGAGTGTGCTTGAGTGAGTGTGTCTGAGTGAGTGTGTCCGAGTGAGTGTGACAGAGTGAGTGTGCCTGAGTGCGTGTGTCTGAGTGAGTGAGTCTGAGTGAGTGTGTCTGAGTGAGTGGGACTGAGTGAGTGTGTCTGAGTGAGTGTGACAGAGTGAGTGTGCCTGAGTGCGTGTGTCTGAGTGAGTGTGTCTGCATGCGTGTGTCTGAGTGAGTGTGCCTGAGTGTGTGTGTCTGAGTGAGTGTGTCTGAGTGAGTGTGTCTGAGTGAGTGTGTGTCTGAGTGAGTGTGTCTGAGTGCGTGTGTCGGAGTGAGTGTGCCTGAGTGAGTGTGTCTGAGTGCGTGTGTCTGAGTGAGTGTGTCTGAGTGCGTGTGTTTGAGTGAGTGTATCTGAGTGAGTGTGTCTGAGTGAGTGTGTCTGAGTGAGTGTGTGTCTGAGTGAGTGTGTCTGAGTGCGTGTGTCGGAGTGAGTGTGCCTGAGTGAGTGTGTCTGAGTGCGTGTGTCTGAGTGCGTGTCTGAGTGAGTGTGTCTGAGTGCGTGTGTTTGAGTGAGTGTGTCTGAGTGCGTGTGTCTGAGTGCGTGTGTCTGAGTGCGTGTGTCTGAGTGAGTGTGCCTGAGTGCGTGTGTCTGAGTGAGTGTGTCTGAACGTGTGTGTCTGAGTGCGTGTGCCTGAGTGAGTGTGTCTGAGTGCGTGTGTCTGAGTGAGTGTGTCTGAGTGAGTGTGTCTCAGTGCGTGTGTCTGAGTGCGTGTGTCTGAATGAGTGTGTCTGAGTGAGTGTGTCTGAGTGAGTGTGTCTGAGTACGTGTGCCTGAGTGAGTGTGTCTGAGTGCGTGTGTCTGAGTGAGTGTGTCTGAGTGAGTGTGTCTGAGTGCGTGTGTCTGAGTGCGTGTGTCTGAATGAGTGTGTCTGAGTGAGTGTGCCTGAGTGAGTGTGTCTGAGTGAGTGTGCCTGAGTGAGTGTGTCTGAGTGCGTGTGTCTGAGTGCGTGTGCCTGAGTGAGTGTGTCTGAGTGAGTGTGTCTGAGTGAGTGTGCCTGAGTGCGTGTGTCTGAGTGCGTGTGCCTGAGTGAGTGTGTCTGAGTGAGTGTGTCTGAGTGCGTGTGTCTGAGTGCGTGTGCCTGAGTGAGTGTGTCTGAGTGAGTGTGTCTGAGTGCGTGTGTCTGAATGAGTGTGTCTGAGTGTGTCTGAGTGCGTGTGTCTGAGTGAGTGTGTCTGAGTGCATGTGTCTGAGTGCGTGTGCCTGAGTGAGTGTGTCTGAGTGCGCGTGTCTGAGTGCGTGTGTCTGAGTGCGTGTGTCTGAGTGAGAGTGTCTGAGTGAGTGTGTCTGAGTGCGTGTGCCTGAGTGAGAGTGTCTGAGTGAGTGTGTCTGAGTGCGTGTGTCTGAGTGAGTGTGTTTGTGTGCGTGTGTCTGAGTGAGTGTGTCTTGTGAGTGTGTCTGAGTGCGTGTGTCTGAGTGAGTGTCTGAATGAGTGTGTCTGAGTGAGTGTGTCTGAGTGAGTGTTTCTGAGTGAGTGTGTCTGAGTGAGTGTGTTTGTGTGCGTGTGTCTGAGTGAGTGTGTCTTGTGAGTGTGTCTGAGTGCGTGTGTCTGAGTGCGTGTGCCTGAGTGAGAGTGTCTGAGTGAGTGTGTCTGAGTGCGTGTGTCTGAGTGAGTGTGTTTGTGTGCGTGTGTCTGAGTGAGTGTGTCTTGTGAGTGTGTCTGAGTGCGTGTGTCTGAGTGAGTGTCTGAATGAGTGTGTCTGAGTGAGTGTGTCTGAGTGAGTGTTTCTGAGTGAGTGTGTCTGAGTGAGTGTGTCTGAGTGAGTGTTTCTGAGTGAGTGTCCCTGAGTGAGTGTGTCTGAGTGAGTGTGTCTGAGTGAGTGTGCCTGAGTGCGTGGGTCTGAGTGAGTGTATCTGAGTGAGTGTGTCTGAGTGCGTGTGTCTGAGTGAGTGTGTCTGAGTGAGTGTGTCTGAGTGAGTGTGCCTGAGTGCGTGTGCCTGAGTGAGTGTGTCTGAGTGAGTGTGTCTGAATGAGTGTGTCTGAGTGAGTGTGCCTGAGCGAGTGTGTCTGAATGAGTGTGCCTGAGTGAGTGTGTCTGAGTGAGTGTGTGTGAGTGAGTGTGTCTGAGTGCGTGTGCCTGAGTGAGTGTGTCTGAGTGAGTGTGTCTGAGTGCGTGTGTCTGAGTGAGTGTGTCTGAGTGAGTGTGTCTGAGTGAGTGTGTCTGAGTGAGTGTGTCTGAGTGAATATGTCTGAGTGCGTGTGTCTGAGTGAGTGTGTCTGAGTGAGTGTGTCTGAGTACGTGTGCCTGAGTGAGTGTGTCTGAGTGCGTGTGTCTGAGTGAGTGTGTCTGAGTGAGTGTGTCTGAGTGAGTGTGCCTGAGTGAGTGTGTCTGAATGAGTGTGTCTGAGTGAGTGTGCCTGAGTGAGTGTGTCTGAGTGAGTGTGCCTGAGTGAGTGTCAGAGTGAGTGAGTGTGAGTGAGTGAGTGTGTCTGAGTGCGTGTGTCTGAGTGAGTGTGCCTGAGTGAGTGTGTTGTGAGTGCGTGTTTCTGAGTGAGTGTGTCTGAGTGAGTGTATCTGAGTGAGTGTGTCTGAGTCTGTGTGTCTGAGTGAGTGGTTCTGAGTGAGTGAGTCTGAGTGAGTGTGTCTGAGTGAGTGTGTCTGAGTGCGTGTGTCTGAGTGAGTGTGTCTGAGTGAGTATGTCTGAGTGAGTGTGTCTGAGTGAGTGTGTCTGAATGAGTTTGTCTGAGTGAGTGTGCCTGAGTGAGTGTGCCTGAGTGAGTGTGTCTGAATGAGTGTGCCTGAGTGCGTGTGTCTGAGTGAGTGTGTCTTGTGAGTGTGTCTGAGTGCATGTGTCTGAGTGCGTGTGTCTGAGTGAGTGTGCCTGAGTGAGTGTGTCTGAGTGCGTGTGCCTGAGTGAGTGTGCCTGAGTGAGTGTGTCTGAGTGAGTGTGCCTGAGTGAGTGTGTCAGAGTGAGTGTGTCTGAGTGAGTGTGTTTTAGTGAGTGTGCCTGAGTGAGTGTGCCTGAGTGAATGTGTCTGAGTGAGTGTGTCTGAGTGCGTGTGCCTGAGTGAGTGTGTCTGAGTGAGTGTGCCTGAGTGAGTGTGTCTGAGTGCGTGTGCCTGAGTGAGTGTGCCTGAGTGAGTGTGTCTGAGTGCGTGTGTCTGAGTGAGTGTGCCTGAGTGAGTGTGTCTGAGTGAGTGTGTCTGAGTGCGTGTGTCTGAGTGAGTGTGTCTGAGTGAGTGTGTCTGAGTGCGTGTGTCTGAGTGAGTGTGTCTGAGTGAGTGTGTCTGAGTGCGTGTGTCTGAGTGCGTGTGCCTGAGTGAGTGTGTCTGAGTGAGTGTGTCTGAGTGAGTGTGCCTGAGTGCGTGTGTCTGAGTGCGTGTGCCTGAGTGAGTGTGTCTGAGTGAGTGTGTCTGAGTGCGTGTGTCTGAGTGCGTGTGCCTGAGTGAGTGTGTCTGAGTGAGTGTGTCTGAGTGCGTGTGTCTGAATGAGTGTGTCTGAGTGTGTCTGAGTGCGTGTGTCTGAGTGAGTGTGTCTGAGTGCATGTGTCTGAGTGCGTGTGTCTGAGTGAGTGTGTCTGAGTGCGTGTGTCTGAGTGCGTGTGTCTGAGTGAGAGTGTCTGAGTGAGTGTGTCTGAGTGCGTGTGTCTGAGTGAGTGTGTTTGTGTGCGTGTGTCTGAGTGAGTGTGTCTTGTGAGTGTGTCTGAGTGCGTGTGTCTGAGTGAGTGTCTGAATGAGTGTGTCTGAGTGAGTGTGTCTGAGTGAGTGTTTCTGAGTGAGTGTGTCTGAGTGAGTGTGTCTGAGTGAGTGTTTCTGAGTGAGTGTCCCTGAGTGAGTGTGTCTGAGTGAGTGTGTCTGAGTGAGTGTGCCTGAGTGCGTGGGTCTGAGTGAGTGTATCTGAGTGAGTGTGTCTGAGTGCGTGTGTCTGAGTGAGTGTGTCTGAGTGAGTGTGTCTGAGTGAGTGTGCCTGAGTGCGTGTGCGTGAGTGAGTGTGTCTGAGTGAGTGTGTCTGAATGAGTGTGTCTGAGTGAGTGTGCCTGAGCGAGTGTGTCTGAATGAGTGTGCCTGAGTGAGTGTGTCTGAGTGAGTGTGTGTGAGTGAGTGTGTCTGAGTGCGTGTGCCTGAGTGAGTGTGTCTGAGTGAGTGTGTCTGAGTGCGTGTGTCTGAGTGAGTGTGTCTGAGTGAGTGTGTCTGAGTGAGGGAGTCTGAGTGAGTGGTTCTGAGTGCGTATGTCTGAGTGAGTGTGTCTGAGTGAGTGTGTCTGAGTGAGTGTGTCTGAGTGAATATGTCTGAGTGCGTGTGTCTGAGTGAGTGTGTCTGAGTGAGTGTGTCTGAGTGAGTGTGCCTGAGTGAGTGTGCCTCAGTGAATGTGTCTGAGTGCGTGTGCCTGAGTGAGTGTGTCTGAGTGAGTGTGTCTGAGTGAGTGTGACTGAGTGCGTGTGTCTGAGTGCGTGTGCTTGAGTGAGTGTGTCTGAGTGAGTGTGTCTGAGTGCGTGTGCCTGAGTGAGTGAGTGTGTCTGAGTGAGTGTGTCTGAGTGCGTGTGTCTGAATGAGTGTGTCTGAGTGAGTGTGTCTGAGTGAGTGTGTCTGAGTGCGTGTGTCTGAGTGAGTGTGTCTGAGTGCGTGTGTCTGAGTGCGTGTGTCTGAATGAGTGTGTCTGAGTGTGTCTGAGTGAGTGTGTCTGAATGAATGTGTCTGAGTGAGTGTGTCTGAGTGAGTGTGCCTGAGTGCGTGTGTCTGAGTGAGTGTGTCTGAGCGTGTGTGTCTGAGTGCGTGTGTCTGAGTGAGTGTGTTTGTGTGCGTGTGTCTGAGTGAGTGTGTCTGAGTGAGTGTGTCTGAGTGAGTGTGTCTGAGTGAGTGGGTCTGAGTGCGTGTGTCTGAGTGAGTGTGTCTGAGTGCGTGTGTCTGAGTGCGTGTGTCTGAGTGAGTGTGTCTGAGTGCGTGTGTCTGAGTGCGTGTGTCTGAGTGCGTGTGTCTGAGTGAATGTGTTTGTGTGCGTGTGTCTGAGTGAGTGTGTCTTGTGAGTGTGTCTGAGTGAGTGTGCCTGAATGAGTGTGTCTGAGTGAGTGTGTCCGAGTGAGTGTGACAGAGTGAGTGTGCCTGAGTGAGTGTGTCAGAGTGAGTTGGTCTGAGTGAGTGTGTCTGAGTGCGTGTGTCTGAGTGAGTGTGTCTGAGTGAGTGTGCTTGAGTGAGTGTGTCTGAGTGAGTGTGTCCGAGTGAGTGTGACAGAGTGAGTGTGCCTGAGTGCGTGTGTCTGAGTGAGTGAGTCTGAGTGAGTGTGTCTGAGTGAGTGGGCCTGAGTGAGTGTGTCTGAGTGAGTGTGACAGAGTGAGTGTGCCTGAGTGCGTGTGTCTGAGTGCGTGTGTCTGAGTGAGTGTGTCTGAGTGCATGTGTCTGAGTGAGTGTCTGAATGAGTGTGTCTGAGTGAGTGTGTCTGAGTGAGTGTGTCTGAGTGCGTGTGCCTGAGTGAGTGTGTCTGAATGAGTGTGTATGAGTGAGTGTGCCTGAGCGAGTGTGTCTGAGTGCGTGTGCCTGAGTGAGTGTGTCTGAGTGAGTGTGTCTGAGTGCGTGTGTCTGAGTGAGTGTGTCTGAGTGAGTGTGTCTGAGTGAGTGTGTCTGAGTGAGTGTGTCTGAGTGAGTGTGTCTGAGTGAGTGAGTCTGAGTGAGTGGTTCTGAGTGCGTATGTCTGAGTGAGTGTGTCTGAGTGAGTGTGTCTGAGTGAATATGTCTGAGTGAGTGTGTCTGAGTGAGTGTGTCTGAGTGAGTGTGCCTGAGTGAGTGTGCCTCAGTGAATGTGTCTGAGTGCGTGTGCCTCAGTGAGTGTGTCTGAGTGAGTGTGTCTGAGTGAGTGTGCCTGAGTGCGTGTGTCTGAGTGCGTGTGCCTGAGTGAGTGTGTCTGAGTGAGTGTGTCTGAGTGCGTGTGTCTGAGTGCGTGTGCCTGAGTGAGTGTGTCTGAGTGCGTGTGTCTGAGTGCGTGTGTCTGAGTGAGTGTGTCTGAGTGCGTGTGTCTGAGTGCGTGAGTCTGAGTGAGTGTGTCTGCGTGCGTGTGTCTGAGTGAGTGTGTCTGAGTGAGTGAGTCTGAGTGAGTGGGTCTGAGTGAGTGAGTCTGAGTGAGTGGGTCTGAGTGAGTGTGTCTGAGTGAGTGTGCCTGAGTGCGTGTGCCTGAGTGAGTGTGTCTGAGTGAGTGTGTCTGAATGAGTGTGTCTGAGTGAGTGTGCCTGAGCGAGTGTGTCTGAATGAGTGTGTCTGAGTGAGTGTGTGTGAGTGAGTGTGTCTGAGTGCGTGTGCCTGAGTGAGTGTGTCTGAGTGAGTGTGTCTGAGTGCGTGTGTCTGAGTGAGTGTGTCTGAGTGAGGGAGTCTGAGTGAGTGGTTCTGAGTGCGTATGTCTGAGTGAGTGTGTCTGAGTGAGTGTGTCTGAGTGAGTGTGTCTGAGTGAATATGTCTGAGTGCGTGTGTCTGAGTGAGTGTGTCTGAGTGAGTGTGTCTGAGTGAGTGTGCCTGAGTGAGTGTGCCTCAGTGAATGTGTCTGAGTGCGTGTGCCTCAGTGAGTGTGTCTGAGTGAGTGTGTCTGAGTGAGTGTGACTGAGTGCGTGTGTCTGAGTGCGTGTGCCTGAGTGAGTGTGTCTGAGTGAGTGTGTCTGAGTGCGTGTGCCTGATTGAGTGAGTGTGTCTGAGTGAGTGTGTCTGAGTGCGTGTGTCTGAATGAGTGTGTCTGAGTGTGTCTGAGTGAGTGTGTCTGAGTGAATGTGTCTGAGTGAGTGTGTCTTAGTGCGTGTGTCTGAGTGCGTGTGTCTGAGTGCGTGTGTTTGTGTGCGTGTGTCTGAGTGAGTGTGTCTTGTGAGTGTGTCTGAGTGAGTGTGCCTGAATGAGTGTGTCTGAGTGAGTGTGTCCGAGTGAGTGTGACAGAGTGAGTGTGCCTGAGTGAGTGTGTCAGAGTGAGTGGGTCTGAGTGAGTGTGTCTGAGTGAGTGTGTCTGAGTGCGTGTGTCTGAGTGAGTGTGTCTTAGTGCGTGTGTCTGAGTGCGTGTGTCTGAGTGCGTGTGTTTGTGTGCGTGTGTCTGAGTGAGTGTGTCTTGTGAGTGTGTCTGAGTGAGTGTGCCTGAATGAGTGTGGCTGAGTGAGTGTGTCCGAGTGAGTGTGACAGAGTGAGTGTGCCTGAGTGAGTGTGTCAGAGTGAGTGGGTCTGAGTGAGTGTGTCTGAGTGCGTGTGTCTGAGTGAGTGTGTCTGTGTGAGTGTGCTTGAGTGAGTGTGTCTGAGTGAGTGTGTCCGAGTGAGTGTGACAGAGTGAGTGTGCCTGAGTGCGTGTGTCTGAGTGAGTGAGTCTGAGTGAGTGTGTCTGAGTGAGTGGGCCTGAGTGAGTGAGTCTGAGTGAGTCTGTCTGAGTGAGTGTGTCTGAGTGAGTGTGACAGAGTGAGTGTGCCTGAGTGCGTGTGTCTGAGTGAGTGTGTCTGAGTGCGTGTGTCTGAGTGAGTGTGCCTGAGTGTGTGTGTCTGAGTGAGTGTGTCTGAGTGAGTGTGTCTGAGTGAGTGTGTGTCTGAGTGAGTGTGTCTGAGTGCGTGTGTCGGAGTGAGTGTGTCTGAGTGAGTGTGTCTGAGTGCGTGTGTCTGAGTGAGTGTGTCTGAGTGCGTGTGTCTGAATGAGTGTGTCTGAGTGTGTCTGAGTGAGTGTGTCTGAGTGAATGTGTCTGAGTGAGTGTGTCTGAGTGCGTGTGTCTGAGTGAGTGTGTCTGAGTGCGTGTGTCTGAGTGCGTGTGTCTGAGTGAGTATGTTTGTGTGCGTGTGTCTGAGTGAGTGTGTCTGAGTTAGTGTGTCTGAGTGAGTGTGTCTGAGTGCGTGTGTCTGAATGAGTGTGTCTGAGTGAGTGTGCCTGAGTGAGTGTGTCTGAGTGAGTGTGTCTGAGTGAGTGTGTCTGAGTGCGTGTGTCTGAGTGCGTGTGTCTGAGTGAGTATGTTTGTGTGCGTGTGTCTGAGTGAGTGTGTCTGAGTGAGTGTGTCTGAGTGAGTGGGTCTGAGTGAGTGGGTCTGAGTGCGTGTGTCTGAGTGAGTGTGTCTGAGTGCTTGTGTCTGAGTGAGTCTGTCTGAGTGCGTGTGTCTGAGTGCGTGTGTCTGAGTGAGTGTGTTTGTGTGCGTGTGTCTGAGTGCGTGTGTCTGAGTGAGTGTGTTTGTGTGCGTGTGTCTGAGTGAGTGTGTCTTGTGAGTGTGTCTGAGTGAGTGTGCCTGAATGAGTGTGTCTGAGTGAGTGTGTCCGAGTGAGTGTGACAGAGTGAGTGTGCCTGAGTGAGTGTGTCAGAGTGAGTGGGTCTGAGTGAGTGTGTCTGAGTGCGTGTGTCTGAGTGAGTGTGTCTGAGTGAGTGTGCTTGAGTGAGTGTGTCTGAGTGAGTGTGTCCGAGTGAGTGTGACAGAGTGAGTGTGCCTGAGTGCGTGTGTCTGAGTGAGTGAGTCTGAGTGAGTGTGTCTGAGTGAGTGGGACTGAGTGAGTGTGTCTGAGTGAGTGTGACAGAGTGAGTGTGCCTGAGTGCGTGTGTCTGAGTGAGTGTGTCTGAGTGCGTGTGTCTGAGTGAGTGTGCCTGAGTGTGTGTGTCTGAGTGAGTGTGTCTGAGTGAGTGTGTCTGAGTGAGTGTGTGTCTGAGTGAGTGTGTCTGAGTGCGTGTGTCGGAGTGAGTGTGCCTGAGTGAGTGTGTCTGAGTGCGTGTGTCTGAGTGAGTGTGTCTGAGTGCGTGTGTTTGAGTGAGTGTATCTGAGTGAGTGTGTCTGAGTGAGTGTGTCTGAGTGAGTGTGTGTCTGAGTGAGTGTGTCTGAGTGCGTGTGTCGGAGTGAGTGTGCCTGAGTGAGTGTGTCTGAGTGCGTGTGTCTGAGTGCGTGTCTGAGTGAGTGTGTCTGAGTGCGTGTGTTTGAGTGAGTGTGTCTGAGTGCGTGTGTCTGAGTGCGTGTGTCTGAGTAAGTGTGCCTGAGTGCGTGTGTCTGAGTGAGTGTGTCTGAGTGAGTGTGTCTGAACGTGTGTGTCTGAGTGCGTGTGCCTGAGTGAGTGTGTCTGAGTGCGTGTGTCTGAGTGAGTGTGTCTGAGTGAGTGTGTCTCAGTGCGTGTGTCTGAGTGCGTGTGTCTGAATGAGTGTGTCTGAGTGAGTGTGTCTGAGTACGTGTGCCTGAGTGAGTGTGTCTGAGTGCGTGTGTCTGAGTGAGTGTGTCTGAGTGAGTGTGTCTGAGTGCGTGTGTCTGAGTGCGTGTGTCTGAATGAGTGTGTCTGAGTGAGTGTGCCTGAGTGAGTGTGTCTGAGTGAGTGTGTCTGAGTGAGTGTGCCTGAGTGAGTGTGTCAGAGTGAGTGAGTGTGAGTGAGTGAGTGTGTCTGAGTGCGTGTGTCTGAGTGAGTGTGCCTGAGTGAGTGTGTTGTGAGTGCGTGTTTCTGAGTGAGTGTGTCTGAGTGAGTGTATCTGAGTGAGTGTGTCTGAGTCTGTGTGTCTGAGTGAGTGGTTCTGAGTGAGTGTGTCTGAGTGAGTGTGTCTGAGTGAGTGTGTCTGAGTGAGTGTGTTTGTGTGCGTGTGTCTGAGTGCGTGTGTCTGAGTGCGTGTGTCTGAGTGAGTGTGTTTGTGTGCGTGTGTCTGAGTGCGTGTGCCTGAGTGCGTGTGTCTGAGTGAGTGTGTTTGTGTGCGTGTGTCTGAGTGAGTGTGTCTTGTGAGTGTGTCTGAGTGAGTGTGCCTGAATGAGTGTGTCTGAGTGAGTGTGTCCGAGTGAGTGTGACAGAGTGAGTGTGCCTGAGTGAGTGTGTCAGAGTGAGTGGGTCTGAGTGAGTGTGTCTGAGTGCGTGTGTCTGAGTGAGTGTGTCTGAGTGAGTGTGCTTGAGTGAGTGTGTCTGAGTGAGTGTGTCCGAGTGAGTGTGACAGAGTGAGTGTGCCTGAGTGCGTGTGTCTGAGTGAGTGAGTCTGAGTGAGTGTGTCTGAGTGAGTGGGACTGAGTGAGTGTGTCTGAGTGAGTGTGACAGAGTGAGTGTGCCTGAGTGCGTGTGTCTGAGTGAGTGTGTCTGAGTGCGTGTGTCTGAGTGAGTGTGCCTGAGTGTGTGTGTCTGAGTGAGTGTGTCTGAGTGAGTGTGTCCGAGTGAGTGTGTGTCTGAGTGAGTGTGTCTGAGTGCATGTGTCGGAGTGAGTGTGCCTGAGTGAGTGTGTCTGAGTGCGTGTGTCTGAGTGCGTGTCTGAGTGAGTGTGTTTGAGTGAGTGTGTCTGAGTGAGTGTGTCTGAGTGAGTGTGTCTGAGTGAGTGTGTCCGAGTGAGTGTGACAGAGTGAGTGTGCCTGAGTGAGTGTGTCAGAGTGAGTTGGTCTGAGTGAGTGTGTCTGAGTGCGTGTGTCTGAGTGAGTGTGTCTGAGTGAGTGTGCTTGAGTGAGTGTGTCTGAGTGAGTGTGTCCGAGTGAGTGTGACAGAGTGAGTGTGCCTGAGTGCGTGTGTCTGAGTGAGTGAGTCTGAGTGAGTGTGTCTGAGTGAGTGGGCCTGAGTGAGTGTGTCTGAGTGAGTGTGACAGAGTGAGTGTGCCTGAGTGCGTGTGTCTGAGTGCGTGTGTCTGAGTGAGTGTGTCTGAGTGCATGTGTCTGAGTGAGTGTCTGAATGAGTGTGTCTGAGTGAGTGTGTCTGAGTGAGTGTTTCTGAGTGAGTGTGTCTGAGAGAGTGTGTCTGAGTGAGTGTTTCTGAGTGAGTGTTTCTGAGTGAGTGTCCCTGAGTGAGTGTGTCTGAGTGCGTGTGCCTGAGTGAGTGTGTCTGAATGAGTGTGTATGAGTGAGTGTGCCTGAGCGAGTGTGTCTGAGTGCGTGTGCCTGAGTGAGTGTGTCTGAGTGAGTGTGTCTGAGTGCGTGTGTCTGAGTGAGTGTGTCTGAGTGAGTGTGTCTGAGTGAGTGTGTCTGAGTGAGTGTGTCTGAGTGAGTGTGTCTGAGTGAGTGAGTCTGAGTGAGTGGTTCTGAGTGCGTATGTCTGAGTGAGTGTGTCTGAGTGAGTGTGTCTGAGTGAGTGTGTCTGAGTGAATATGTCTGAGTGAGTGTGTCTGAGTGAGAGTGTCTGAGTGAGTGTGCCTGAGTGAGTGTGCCTCAGTGAATGTGTCTGAGTGCGTGTGCCTCAGTGAGTGTGTCTGAGTGAGTGTGTCTGAGTGAGTGTGCCTGAGTGCGTGTGTCTGAGTGCGTGTGCCTGAGTGAGTGTGTCTGAGTGAGTGTGTCTGAGTGCGTGTGTCTGAGTGCGTGTGCCTGAGTGAGTGTGTCTGAGTGCGTGTGTCTGAGTGCGTGTGTCTGAGTGAGTGTGTCTGAGTGCGTGTGTCTGAGTGCGTGAGTCTGAGTGAGTGTGTCTGCGTGCGTGTGTCTGAGTGAGTGTGTCTGAGTGAGTGAGTCTGAGTGAGTGGGTCTGAGTGAGTGAGTCTGAGTGAGTGGGTCTGAGTGAGTGTGTCTGAGTGAGTGTGCCTGAGTGCGTGTGCCTGAGTGAGTGTGTCTGAGTGAGTGTGTCTGAATGAGTGTGTCTGAGTGAGTGTGCCTGAGCGAGTGTGTCTGAATGAGTGTGTCTGAGTGAGTGTGTGTGAGTGAGTGTGTCTGAGTGCGTGTGCCTGAGTGAGTGTGTCTGAGTGAGTGTGTCTGAGTGCGTGTGTCTGAGTGAGTGTGTCTGAGTGAGGGAGTCTGAGTGAGTGGTTCTGAGTGCGTATGTCTGAGTGAGTGTGTCTGAGTGAGTGTGTCTGAGTGAGTGTGTCTGAGTGAATATGTCTGAGTGCGTGTGTCTGAGTGAGTGTGTCTGAGTGAGTGTGTCTGAGTGAGTGTGCCTGAGTGAGTGTGCCTCAGTGAATGTGTCTGAGTGCGTGTGCCTCAGTGAGTGTGTCTGAGTGAGTGTGTCTGAGTGAGTGTGACTGAGTGCGTGTGTCTGAGTGCGTGTGCCTGAGTGAGTGTGTCTGAGTGAGTGTGTCTGAGTGCGTGTGCCTGATTGAGTGAGTGTGTCTGAGTGAGTGTGTCTGAGTGCGTGTGTCTGAATGAGTGTGTCTGAGTGTGTCTGAGTGAGTGTGTCTGAGTGAATGTGTCTGAGTGAGTGTGTCTTAGTGCGTGTGTCTGAGTGCGTGTGTCTGAGTGCGTGTGTTTGTGTGCGTGTGTCTGAGTGAGTGTGTCTTGTGAGTGTGTCTGAGTGAGTGTGCCTGAATGAGTGTGTCTGAGTGAGTGTGTCCGAGTGAGTGTGACAGAGTGAGTGTGCCTGAGTGAGTGTGTCAGAGTGAGTGGGTCTGAGTGAGTGTGTCTGAGTGAGTGTGTCTGAGTGCGTGTGTCTGAGTGAGTGTGTCTTAGTGCGTGTGTCTGAGTGCGTGTGTCTGAGTGCGTGTGTTTGTGTGCGTGTGTCTGAGTGAGTGTGTCTTGTGAGTGTGTCTGAGTGAGTGTGCCTGAATGAGTGTGGCTGAGTGAGTGTGTCCGAGTGAGTGTGACAGAGTGAGTGTGCCTGAGTGAGTGTGTCAGAGTGAGTGGGTCTGAGTGAGTGTGTCTGAGTGCGTGTGTCTGAGTGAGTGTGTCTGTGTGAGTGTGCTTGAGTGAGTGTGTCTGAGTGAGTGTGTCCGAGTGAGTGTGACAGAGTGAGTGTGCCTGAGTGCGTGTGTCTGAGTGAGTGAGTCTGAGTGAGTGTGTCTGAGTGAGTGGGCCTGAGTGAGTGAGTCTGAGTGAGTCTGTCTGAGTGAGTGTGTCTGAGTGAGTGTGACAGAGTGAGTGTGCCTGAGTGCGTGTGTCTGAGTGAGTGTGTCTGAGTGCGTGTGTCTGAGTGAGTGTGCCTGAGTGTGTGTGTCTGAGTGAGTGTGTCTGAGTGAGTGTGTCTGAGTGAGTGTGTGTCTGAGTGAGTGTGTCTGAGTGCGTGTGTCGGAGTGAGTGTGTCTGAGTGAGTGTGTCTGAGTGCGTGTGTCTGAGTGAGTGTGTCTGAGTGCGTGTGTCTGAATGAGTGTGTCTGAGTGTGTCTGAGTGAGTGTGTCTGAGTGAATGTGTCTGAGTGAGTGTGTCTGAGTGCGTGTGTCTGAGTGAGTGTGTCTGAGTGCGTGTGTCTGAGTGCGTGTGTCTGAGTGAGTATGTTTGTGTGCGTGTGTCTGAGTGAGTGTGTCTGAGTTAGTGTGTCTGAGTGAGTGTGTCTGAGTGCGTGTGTCTGAATGAGTGTGTCTGAGTGAGTGTGCCTGAGTGAGTGTGTCTGAGTGAGTGTGTCTGAGTGAGTGTGTCTGAGTGCGTGTGTCTGAGTGCATGTGTCTGAGTGAGTATGTTTGTGTGCGTGTGTCTGAGTGAGTGTGTCTGAGTGAGTGTGTCTGAGTGAGTGGGTCTGAGTGAGTGGGTCTGAGTGCGTGTGTCTGAGTGAGTGTGTCTGAGTGCTTGTGTCTGAGTGAGTCTGTCTGAGTGCGTGTGTCTGAGTGCGTGTGTCTGAGTGAGTGTGTTTGTGTGCGTGTGTCTGAGTGCGTGTGTCTGAGTGAGTGTGTTTGTGTGCGTGTGTCTGAGTGAGTGTGTCTTGTGAGTGTGTCTGAGTGAGTGTGCCTGAATGAGTGTGTCTGAGTGAGTGTGTCCGAGTGAGTGTGACAGAGTGAGTGTGCCTGAGTGAGTGTGTCAGAGTGAGTGGGTCTGAGTGAGTGTGTCTGAGTGCGTGTGTCTGAGTGAGTGTGTCTGAGTGAGTGTGCTTGAGTGAGTGTGTCTGAGTGAGTGTGTCCGAGTGAGTGTGACAGAGTGAGTGTGCCTGAGTGCGTGTGTCTGAGTGAGTGAGTCTGAGTGAGTGTGTCTGAGTGAGTGGGACTGAGTGAGTGTGTCTGAGTGAGTGTGACAGAGTGAGTGTGCCTGAGTGCGTGTGTCTGAGTGAGTGTGTCTGAGTGCGTGTGTCTGAGTGAGTGTGCCTGAGTGTGTGTGTCTGAGTGAGTGTGTCTGAGTGAGTGTGTCTGAGTGAGTGTGTGTCTGAGTGAGTGTGTCTGAGTGCGTGTGTCGGAGTGAGTGTGCCTGAGTGAGTGTGTCTGAGTGCGTGTGTCTGAGTGAGTGTGTCTGAGTGCGTGTGTTTGAGTGAGTGTATCTGAGTGAGTGTGTCTGAGTGAGTGTGTCTGAGTGAGTGTGTGTCTGAGTGAGTGTGTCTGAGTGCGTGTGTCGGAGTGAGTGTGCCTGAGTGAGTGTGTCTGAGTGCGTGTGTCTGAGTGCGTGTCTGAGTGAGTGTGTCTGAGTGCGTGTGTTTGAGTGAGTGTGTCTGAGTGCGTGTGTCTGAGTGCGTGTGTCTGAGTAAGTGTGCCTGAGTGCGTGTGTCTGAGTGAGTGTGTCTGAGTGAGTGTGTCTGAACGTGTGTGTCTGAGTGCGTGTGCCTGAGTGAGTGTGTCTGAGTGCGTGTGTCTGAGTGAGTGTGTCTGAGTGAGTGTGTCTCAGTGCGTGTGTCTGAGTGCGTGTGTCTGAATGAGTGTGTCTGAGTGAGTGTGTCTGAGTACGTGTGCCTGAGTGAGTGTGTCTGAGTGCGTGTGTCTGAGTGAGTGTGTCTGAGTGAGTGTGTCTGAGTGCGTGTGTCTGAGTGCGTGTGTCTGAATGAGTGTGTCTGAGTGAGTGTGCCTGAGTGAGTGTGTCTGAGTGAGTGTGTCTGAGTGAGTGTGCCTGAGTGAGTGTGTCAGAGTGAGTGAGTGTGAGTGAGTGAGTGTGTCTGAGTGCGTGTGTCTGAGTGAGTGTGCCTGAGTGAGTGTGTTGTGAGTGCGTGTTTCTGAGTGAGTGTGTCTGAGTGAGTGTATCTGAGTGAGTGTGTCTGAGTCTGTGTGTCTGAGTGAGTGTGTCTGAGTGAGTGTGTCTGAGTGAGTGTGTTTGTGTGCGTGTGTCTGAGTGCGTGTGTCTGAGTGCGTGTGTCTGAGTGAGTGTGTTTGTGTGCGTGTGTCTGAGTGCGTGTGTCTGAGTGCGTGTGTCTGAGTGAGTGTGTCTGAGTGCGTGTGTCTGAGTGAGTGTGTTTGTGTGCGTGTGCCTGAGTGCGTGTGTCTGAGTGAGTGTGTTTGTGTGCGTGTGTCTGAGTGAGTGTGTCTTGTGAGTGTGTCTGAGTGAGTGTGCCTGAATGAGTGTGTCTGAGTGAGTGTGTCCGAGTGAGTGTGACAGAGTGAGTGTGCCTGAGTGAGTGTGTCAGAGTGAGTGGGTCTGAGTGAGTGTGTCTGAGTGCGTGTGTCTGAGTGAGTGTGTCTGAGTGAGTGTGCTTGAGTGAGTGTGTCTGAGTGAGTGTGTCCGAGTGAGTGTGACAGAGTGAGTGTGCCTGAGTGCGTGTGTCTGAGTGAGTGAGTCTGAGTGAGTGTGTCTGAGTGAGTGGGACTGAGTGAGTGTGTCTGAGTGAGTGTGACAGAGTGAGTGTGCCTGAGTGCGTGTGTCTGAGTGAGTGTGTCTGAGTGCGTGTGTCTGAGTGAGTGTGCCTGAGTGTGTGTGTCTGAGTGAGTGTGTCTGAGTGAGTGTGTCCGAGTGAGTGTGTGTCTGAGTGAGTGTGTCTGAGTGCGTGTGTCGGAGTGAGTGTGCCTGAGTGAGTGTGTCTGAGTGCGTGTGTCTGAGTGCGTGTCTGAGTGAGTGTGTTTGAGTGAGTGTGTCTGAGTGAGTGTGTCTGAGTGAGTGTGTCTGAGTGAGTGTGTGTCTGAGTGAGTATGTCTGAGTGCGTGTGTCGGAGTGAGTGTGCCTGAGTGAGTGTGTCTGAGTGCGTGTGTCTGAGTGCGTGTCTGAGTGCGTGTGTCTGAGTGCGTGTGTTTGAGTGAGTGTGTCTGAGTGCGTGTGTCTGAGTGCGTGTGTCTGAGTGCGTGTGTCTGAGTGAGTGTGCCTGAGTGCGTGTGTCTGAGTGAGTGTGTCTGAGTGAGTGTGTCTGAGTGAGTGTGTGTCTGAGTGAGTGTGTCTGAGTGCGTGTGTCGGAGTGAGTGTGCCTGAGTGAGTGTGTCTGAGTGCGTGTGTCTGAGTGCGTTTGCCTGAGTGAGTGTGTCTGAGTGCGTGTGTCTGAGTGAGTGTGTCTGAGTGAGTGTGTCTCAGTGCGTGTGTCTGAGTGCGTGTGTCTGAATGAGTGTGTCTGAGTGAGTGTGTCTGAGTGAGTGTGTCTGAGTACGTGTGCCTGAGTGAGTGTGTCTGAGTGCGTGTGTCTGTGTGAGTGTGTCTGAGTGAGTGTGTCTGAGTGCGTGTGTCTGAGTGCGTGTGTCTGAGTGCGTGTGTCTGAGTGAGTGTGCCTGAGTGAGTGTGTCTGAGTGAGTGTGCCTGAGTGAGTGTGTCAGAGTGAGTGAGTGTGAGTGAGTGAGTGTGTCTGAGTGCGTGTGTCTGAGTGAGTGTGCCTGAGTGAGTGTGTTGTGAGTGCGTGTTTCTGAGTGAGTGTGTCTGAGTGAGTGTATCTGAGTGAGTGTGTCTGAGTCTGTGTGTCTGAGTGAGTGGTTCTGAGTGAGTGAGTCTGAGTGAGTGTGTCTGAGTGAGTGTGTCTGAGTGCGTGTGTCTGAGTGAGTGTGTCTGAGTGAGTGGCTCTGAGTGCGTGTGTCTGAGTGAGTGTGTCTGAATGAGTTTGTCTGAGTGAGTGTGCCTGAGTGAGTGTGCCTGAGTGAGTGTGTCTGAATGAGTGTGTCTTGTGAGTGTGTCTGAGTGCATGTGTCTGAGTGCGTGTGTCTGAGTGAGTGTGCCTGAGTGAGTGTGTCTGAGTGCGTGTGCCTGAGTGAGTGTGCCTGAGTGAGTGTGTCTGAGTGAGTGTGCCTGAGTGAGTGTGTCAGAGTGAGTGTGTCTGAGTGAGTGTGAGTGAGTGAGTGTGCCTGAGTGAGTGTGCCTGAGTGAATGTGTCTGAGTGAGTGTGTCTGAGTGTGTGTGCCTGAGTGAGTGTGTCTGAGTGAGTGTGCCTGAGTGAGTGTGTCTGAGTGAGTGTGTCTGAGTGCGTGTGCCTGAGTGAGTGTGCCTGAGTGAGTGTGTCTGAGTGCGTGTGTCTGAGTGAGTGTGCCTGAGTGAGTGTGTCTGAGTGAGTGTGTCTGAGTGCGTGTGTCTGAGTGAGTGTGTCTGAGTGAGTGTGTCTGAGTGCGTGTGTCTGAGTGAGTGTGTCTGAGTGCATGTGTCTGAGTGCGTGTGTCTGAGTGAGTGTGTCTGAGTGCGTGTGTCTGAGTGCGTGTGTCTGAGTGCGTGTGTCTGAGTGAGAGTGTCTGAGTGAGTGTGTCTGAGTGCGTGTGTCTGAGTGAGTGTGTTTGTGTGCGTGTGTCTGAGTGAGTGTGTCTTGTGAGTGTGTCTGAGTGCGTGTGTCTGAGTGAGTGTCTGAATGAGTGTGTCTGAGTGAGTGTGTCTGAGTGAGTGTTTCTGAGTGAGTGTGTCTGAGTGAGTGTGTCTGAGTGAGTGTTTCTGAGTGAGTGTCCCTGAGTGAGTGTGTCTGAGTGAGTGTGTCTGAGTGAGTGTGCCTGAGTGCGTGGGTCTGAGTGAGTGTATCTGAGTGAGTGTGTCTGAGTGCGTGTGTCTGAGTGAGTGTGTCTGAGTGAGTGTGTCTGAGTGAGTGTGCCTGAGTGCGTGTGCCTGAGTGAGTGTGTCTGAGTGAGTGTGTCTGAATGAGTGTGTCTGAGTGAGTGTGCCTGAGCGAGTGTGTCTGAATGAGTGTGCCTGAGTGAGTGTGTCTGAGTGAGTGTGTGTGAGTGAGTGTGTCTGAGTGCGTGTGCCTGAGTGAGTGTGTCTGAGTGAGTGTGTCTGAGTGCGTGTGTCTGAGTGAGTGTGTCTGAGTGAGTGTGTCTGAGTGAGGGAGTCTGAGTGAGTGGTTCTGAGTGCGTATGTCTGAGTGAGTGTGTCTGAGTGAGTGTGTCTGAGTGAGTGTGTCTGAGTGAATATGTCTGAGTGCGTGTGTCTGAGTGAGTGTGTCTGAGTGAGTGTGTCTGAGTGAGTGTGCCTGAGTGAGTGTGCCTCAGTGAATGTGTCTGAGTGCGTGTGCCTGAGTGAGTGTGTCTGAGTGAGTGTGTCTGAGTGAGTGTGACTGAGTGCGTGTGTCTGAGTGCGTGTGCCTGAGTGAGTGTGTCTGAGTGAGTGTGTCTGAGTGCGTGTGCCTGAGTGAGTGAGTGTGTCTGAGTGAGTGTGTCTGAGTGCGTGTGTCTGAATGAGTGTGTCTGAGTGAGTGTGTCTGAGTGAGTGTGTCTGAGCGTGTGTGTCTGAGTGCGTGTGTCTGAGTGAGTGTGTTTGTGTGCGTGTGTCTGAGTGAGTGTGTCTGAGTGAGTGTGTCTGAGTGAGTGTGTCTGAGTGAGTGGGTCTGAGTGCGTGTGTCTGAGTGAGTGTGTCTGAGTGCGTGTGTCTGAGTGCGTGTGTCTGAGTGAGTGTGTCTGAGTGCGTGTGTCTGAGTGCGTGTGTCTGAGTGCGTGTGTCTGAGTGAGTGTGTTTGTGTGCGTGTGTCTGAGTGAGTGTGTCTTGTGAGTGTGTCTGAGTGAGTGTGCCTGAATGAGTGTGTCTGAGTGAGTGTGTCCGAGTGAGTGTGACAGAGTGAGTGTGCCTGAGTGAGTGTGTCAGAGTGAGTTGGTCTGAGTGAGTGTGTCTGAGTGCGTGTGTCTGAGTGAGTGTGTCTGAGTGAGTGTGCTTGAGTGAGTGTGTCTGAGTGAGTGTGTCCGAGTGAGTGTGACAGAGTGAGTGTGCCTGAGTGCGTGTGTCTGAGTGAGTGAGTCTGAGTGAGTGTGTCTGAGTGAGTGGGCCTGAGTGAGTGTGTCTGAGTGAGTGTGACAGAGTGAGTGTGCCTGAGTGCGTGTGTCTGAGTGCGTGTGTCTGAGTGAGTGTGTCTGAGTGCTTGTGTCTGAGTGAGTGTCTGAATGAGTGTGTCTGAGTGAGTGTGTCTGAGTGAGTGTTTCTGAGTGAGTGTGTCTGAGTGAGTGTGTCTGAGTGAGTGTGTCTGAGTGAGTGTTTCTGAGTGAGTGTTTCTGAGTGAGTGTCCCTGAGTGAGTGTGTCTGAGTGAGTGTGTCTGAGTGAGTGAGTCTGAGTGAGTGTCTCTGAGTGAGTGTGTCTGAGTGAGTGTGTCTGAGTGAATATGTCTGAGTGCGTGTGTCTGAGTGAGTGTGTCTGAGTGAGTGTGTCTGAGTGAGTGTGCCTGAGTGAGTGTGCCTCAGTGAATGTGTCTGAGTGCGTGTGCCTCAGTGAGTGTGTCTGAGTGAGTGTGTCTGAGTGAGTGTGCCTGAGTGCGTGTGTCTGAGTGCGTGTGCCTGAGTGAGTGTGTCTGAGTGAGTGTGTCTGAGTGCGTGTGCCTGAGTGAGTGTGTCTGAGTGTGTGTGTCTGAGTGCGTGTGTCTGAGTGCGTGTGTCTGAGTGAGTGTGTCTGAGTGCGTGTGTCTGAGTGCGTGAGTCTGAGTGAGTGTGTCTGCGTGCGTGTGTCTGAGTGAGTGTGTCTGAGTGAGTGAGTCTGAGTGAGTGGGTCTGAGTGAGTGAGTCTGAGTGAGTGGGTCTGAGTGAGTGTGTCTGAGTGAGTGTGACTGAGTGCGTGTGCCTGAGTGAGTGTGTCTGAGTGAGTGTGTCTGAATGAGTGTGTCTGAGTGAGTGTGCCTGAGCGAGTGTGTCTGAATGAGTGTGTCTGAGTGAGTGTGTGTGAGTGAGTGTGTCTGAGTGCGTGTGCCTGAGTGAGTGTGTCTGAGTGAGTGTGTCTGAGTGCGTGTGTCTGAGTGAGTGTGTCTGAGTGAGGGAGTCTGAGTGAGTGGTTCTGAGTGAGTGTGCCTGAGTGAGTGTGCCTCAGTGAATGTGTCTGAGTGCGTGTGCCTGAGTGAGTGTGTCTGAGCGAGTGTGTCTGAATGAGTGTGTCTGAGTGAGTGTGTGTGAGTGAGTGTGTCTGAGTGCGTATGTCTGAGTGAGTGTGTCTGAGTGAGTGTGTCTGAGTGAGTGTGTCTGAGTGAATATGTCTGAGTGCGTGTGTCTGAGTGAGTGTGTCTGAGTGAGTGTGCCTGAGTGAGTGTGCCTCAGTGAATGTGTCTGAGTGCGTGTGCCTCAGTGAGTGTGTCTGAGTGAGTGTGTCTGAGTGAGTGTGACTGAGTGCGTGTGTCTGAGTGCGTGTGCCTGAGTGAGTGTGTCTGAGTGAGTGTGTCTGAGTGCGTGTGCCTGAGTGAGTGAGTGTGTCTGAGTGAGTGTGTCTGAGTGCGTGTGTCTGAATGAGTGTGTCTGAGTGTGTCTGAGTGAGTGTGTCTGAGTGAGTGTGTCTGAGTGAATGTGTCTGAGTGCGTGTGTCTGAGTGAGTGTGTCTGAGTGCGTGTGTCTGAGTGAGTGTGTCTGAGTGAGTGTGTCTGAGTGAGTGTGCCTGAGTGAGTGTGCCTCAGTGAATGTGTCTGAGTGCGTGTGCCTGAGTGAGTGTGTCTGAGTGAGTGTGTCTGAGTGAGTGTGACTGAGTGCGTGTGTCTGAGTGCGTGTGCCTGAGTGAGTGTGTCTGAGTGAGTGTGTCTGAGTGCGTGTGCCTGAGTGAGTGAGTGTGTCTGAGTGAGTGTGTCTGAGTGCGTGTGTCTGAATGAGTGTGTGTGAGTGTGTCTGAGTGAGTGTGTCTGAGTGAATGTGTCTGAGTGCGTGTCTGAGTGAGTGTGTCTGAGTGAGTGTGTCTGAGTGAGTGTGTCTGAGTGAGTGTGTCTGAGTGCGTGTGTCTGAATGAGTGTGTCTGAATGAGTGTGTCTGAGTGAGTGTGTCTGAATGAATGTGTCTGAGTGAGTGTGTCTGAGTGAGTGTGTCTGAGTGAGTGTGTCTGAGTGAGTGTGTCTGAGTGAGTGTGTCTGAGTGCGTGTGTCTGAATGAGTGTGTCTGAGTGAGTGTGTCTGAATGAATGTGTCTGAGTGAGTGTGTCTGAGTGAGTGTGCCTGAGTGCGTGTGTCTGAGTGAGTGTGTCTGAGCGTGTGTGTCTGAGTGCGTGTGTCTGAGTGAGTGTGTTTGTGTGCGTGTGTCTGAGTGAGTGTGTCTGAGTGAGTGTCTGAGTGAGTGTGTCTGAGTGAGTGGGTCTGAGTGCGTGTGTCTGAGTGAGTGTGTCTGAGTGCGTGTGTCTGAGTGCGTGTGTCTGAGTGCGTGTGTCTGAGTGAGTGTGTTTGTGTGCGTGTGTCTGAGTGAGTGTGTCTTGTGAGTGTGTCTGAGTGAGTGTGCCTGAATGAGTGTGTCTGAGTGAGTGTGTCCGAGTGAGTGTGACAGAGTGAGTGTGCCTGAGTGAGTGTGTCAGAGTGAGTGGGTCTGAGTGAGTGTGTCTGAGTGCGTGTGTCTGAGTGAGTGTGTCTGAGTGAGTGTGCTTGAGTGAGTGTGTATGAGTGAGTGTGTCCGAGTGAGTGTGACAGAGTGAGTGTGCCTGAGTGCGTGTGTCTGAGTGAGTGAGTCTGAGTGAGTGTGTCTGAGTGAGTGGGCCTGAGTGAGTGTGTCTGAGTGAGTGTGACAGAGTGAGTGTGCCTGAGTGCGTGTGTCTGAGTGCGTGTGTCTGAGTGAGTGTGTCTGAGTGCTTGTGTCTGAGTGAGTGTCTGAATGAGTGTGTCTGAGTGAGTGTGTCTGAGTGAGTGTGTCTGAGTGAGTGTTGTTTCTGAGTGAGTGTCCCTGAGTGAGTGTGTCTGAGTGAGTGTGTCTGAGTGCGTGTGCCTGAGTGAGTGTGTCTGAGTGAGTGTGTCTGAATGAGTGTGTATGAGTGAGTGTGCCTGAGCGAGTGTGTCTGAGTGCGTGTGCCTGAGTGAGTGTGTCTGAGTGAGTGTGTCTGAGTGAGTGTGTCTGAGTGAGTGTGTCTGAGTGAGTGTGCCTGAGTGCGTGTGTCTGAGTGAGTGTGTCTGAGTGAGTGTGTCTGAGTGAGTGTGTCTGAGTGAGTGAGTCTGAGTGAGTGGTTCTGAGTGCGTATGTCTGAGTGAGTGTGTCTGAGTGAGTGTGTCTGAGTGAATATGTCTGAGTGCGTGTGTCTGAGTGAGTGTGTCTGAGTGAGTGTGTGAGTGAGTGTGCCTGAGTGAGTGTGCCTCAGTGAATGTGTCTGAGTGCGTGTGCCTCAGTGAGTGTGTCTGAGTGATTGTGTCTGAGTGAGTGTGCCTGAGTGCATGTGTCTGAGTGCGTGTGCCTGAGTGAGTGTGTCTGAGTGAGTGTGTCTGAGTGCGTGTGTCTGAGTGCGTGTGCCTGAGTGAGTGAGTGTGTCTGAGTGAGTGGGTCTGAGTGCGTGTGTCTGAATGAGTGTGTCTGAGTCTGTCTGAGTGAGTGTGTCTGAGTGAATGTGTCTGAGTGCGTGTGTCTGAGTGAGTATGTCTGAGTGCGTGTGTCTGAGTGCGTGTGTCTGAGTGCGTGTGTCTGAGTGAGTGTGTCTGAGTGCGTGTGTCTGAGTGCGTGAGTCTGAGTGAGTGTGTCTGAGTGCGTGTGTCTGAGTGAGTGTGTCTGAGTGAGTGAGTCTGAGTGAGTGGGTCTGAGTGAGTGAGTCTGAGTGAGTGGGTCTGAGTGAGTGGGTCTGAGTGTGTCTGAGTGAGTGTGTCTGAGTGAGTGTGTCTGAGTGCGTGCCTGAGTGAGTGCGTCTGAGTGAGTGTGTGTGAGTGCGTGTCCCTGAGTGGGTGTGTCTGAGTGCGTGTGTCTGAGTGCGTGTGTCTGAGTGAGTGTGTCTGAGTGAGTGTGACAGAATGAGTGTGCCTGAGTGAGTGTGTCTGAGTGAGTGGGTCTGAGTGAGTGGGTCTGAGTGCGTGTTTCTGAGTGAGTGTGTCTGAGTGAGTGTCTGAATGAGTGTGTCTGAGTGAGTGTGTCTGAGTGAGTGTTTCTGAGTGAGTGTGTCTGAGTGAGTGTGTCTGAGTGAGTGTTTCTGAGTGAGTGTGTCTGAGTGAGTGTGTCTGAGTGAGTGTGTCTGAGTGAGTGTGTGTGAGTGAGTGTGCCTGAGTGCGTGGGTCTGAGTGAGTGTGTCTGAATTAGTGCGTCTGAGCGAGTGTGTCTGAGTGAGTGTGCCTGAGTGCGTGTGCCTGAGTGAGTGTATCTGAGTGAGTGTGTCTGAATGAGTGTGTCTGAGTGAGTGTGTCTGAGCGAGTGTGTCTGAATGAGTGTGCCTGAGTGAGTGTGTCTGAGTGAGTGTGTGTGAGTGAGTGTGTCTGAGTGAGTGAGTGTGTCTGAGTGCGTGTGTCTGAGTGAGTGTGCCTGAGTGAGTGTGTTGTGAGTGCGTGTTTCTGAGTGAGTGTGTCTGAGTGAGTGTATCTGAGTGAGTGTGTCTGAGTCTGTGTGTCTGAGTGAGTGGTTCTGAGTGAGTGAGTCTGAGTGAGTGTGTCTGAGTGAGTGTGTCTGAGTGCGTGTGTCTGAGTGAGTGTGTCTGAGTGAGTGAGTCTGAGTGAGTGGTTCTGAGTGCGTATGTCTGAGTGAGTGTGTCTGAGTGAGTGTGTCTGAGTACGTGTGTCTGAGTGAGTGTGTCTGAGTGAGTGTGTCTGAGTGCGTGTGTCTGAGTGAGTGTGCCTGAGTGAGTGTGTCTGAGTGAGTGTGCCTGAGTGAGTGTGTCAGAGTGAGTGAGTGTGAGTGAGTGAGTGTGTCTGAGTGCGTGTGTCTGAGTGAGTGTGCCTGAGTGAGTGTGTTGTGAGTGCGTGTTTCTGAGTGAGTGTGTCTGAGTGAGTGTATCTGAGTGAGTGTGTCTGAGTCTGTGTGTCTGAGTGAGTGGTTCTGAGTGAGTGAGTCTGAGTGAGTGTGTCTGAGTGAGTGTGTCTGAGTGCGTGTGTCTGAGTGAGTGTGTCTGAGTGAGTGGCTCTGAGTGCGTGTGTCTGAGTGAGTGTGTCTGAATGAGTTTGTCTGAGTGAGTGTGCCTGAGTGAGTGTGCCTGAGTGAGTGTGTCTGAATGAGTGTGCCTGAGTGCGTGTGTCTGAGTGAGTGTGTCTTGTGAGTGTGTCTGAGTGCATGTGTCTGAGTGCGTGTGTCTGAGTGAGTGTGCCTGAGTGAGTGTGTCTGAGTGCGTGTGCCTGAGTGAGTGTGCCTGAGTGAGTGTGTCTGAGTGAGTGTGCCTGAGTGAGTGTGTCAGAGTGAGTGTGTCTGAGTGAGTGTGAGTGAGTGAGTGTGCCTGAGTGAGTGTGCCTGAGTGAATGTGTCTGAGTGAGTGTGTCTGAGTGCGTGTGCCTGAGTGAGTGTGTCTGAGTGAGTGTGCCTGAGTGAGTGTGTCTGAGTGAGTGTGTCTGAGTGCGTGTGCCTGAGTGAGTGTGCCTGAGTGAGTGTGTCTGAGTGCGTGTGTCTGAGTGAGTGTGCCTGAGTGAGTGTGTCTGAGTGAGTGTGTCTGAGTGCGTGTGTCTGAGTGAGTGTGTCTGAGTGCGTGTGTCTGAGTGCGTGTGTCTGAGTGAGTGTGTCTGAGTGAGTGTGTCTGAGTGCGTGTGTCTGAGTGCGTGTGCCTGAGTGAGTGTGTCTGAGTGAGTGTGTCTGAGTGAGTGTGCCTGAGTGCGTGTGTCTGAGTGCATGTGCCTGAGTGAGTGTGTCTGAGTGAGTGTGTCTGAGTGCGTGTGTCTGAGTGCGTGTGCCTGAGTGAGTGTGTCTGAGTGAGTGTGTCTGAGTGCGAGTGTCTGAATGAGTGTGTCTGAGTGCGTGTGTCTGAGTTCGTGTGTCTGAGTGAGTGTGTCTGAGTGCGTGTGTCTGAGTGCGTGTGTCTGAGTGAGAGTGTCTGAGTGAGTGTGTCTGAGTGCGTGTGTCTGAGTGAGTGTGTTTGTGTGCGTGTGTCTGAGTGAGTGTGTCTTGTGAGTGTGTCTGAGTGCGTGTGTCTGAGTGAGTTTCTGAGTGAGTGTGTCTGAGTGAGTGTGTCTGAGTGAGTGTTTCTGAGTGAGTGTGTCTGAGTGAGTGTGTCTGAGTGAGTGTTTCTGAGTGAGTGTCCCTGAGTGAGTGTGTCTGAGTGAGTGTGTCTGAGTGAGTGTGCCTGAGTGAATGTGTCTGAGTGAGTGTGTCTGAGTGCGTGTGCCTGAGTGAGTGTGTCTGAGTGCGTGTGCCTGAGTGAGTGTGCCTGAGTGAGTGTGTCTGAGTGCGTGTGTCTGAGTGAGTGTGCCTGAGCGAGTGTGTCTGAATGAGTGTGCCTGAGTGAGTGTGTCTGAGTGAGTGTTTCTGAGTGAGTGTGTCTGAGTGAGTGTGTCTGAGTGAGTGTGTCTGAGTGAGTGTGTCTGAGTGCGTGTGTCTGAGTGCGTGTGTCTGAGTGAGTGTCTGAATGAGTGTGTCTGAGTGAGTGTGTCTGAGTGAGTGTGTCTGAGTGAGTGTGTCTGAGTGCGTGTGTCTGAGTGCGTGTGTCTGAATGAATGTGTCTGAGTGAGTGTGTCTGAGTGAGTGTGCCTGAGTGCGTGTGTCTGAGTGAGTGTGTCTGAGCGTGTGTGTCTGAGTGCGTGTGTCTGAGTGAGTGTGTTTGTGTGCGTGTGTCTGAGTGAGTGTGTCTGAGTGAGTGTCTGAGTGAGTGTGTCTGAGTGAGTGGGTCTGAGTGCGTGTGTCTGAGTGAGTGTGTCTGAGTGCGTGTGTCTGAGTGCGTGTGTCTGAGTGAGTGTGTCTGAGTGCGTGTGTCTGAGTGCGTGTGTCTGAGTGCGTGTGTCTGAGTGAGTGTGTTTGTGTGCGTGTGTCTGAGTGAGTGTGTCTTGTGAGTGTGTCTGAGTGAGTGTGCCTGAATGAGTGTGTCTGAGTGAGTGTGTCCGAGTGAGTGTGACAGAGTGAGTGTGCCTGAGTGAGTGTGTCAGAGTGAGTGGGTCTGAGTGAGTGTGTCTGAGTGCGTGTGTCTGAGTGAGTGTGTCTGAGTGAGTGTGTCTGAGTGAGTGTGCTTGAGTGAGTGTGTATGAGTGAGTGTGTATAATGAGTGTGACAGAGTGAGTGTGCCTGAGTGCGTGTGTCTTAGTGAGTGAGTCTGAGTGAGTGTGTCTGAGTGAGTGGGCCTGAGTGAGTGTGTCTGAGTGAGTGTGACAGAGTGAGTGTGCCTGAGTGCGTGTGTCTGAGTGCGTGTCTGAGTGAGTGTGTCTGAGTGCTTGTGTCTGAGTGAGTGTCTGAATGAGTGTGTCTGAGTGAGTGTGTCTGAGTGAGTGTTTCTGAGTGAGTGTGTCTGAGTGAGTGTGTCTGAGTGAGTGTGTCTGAGTGAGTGTTGTTTCTGAGTGAGTGTCCCTGAGTGAGTGTGTCTGAGTGAGTGTGTCTGAGTGCGTGTGCCTGAGTGAGTGTGTCTGAGTGAGTGTGTTTGAATGAGTGTGTATGAGTGAGTGTGCCTGAGCGAGTGTGTCTGAGTGCGTGTGCCTGAGTGAGTGTGTCTGAGTGAGTGTGTCTGAGTGCGTGTGTCTGAGTGAGTGTGTCTGAGTGAGTGTGTCTGAGTGAGTGTGCCTGAGTGCGTGTGTCTGAGTGAGTGTGTCTGAGTGAGTGTGTCTGAGTGAGTGTGTCTGAGTGAGTGAGTCTGAGTGAGTGGTTCTGAGTGCGTATGTCTGAGTGAGTGTGTCTGAGTGAGTGTGTCTGAGTGAATATGTCTGAGTGCGTGTGTCTGAGTGAGTGTGTCTGAGTGAGTGTGTGAGTGAGTGTGCCTGAGTGAATGTGTCTGAGTGCGTGTGCCTCAGTGAGTGTGTCTGAGTGAGTGTGTCTGAGTGAGTGTGCCTGAGTGCGTGTGTCTGAGTGCGTGTGCCTGAGTGAGTGTGTCTGAGTGAGTGTGTCTGAGTGCGTGTGTCTGAGTGCGTGTGCCTGAGTGAGTGAGTGTGTCTGAGTGAGTGTGTCTGAGTGCGTGTGTCTGAATGAGTGTGTCTGAGTCTGTCTGAGTGAGTGTGCCTGAGTGAATGCGTCTGAGTGCGTGTGCCTCAGTGAGTGTGTCTGAGTGAGTGTGTCTGAGTGAGTGTGCCTGAGTGCGTGTGTCTGAGTGCGTGTGCCTGAGTGAGTGTGTCTGAGTGAGTGTGTCTGAGTGCGTGTGTCTGAGTGCGTGTGCCTGAGTGAGTGAGTGTGTCTGAGTGAGTGTGTCTGAGTGCGTGTGTCTGAATGAGTGTGTCTGAGTCTGTCTAAGTGAGTGTGTCTGAGTGAATGTGTCTGAGTGCGTGTGTCTGAGTGAGTGTGTCTGAGTGCGTGTGTCTGAGTGCGTGTGTCTGAGTGCGTGTGTCTGAGTGAGTGTGTCTGAGTGCGTGTGTCTGAGTGCGTGAGTCTGAGTGAGTGTGTCTGAGTGCGTGTGTCTGAGTGAGTGTGTCTGAGTGAGTGAGTCTGAGTGAGTGGGTCTGAGTGAGTGAGTCTGAGTGAGTGGGTCTGAGTGAGTGGGTCTGAGTGTGTCTGAGTGAGTGTGTCTGAGTGAGTGTGTCTGAGTGCGTGCCTGAGTGAGTGTGTCTGAGTGAGTGTGTGTGAGTGCGTGTCCCTGAGTGGGTGTGTCTGAGTGCGTGTGTCTGAGTGCGTGTGTCTGAGTGAGTGTGTCTGAGTGAGTGTGACAGAATGAGTGTGCCTGAGTGAGTGTGTCTGAGTGAGTGGGTCTGAGTGAGTGGGTCTGAGTGCGTGTGTCTGAGTGAGTGTGTCTGAGTGAGTGTCTGAATGAGTGTGTCTGAGTGAGTGTGTCTGAGTGAGTGTTTCTGAGTGAGTGTGTCTGAATGAATGTGTCTGAGTGAGTGTGTCTGAGTGAGTGTGCCTGAGTGCGTGTGTCTGAGTGAGTGTGTCTGAGCGTGTGTGTCTGAGTGCGTGTGTCTGAGTGAGTGTGTTTGTGTGCGTGTGTCTGAGTGAGTGTGTCTGAGTGAGTGTCTGAGTGAGTGTGTCTGAGTGAGTGGGTCTGAGTGCGTGTGTCTGAGTGAGTGTGTCTGAGTGCGTGTGTCTGAGTGCGTGTGTCTGAGTGAGTGTGTCTGAGTGCGTGTGTCTGAGTGCGTGTGTCTGAGTGCGTGTGTCTGAGTGAGTGTGTTTGTGTGCGTGTGTCTGAGTGAGTGTGTCTTGTGAGTGTGTCTGAGTGAGTGTGCCTGAATGAGTGTGTCTGAGTGAGTGTGTCCGAGTGAGTGTGACAGAGTGAGTGTGCCTGAGTGAGTGTGTCAGAGTGAGTGGGTCTGAGTGAGTGTGTCTGAGTGCGTGTGTCTGAGTGAGTGTGTCTGAGTGAGTGTGTCTGAGTGAGTGTGCTTGAGTGAGTGTGTATGAGTGAGTGTGTATAATGAGTGTGACAGAGTGAGTGTGCCTGAGTGCGTGTGTTTGAGTGAGTGAGTCTGAGTGAGTGTGTCTGAGTGAGTGGGCCTGAGTGAGTGTGTCTGAGTGAGTGTGACAGAGTGAGTGTGCCTGAGTGCGTGTGTCTGAGTGCGTGTCTGAGTGAGTGTGTCTGAGTGCTTGTGTCTGAGTGAGTGTCTGAATGAGTGTGTCTGAGTGAGTGTGTCTGAGTGAGTGTTTCTGAGTGAGTGTGTCTGAGTGAGTGTGTCTGAGTGAGTGTTGTTTCTGAGTGAGTGTCCCTGAGTGAGTGTGTCTGAGTGAGTGTGTCTGAGTGCGTGTGCCTGAGTGAGTGTGTCTGAGTGAGTGTGTCTGAATGAGTGTGTATGAGTGAGTGTGCCTGAGCGAGTGTGTCTGAGTGCGTGTGCCTGAGTGAGTGTGTCTGAGTGAGTGTGTCTGAGTGCGTGTGTCTGAGTGAGTGTGTCTGAGTGAGTGTGTCTGAGTGAGTGTGCCTGAGTGCGTGTGTCTGAGTGAGTGTGTCTGAGTGAGTGTGTCTGAGTGAGTGAGTCTGAGTGAGTGGTTCTGAGTGCGTATGTCTGAGTGAGTGTGTCTGAGTGAGTGTGTCTGAGTGAATATGTCTGAGTGCGTGTGTCTGAGTGAGTGTGTCTGAGTGAGTGTGTGAGTGAGTGTGCCTGAGTGAATGTGTCTGAGTGCGTGTGCCTCAGTGAGTGTGTCTGAGTGAGTGTGTCTGAGTGAGTGTGCCTGAGTGCGTGTGTCTGAGTGCGTGTGCCTGAGTGAGTGTGTCTGAGTGAGTGTGTCTGAGTGCGTGTGTCTGAGTGCGTGTGCCTGAGTGAGTGAGTGTGTCTGAGTGAGTGTGTCTGAGTGCGTGTGTCTGAATGAGTGTGTCTGAGTCTGTCTGAGTGAGTGTGCCTGAGTGAATGCGTCTGAGTGCGTGTGCCTCAGTGAGTGTGTCTGAGTGAGTGTGTCTGAGTGAGTGTGCCTGAGTGCGTGTGTCTGAGTGCGTGTGCCTGAGTGAGTGTGTCTGAGTGAGTGTGTCTGAGTGCGTGTGTCTGAGTGAGTGTGTCTGAGTGAGTGTGTCTGAGTGAGTGTGTCTGAGTGAGTGAGTCTGAGTGAGTGGTTCTGAGTGCGTATGTCTGAGTGAGTGTGTCTGAGTGAGTGTGTCTGAGTGAATATGTCTGAGTGAGTGTGTCTGAGTGAGTGTGTCTGAGTGAGTGTGTCTGAGTGAGTGTGTGAGTGAGTGTGCCTGAGTGAGTGTGCCTCAGTGAATGTGTCTGAGTGCGTGTGCCTCAGTGAGTGTGTCTGAGTGAGTGTGCCTGAGTGCGTGTGTCTGAGTGCGTGTGCCTGAGTGAGTGTGTCTGAGTGAGTGTGTCTGAGTGCGTGTGTCTGAGTGCGTGTGTCTGAATGAGTGTGTCTGAGTCTGTCTGAGTGAGTGTGTCTGAGTGAATGTGTCTGAGTGCGTGTGTCTGAGTGAGTGTGTCTGAGTGAGTGTGACAGAATGAGTGTGCCTGAGTGAGTGTGTCTGAGTGAATGTGTCTGAGTGCGTGTGTCTGAGTGCGTGTGTCTGAGTGCGTGTGTCTGAGTGAGTGTGTCTGAGTGCGTGTGTCTGAGTGCGTGAGTCTGAGTGAGTGTGTCTGAGTGAGTGTGTCTGAGTGAGTGTGTCTGAGTGAGTGAGTCTGAGTGAGTGGGTCTGAGTGAGTGAGTCTGAGTGAGTGGGTCTGAGTGAGTGGGTCTGAGTGTGTCTGAGTGAGTGTGTCTGAGTGAGTGTGTCTGAGTGCGTGCCTGAGTGAGTGTGTCTGAGTGAGTGTGTGTGAGTGCGTGTCCCTGAGTGGGTGTGTCTGAGTGCGTGTGTCTGAGTGCGTGTGTCTGAGTGCGTGTGTCTGAGTGAGTGTGACAGAATGAGTGTGCCTGAGTGAGTGTGTCTGAGTGAGTGGGTCTGAGTGAGTGGGTCTGAGTGCGTGTGTCTGAGTGAGTGTGTCTGAGTGAGTGTGTCTGAGTGAGTGTCTGAGTGAGTGTGTCTGAGTGAGTGTTTCTGAGTGAGTGTGTCTGAGTGAGTGTGTCTGAGTGAGTGTGTCTGAGTGAGTGTTTCTGAGTGAGTGTGTCTGAGTGAGTGTGTCTGAGTGAGTGTGTCTGAGTGAGTGTGTGTGAGTGAGTGTGCCTGAGTGCGTGGGTCTGAGTGAGTGTGTCTGAATTAGTGCGTCTGAGCGAGTGTGTCTGAGTGAGTGTGTCTGAGTGAGTGTGCCTGAGTGCGTGTGCCTGAGTGAGTGTGTCTGAGTGAGTGTGTCTGAATGAGTGTGTCTGAGTGAGTGTGTCTGAGCGAGTGTGTCTGAATGAGTGTGCCTGAGTGAGTGTGTCTGAGTGAGTGTGTGTGAGTGAGTGTGTCTGAGTGAGTGAGTGTGTCTGAGTGCGTGTGTCTGAGTGAGTGTGCCTGAGTGAGTGTGTTGTGAGTGCGTGTTTCTGAGTGAGTGTGTCTGAGTGAGTGTATCTGAGTGAGTGTGTCTGAGTCTGTGTGTCTGAGTGAGTGGTTCTGAGTGAGTGAGTCTGAGTGAGTGTGTCTGAGTGAGTGTGTCTGAGTGCGTGTGTCTGAGTGCGTGTGTCTGAGTGAGTGTGCCTGAGTGAGTGTGTCTGAGTGCGTGTGCCTGAGTGAGTGTGCCTGAGTGAGTGTGTCTGAGTGAGTGTGCCTGAGTGAGTGTTTCAGAGTGAGTGTGTCTGAGTGAGTGTGAGTGAGTGAGTGTGCCTGAGGGAGTGTGCCTGAGTGAATGTGTCTGAGTGAGAGTGTCTGAGTGCGTGTGCCTGAGTGAGTGTTTCTGAGTGAGTGTGCCTGAGTGAGTGTGTCTGAGTGAGTGTGTCTGAGTGCGTGTGCCTGAGTAAGTGTGCCTGAGTGAGTGTGTCTGAGTGCGTGTGTCTGA
The DNA here is from genome assembly GCF_047496795.1 of Chiloscyllium punctatum. Lineage (NCBI taxonomy): Eukaryota > Metazoa > Chordata > Chondrichthyes > Orectolobiformes > Hemiscylliidae > Chiloscyllium > Chiloscyllium punctatum. Next base: position 13,744,665 of record NC_092791.1, on the reverse strand, counting down.
GTGAGTGTGCCTGAGTGAGTGTGTCTGAGTGAGTGTGTCTGAGTGCGTGTGTCTGAGTGAGTGTGTCTGAGTGAGTGTGTCTGAGTGCGTGTCTGAGTGAGTGTGTCTGAGTGAGTGTGTCTGAGTGCGTGTGTCTGAGTGCGTGTGCCTGAGTGAGTGTGTCTGAGTGAGTGTGTCTGAGTGAGTGTGCCTGAGTGCGTGTGTCTGAGTGCGTGTGCCTGAGTGAGTGTGTCTGAGTGAGTGTGTCTGAGTGCGTGTGTCTGAGTGCGTGTGCCTGAGTGAGTGTGTCTGAGTGAGTGTGTCTGAGTGCGTGTGTCTGAATGAGTGTGTCTGAGTGTGTCTGAGTGAGTGTGTCTGAGTGAGTGTGTCTGAGTGCGTGTGTCTGAGTTCGTGTGTCTGAGTGAGTGTGTCTGAGTGCGTGTGTCTGAGTGCGTGTGTCTGAGTGCGTGTGTCTGAGTGAGAGTGTCTGAGTGAGTGTGTCTGAGTGCGTGTGTCTGAGTGAGTGTGTTTGTGTGCGTGTGTCTGAGTGAGTGTGTCTTGTGAGTGTGTCTGAGTGCGTGTGTCTGAGTGAGTGTCTGAATGAGTGTGTCTGAGTGAGTGTGTCTGAGTGAGTGTTTCTGAGTGAGTGTTTCTGAGTGAGTGTGTCTGAGTGAGTGTTTCTGAGTGAGTGTCCCTGAGTGAGTGTGTCTGAGTGAGTGTGTCTGAGTGAGTGTGCCTGAGTGCGTGGGTCTGAGTGAGTTTATCTGAGTGAGTGTGTCTGAGTGCGTGTGTCTGAGTGAGTGTGTCTGAGTGAGTGTGTCTGAGTGAGTGTGCCTGAGTGCGTGTGCCTGAGTGAGTGTGTCTGAGTGAGTGTGTCTGAATGAGTGTGTCTGAGTCTGTCTGAGTGAGTGTGTCTGAGTGAATGTGTCTGAGTGCGTGTGTCTGAGTGAGTGTGTCTGAGTGCGTGTGTCTGAGTGCGTGTGTCTGAGTGAGTGTGTCTGAGTGCGTGTTTCTGAGTGAGTGTGTCTGAGTGCGTGTGTCTGAGTGCGTGTGTCTGAGTGAGTGTGTCTGAGTGCGTGTGTCTGAGTGCGTGTGTCTGAGTGAGTGTGTCTGAGTGCGTGTGTCTGAGTGCGTGAGTCTGAGTGAGTGTGTCTGAGTGCGTGTGTCTGAGTGAGTGAGTCTGAGTGAGTGGGTCTGAGTGAGTGAGTCTGTGTGAGTGGGTCTGAGTGAGTGAGTCTGAGTGAGTGGGTCTGAGTGAGTGAGTCTGAGTGAGTGGGTCTGAGTGAGTGGGTCTGAGTGTGTCTGAGTGAGTGTGTCTGAGTGAGTGTGTGTGAGTGCGTGTCCCTGAGTGGGTGTGTCTGAGTGCGTGTGTCTGAGTGCGTGTGTCTGAGTGCGTGTGTCTGAGTGAGTGTGTCTGAGTGAGTGTGCCTGAGTGAGTGTGTCTGAGTGAGTGGGTCTGAGTGAGTGGGTCTGAGTGCGTGTGTCTGAGTGAGTGTGTCTGAGTGAGTGTCTGAATGAGTGTGTCTGAGTGAGTGTGTCTGAGTGAGTGTGTCTGAGTGAGTGAGTCTGAGTAAGTGGGTCTGAGTGAGTGAGTCTGAGTGAGTGGGTCTGAGTGAGTGGGTCTGAGTGTGTCTGAGTGAGTGTGTCTGAGTGAGTGTGTCTGAGTGCGTGCCTGAGTGAGTGTGTCTGAGTGAGTGTGTGTGAGTGCGTGTCCCTGAGTGGGTGTGTCTGAGTGCGTGTGTCTGAGTGCGTGTGTCTGAGTGAGTGTGTCTGAGTGAGTGTGACAGAATGAGTGTGCCTGAGTGAGTGTGTCTGAGTGAGTGGGTCTGAGTGAGTGGGTCTGAGTGCGTGTGTCTGAGTGAGTGTGTCTGAGTGAGTGTCTGAATGAGTGTGTCTGAGTGAGTGTGTCTGAGTAAGTGTTTCTGAGTGAGTGTGTCTGAGTGAGTGTGTCTGAGTGAGTGTGTGTGAGTGAGTGTGCCTGAGTGCGTGGGTCTGAGTGAGTGTGTCTGAATTAGTGCGTCTGAGCGAGTGTGTCTGAGTGAGTGTGTCTGAGTGAGTGTGCCTGAGTGCGTGTGCCTGAGTGAGTGTGTCTGAGTGAGTGTGTCTGAATGAGTGTGTCTGAGTGAGTGTGTCTGAGCGAGTGTGTCTGAATGAGTGTGCCTGAGTGAGTGTGTCTGAGTGAGTGTGTGTGAGTGAGTGTGTCTGAGTGAGTGAGTGTGTCTGAGTGCGTGTGTCTGAGTGAGTGTGCCTGAGTGAGTGTGTTGTGAGTGCGTGTTTCTGAGTGAGTGTGTCTGAGTGAGTGTATCTGAGTGAGTGTGTCTGAGTCTGTGTGTCTGAGTGAGTGGTTCTGAGTGAGTGAGTCTGAGTGAGTGTGTCTGAGTGAGTGTGTCTGAGTGCGTGTGTCTGAGTGAGTGTGTCTGAGTGAGTGTGCCTGAGTGAGTGTGTCTGAGTGAGTGTGTCTGAGTGAGTGTGTCTGAGTACGTGTGCCTGAGTGAGTGTGTCTGAGTGCGTGTGTCTGAGTGAGTGTGTCTGAGTGAGTGTGTCTGAGTGCGTGTGTCTGAGTGCGTGTGTCTGAATGAGTGTGTCTGAGTGAGTGTGCCTGAGTGAGTGTGTCAGAGTGAGTGAGTGTGAGTGAGTGAGTGTGTCTGAGTGCGTGTGTCTGAGTGAGTGTGCCTGAGTGAGTGTGTTGTGAGTGCGTGTTTCTGAGTGAGTGTGTCTGAGTGAGTGTATCTGAGTGAGTGTGTCTGAGTCTGTGTGTCTGAGTGAGTGGTTCTGAGTGAGTGAGTCTGAGTGAGTGTGTCTGAGTGAGTGTGTCTGAGTGCGTGTGTCTGAGTGAGTGTGTCTGAGTGAGTGGCTCTGAGTGCGTGTGTCTGAGTGAGTGTGTCTGAATGAGTTTGTCTGAGTGAGTGTGCCTGAGTGAGTGTGCCTGAGTGAGTGTGTCTGAATGAGTGTGCCTGAGTGCGTGTGTCTGAGTGAGTGTGTCTTGTGAGTGTGTCTGAGTGCATGTGTCTGAGTGCGTGTGTCTGAGTGAGTGTGCCTGAGTGAGTGTGTCTGAGTGCGTGTGCCTGAGTGAGTGTGCCTGAGTGAGTGTGTCTGAGTGAGTGTGCCTGAGTGAGTGTTTCAGAGTGAGTGTGTCTGAGTGAGTGTGAGTGAGTGAGTGTGCCTGAGTGAGTGTGCCTGAGTGAATGTGTCTGAGTGAGAGTGTCTGAGTGCGCGTGCCTGAGTGAGTGTGTCTGAGTGAGTGTGCCTGAGTGAGTGTGTCTGAGTGAGTGTGTCTGAGTGCGTGTGCCTGAGTGAGTGTGCCTGAGTGAGTGTGTCTGAGTGCGTGTCTGAGTGAGTGTGCCTGAGTGAGTGTGTCTGAGTGAGTGTGTCTGAGTGCGTGTGTCTGAGTGAGTGTGTCTGAGTGAGTGTGTCTGAGTGCGTGTCTGAGTGAATGTGTCTGAGTGAGTGTGTCTGAGTGCGTGTGTCTGAGTGCGTGTGCCTGAGTGAGTGTGTCTGAGTGAGTGTGTCTGAGTGAGTGTGCCTGAGTGCGTGTGTCTGAGTGCGTGTGCCTGAGTGAGTGTGTCTGAGTGAGTGTGTCTGAGTGCGTGTGTCTGAGTGCGTGTGCCTGAGTGAGTGTGTCTGAGTGAGTGTGTCTGAGTGCGTGTGTCTGAATGAGTGTGTCTGAGTGTGTCTGAGTGAGTGTGTCTGAGTGAGTGTGTCTGAGTGCGTGTGTCTGAGTTCGTGTGTCTGAGTGAGTGTGTCTGAGTGCGTGTGTCTGAGTGCGTGTGTCTGAGTGCGTGTGTCTGAGTGAGAGTGTCTGAGTGAGTGTGTCTGAGTGCGTGTGTCTGAGTGAGTGTGTTTGTGTGCGTGTGTCTGAGTGAGTGTGTCTTGTGAGTGTGTCTGAGTGCGTGTGTCTGAGTGAGTGTCTGAATGAGTGTGTCTGAGTGAGTGTGTCTGAGTGAGTGTTTCTGAGTGAGTGTTTCTGAGTGAGTGTGTCTGAGTGAGTGTGTCTGAGTGAGTGTTTCTGAGTGAGTGTCCCTGAGTGAGTGTGTCTGAGTGAGTGTGTCTGAGTGAGTGTGCCTGAGTGCGTGGGTCTGAGTGAGTGTATCTGAGTGAGTGTGTCTGAGTGCGTGTGTCTGAGTGAGTGTGTCTGAGTGAGTGTGTCTGAGTGAGTGTGCCTGAGTGCGTGTGCCTGAGTGAGTGTGTCTGAGTGAGTGTGTCTGAATGAGTGTGTCTGAGTGAGTGTGCCTGAGCGAGTGTGTCTGAATGAGTGTGCCTGAGTGAGTGTGTCTGAGTGAGTGTGTGTGAGTGAGTGTGTCTGAGTGCGTGTGCCTGAGTGAGTGTGTCTGAGTGAGTGTGTCTGAGTGCGTGTGTCTGAGTGAGTGTGTCTGAGTGAGTGTGTCTGAGTGAGGGAGTCTGAGTGAGTGGTTCTGAGTGCGTATGTCTGAGTGAGTGTGTCTGAGTGAGTGTGTCTGAGTGAGTGTGTCTGAGTGAATATGTCTGAGTGCGTGTGCCTGAGTGAGTGTGTCTGAGTGAGTGTGTCTGAGTGAGTGTGACTGAGTGCGTGTGTCTGAGTGCGTGTGCCTGAGTGAGTGTGTCTGAGTGAGTGTGTCTGAGTGCGTGTGCCTGAGTGAGTGAGTGTGTCTGAGTGAGTGTGTCTGAGTGCGTGTGTCTGAATGAGTGTGTCTGAGTGAGTGTGTCTGAGTGAGTGTGCCTGAGTGAGTGTGTCTGAGTGCGTGTGTCTGAGTGAGTATGTCTGAGTGAGTGTGTCTGAGTGCGTGTGTCTGAGTGCGTGTGTCTGAGTGCGTGTGTCTGAATGAGTGTGTCTGAGTGAGTGTGCCTGAGTGAGTGTGTCTGAGTGAGTGTGCCTGAGTGAGTGTGTCAGAGTGAGTGAGTGTGAGTGAGTGAGTGTGTCTGAGTGCGTGTGTCTGAGTGAGTGTGCCTGAGTGAGTGTGTTGTGAGTGCGTGTTTCTGAGTGAGTGTGTCTGAGTGAGTGTATCTGAGTGAGTGTGTCTGAGTCTGTGTGTCTGAGTGAGTGGTTCTGAGTGAGTGAGTCTGAGTGAGTGTGTCTGAGTGAGTGTGTCTGAGTGCGTGTGTCTGAGTGAGTGTGTCTGAGTGAGTGGCTCTGAGTGCGTGTGTCTGAGTGAGTGTGTCTGAATGAGTTTGTCTGAGTGAGTGTGCCTGAGTGAGTGTGCCTGAGTGAGTGTGTCTGAATGAGTGTGCCTGAGTGCGTGTGTCTGAGTGAGTGTGTCTTGTGAGTGTGTCTGAGTGCATGTGTCTGAGTGCGTGTGTCTGAGTGAGTGTGCCTGAGTTAGTGTGTCTGAGTGCGTGTGCCTGAGTGAGTGTGCCTGAGTGAGTGTGTCTGAGTGAGTGTGCCTGAGTGAGTGTGTCAGAGTGAGTGTGTCTGAGTGAGTGTGAGTGAGTGAGTGTGCCTGAGTGAGTGTGCCTGAGTGAATGTGTCTGAGTGAGTGTGTCTGAGTGCGTGTGCCTGAGTGAGTGCGTCTGAGTGAGTGTGCCTGAGTGAGTGTGTCTGAGTGATTGTGTCTGAGTGCGTGTGCCTGAGTGAGTGTGCCTGAGTGAGTGTGTCTGAGTGCGTGTGTCTGAGTGAGTGTGCCTGAGTGAGTGTGTCTGAGTGAGTGTGTCTGAGTGCGTGTGTCTGAGTGAGTGTGTCTGAGTGAGTGTGTCTGAGTGCGTGTGTCTGAGTGAGTGTGTCTGAGTGAGTGTGTCTGAGTGCGTGTGTCTGAGTGCGTGTGCCTGAGTGAGTGTGTCTGAGTGAGTGTGTCTGAGTGAGTGTGCCTGAGTGCGTGTGTCTGAGTGCGTGTGCCTGAGTGAGTGTGTCTGAGTGAGTGTGTCTGAGTGCGTGTGTCTGAGTGCGTGTGCCTGAGTGAGTGTGTCTGAGTGAGTGTGTCTGAGTGCGTGTGTCTGAATGAGTGTGTCTGAGTGTGTCTGAGTGCGTGTGTCTGAGTGAGTGTGTCTGAGTGCGTGTGTCTGAGTGCGTGTGTCTGAGTGAGTGTGTCTGAGTGCGTGTGTCTGAGTGCGTGTGTCTGAGTGAGAGTGTCTGAGTGAGTGTGTCTGAGTGCGTGTGTCTGAGTGAGTGTGTTTGTGTGCGTGTGTCTGAGTGAGTGTGTCTTGTGAGTGTGTCTGAGTGCGTGTGTCTGAGTGAGTGTCTGAATGAGTGTGTCTGAGTGAGTGTGTCTGAGTGAGTGTTTCTGAGTGAGTGTGTCTGAGTGAGTGTGTCTGAGTGAGTGTTTCTGAGTGAGTGTCCCTGAGTGAGTGTGTCTGAGTGAGTGTGTCTGAGTGAGTGTGCCTGAGTGCGTGGGTCTGAGTGAGTGTATCTGAGTGAGTGTGTCTGAGGGCGTGTGTCTGAGTGAGTGTGTCTGAGTGAGTGTGTCTGAGTGAGTGTGCCTGAGTGCGTGTGCCTGAGTGAGTGTGTCTGAGTGAGTGTGTCTGAATGAGTGTGTCTGAGTGAGTGTGTCTGAGTGAGTGGCTCTGAGTGCGTGTGTCTGAGTGAGTGTGTCTGAATGAGTTTGTCTGAGTGAGTGTGCCTGAGTGAGTGTGCCTGAGTGAGTGTGTCTGAGTGAGTGTGTCTGAGTGCGTGTGTCTGAGTGAGTGTGTCTTGTGAGTGTGTCTGAGTGAGGGAGTCTGAGTGAGTGATTCTGAGTGCGTATGTCTGAGTGAGTGTGTCTGAGTGAGTGTGTCTGAGTGAGTGTGTCTGAGTGAATATGTCTGAGTGCGTGTGTCTGAGTGAGTGTGTCTGAGTGAGTGTGTCTGAGTGAGTGTGCCTGAGTGAGTGTGCCTCAGTGAATGTGTCTGAGTGAGTGTGCCTGAGTGAGTGTGTCTGAGTGAGTGTGTCTGAGTGCGTGTGTCTGAGTGAGTGTGTCTGAATGCGTATGTCTGAGTGAGTGTGTCTGAGTGAGTGTGCCTGAGTGAGTGTGTCTGAGTGCGTGTGTCTGAGTGAGTGTGCCTGAGTGAGTGTGTCTGAGTGAGTGTGTCTGAGTGCGTGTGTCTGAGTGAGTGTGTCTGAGTGAGTGTGTCTGAGTGCGTGTCTGAGTGAATGTGTCTGAGTGAGTGTGTCTGAGTGCGTGTGTCTGAGTGCGTGTGCCTGAGTGAGTGTGTCTGAGTGAGTGTGTCTGAGTGAGTGTGTCTGAGTGAGTGTGTCTGAGTGAGCGTGTCTGAATGAGTGTGTCTGAGTGTGTCTGAGTGAGTGTGTCTGAGTGAGTGTGTCTGAGTGCGTGTGTCTGAATGAGTGTGTCTGAGTGTGTCTGAGTGAGTGTGTCTGAGTGAGTGTGTCTGAGTGCGTGTGTCTGAGTGAGTGTGTCTGAGTGCGTGTGCCTGAGTGCGTGTGTCTGAGTGAGTGTGTCTGAGTGCGTGTGTCTGAGTGCGTGTGCCTGAGTGAGTGTGTCTGAGTGAGTGTGTCTGAGTGCGTGTGTCTGAATGAGTGTGTCTGAGTGTGTCTGAGTGAGTGTGTCTGAGTGAGTGTGTCTGAGTGCGTGTGTCTGAGTTCGTGTGTCTGAGTGAGTGTGTCTGAGTGCGTGTGTCTGAGTGCGTGTGTCTGAGTGCGTGTGTCTGAGTGAGAGTGTCTGAGTGAGTGTGTCTGAGTGCGTGTGTCTGAGTGAGTGTGTTTGTGTGCGTGTGTCTGAGTGAGTGTGTCTTGTGAGTGTGTCTGAGTGCGTGTGTCTGAGTGAGTGTCTGAATGAGTGTGTCTGAGTGAGTGTGTCTGAGTGAGTGTTTCTGAGTGAGTGTTTCTGAGTGAGTGTGTCTGAGTGAGTGTGTCTGAGTGAGTGTTTCTGAGTGAGTGTCCCTGAGTGAGTGTGTCTGAGTGAGTGTGTCTGAGTGAGTGTGCCTGAGTGCGTGGGTCTGAGTGAGTGTATCTGAGTGAGTGTGTCTGAGTGCGTGTGTCTGAGTGAGTGTGTCTGAGTGAGTGTGTCTGAGTGAGTGTGCCTGAGTGCGTGTGCCTGAGTGAGTGTGTCTGAGTGAGTGTGTCTGAATGAGTGTGTCTGAGTGAGTGTGCCTGAGCGAGTGTGTCTGAATGAGTGTGCCTGAGTGAGTGTGTCTGAGTGAGTGTGTGTGAGTGAGTGTGTCTGAGTGCGTGTGCCTGAGTGAGTGTGTCTGAGTGAGTGTGTCTGAGTGCGTGTGTCTGAGTGAGTGTGTCTGAGTGAGTGTGTCTGAGTGAGGGAGTCTGAGTGAGTGGTTCTGAGTGCGTATGTCTGAGTGAGTGTGTCTGAGTGAGTGTGTCTGAGTGAGTGTGTCTGAGTGAATATGTCTGAGTGCGTGTGCCTGAGTGAGTGTGTCTGAGTGAGTGTGTCTGAGTGAGTGTGACTGAGTGCGTGTGTCTGAGTGCGTGTGCCTGAGTGAGTGTGTCTGAGTGAGTGTGTCTGAGTGCGTGTGCCTGAGTGAGTGAGTGTGTCTGAGTGAGTGTGTCTGAGTGCGTGTGTCTGAATGAGTGTGTCTGAGTGAGTGTGTCTGAGTGAGTGTGCCTGAGTGAGTGTGTCTGAGTGCGTGTGTCTGAGTGAGTGTGTCTGAGTGAGTGTGTCTGAGTGCGTGTGTCTGAGTGCGTGTGTCTGAATGAGTGTGTCTGAGTGAGTGTGCCTGAGTGAGTGTGTCTGAGTGAGTGTGCCTGAGTGAGTGTGTCAGAGTGAGTGAGTGTGAGTGAGTGAGTGTGTCTGAGTGCGTGTGTCTGAGTGAGTGTGCCTGAGTGAGTGTGTTGTGAGTGCGTGTTTCTGAGTGAGTGTGTCTGAGTGAGTGTATCTGAGTGAGTGTGTCTGAGTCTGTGTGTCTGAGTGAGTGGTTCTGAGTGAGTGAGTCTGAGTGAGTGTGTCTGAGTGAGTGTGTCTGAGTGCGTGTGTCTGAGTGAGTGTGTCTGAGTGAGTGGCTCTGAGTGCGTGTGTCTGAGTGAGTGTGTCTGAATGAGTTTGTCTGAGTGAGTGTGCCTGAGTGAGTGTGCCTGAGTGAGTGTGTCTGAATGAGTGTGCCTGAGTGCGTGTGTCTGAGTGAGTGTGTCTTGTGAGTGTGTCTGAGTGCATGTGTCTGAGTGCGTGTGTCTGAGTGAGTGTGCCTGAGTTAGTGTGTCTGAGTGCGTGTGCCTGAGTGAGTGTGCCTGAGTGAGTGTGTCTGAGTGAGTGTGCCTGAGTGAGTGTGTCAGAGTGAGTGTGTCTGAGTGAGTGTGAGTGAGTGAGTGTGCCTGAGTGAGTGTGCCTGAGTGAATGTGTCTGAGTGAGTGTGTCTGAGTGCGTGTGCCTGAGTGAGTGCGTCTGAGTGAGTGTGCCTGAGTGAGTGTGTCTGAGTGATTGTGTCTGAGTGCGTGTGCCTGAGTGAGTGTGCCTGAGTGAGTGTGTCTGAGTGCGTGTGTCTGAGTGAGTGTGCCTGAGTGAGTGTGTCTGAGTGAGTGTGTCTGAGTGCGTGTGTCTGAGTGAGTGTGTCTGAGTGAGTGTGTCTGAGTGCGTGTGTCTGAGTGAGTGTGTCTGAGTGAGTGTGTCTGAGTGCGTGTGTCTGAGTGCGTGTGCCTGAGTGAGTGTGTCTGAGTGAGTGTGTCTGAGTGAGTGTGCCTGAGTGCGTGTGTCTGAGTGCGTGTGCCTGAGTGAGTGTGTCTGAGTGAGTGTGTCTGAGTGCGTGTGTCTGAGTGCGTGTGCCTGAGTGAGTGTGTCTGAGTGAGTGTGTCTGAGTGCGTGTGTCTGAATGAGTGTGTCTGAGTGTGTCTGAGTGCGTGTGTCTGAGTGAGTGTGTCTGAGTGCGTGTGTCTGAGTGCGTGTGTCTGAGTGAGTGTGTCTGAGTGCGTGTGTCTGAGTGCGTGTGTCTGAGTGAGAGTGTCTGAGTGAGTGTGTCTGAGTGCGTGTGTCTGAGTGAGTGTGTTTGTGTGCGTGTGTCTGAGTGAGTGTGTCTTGTGAGTGTGTCTGAGTGCGTGTGTCTGAGTGAGTGTCTGAATGAGTGTGTCTGAGTGAGTGTGTCTGAGTGAGTGTTTCTGAGTGAGTGTGTCTGAGTGAGTGTGTCTCAGTGAGTGTTTCTGAGTGAGTGTCCCTGAGTGAGTGTGTCTGAGTGAGTGTGTCTGAGTGAGTGTGCCTGAGTGCGTGGGTCTGAGTGAGTGTATCTGAGTGAGTGTGTCTGAGGGCGTGTGTCTGAGTGAGTGTGTCTGAGTGAGTGTGTCTGAGTGAGTGTGCCTGAGTGCGTGTGCCTGAGTGAGTGTGTCTGAGTGAGTGTGTCTGAATGAGTGTGTCTGAGTGAGTGTGCCTGAGCGAGTGTGTCTGAATGAGTGTGCCTGAGTGAGTGTGTCTGAGTGAGTGTGTGTGAGTGAGTGTGTCTGAGTGCGTGTGCCTGAGTGAGTGTGTCTGAGTGAGTGTGTCTGAGTGCGTGTGTCTGAGTGAGTGTGTCTGAGTGAGTGTGTCTGAGTGAGGGAGTCTGAGTGAGTGGTTCTGAGTGCGTATGTCTGAGTGAGTGTGTCTGAGTGAGTGTGTCTGAGTGAGTGTGTCTGAGTGAATATGTCTGAGTGCGTCTGTCTGAGTGAGTGTGTCTGAGTGAGTGTGTCTGAGTGAGTGTGCCTGAGTGAGTGTGCCTCAGTGAATGTGTCTGAGTGAGTGTGCCTGAGTGAGTGTGTCTGAGTGAGTGTGTCTGAGTGCGTGTGTCTGAGTGAGTGTGTCTGAGTGCGTATGTCTGAGTGAGTGTGTCTGAGTGCGTGTGCCTGAGTGAGTGCGTCTGAGTGAGTGTGCCTGAGTGAGTGTGTCTGAGTGATTGTGTCTGAGTGCGTGTGCCTGAGTGAGTGTGCCTGAGTGAGTGTGTCTGAGTGCGTGTGTCTGAGTGAGTGTGCCTGAGTGAGTGTGTCTGAGTGAGTGTGTCTGAGTGCGTGTGTCTGAGTGAGTGTGTCTGAGTGAGTGTGTCTGAGTGCGTGTGTCTGAGTGAGTGTGTCTGAGTGAGTGTGTCTGAGTGCGTGTGTCTGAGTGCGTGTGCCTGAGTGAGTGTGTCTGAGTGAGTGTGTCTGAGTGAGTGTGCCTGAGTGCGTGTGTCTGAGTGCGTGTGCCTGAGTGAGTGTGTCTGAGTGAGTGTGTCTGAGTGCGTGTGTCTGAGTGCGTGTGCCTGAGTGAGTGTGTCTGAGTGAGTGTGTCTGAGTGCGTGTGTCTGAATGAGTGTGTCTGAGTGTGTCTGAGTGCGTGTGTCTGAGTGAGTGTGTCTGAGTGCGTGTGTCTGAGTGCGTGTGTCTGAGTGAGTGTGTCTGAGTGCGTGTGTCTGAGTGCGTGTGTCTGAGTGAGAGTGTCTGAGTGAGTGTGTCTGAGTGCGTGTGTCTGAGTGAGTGTGTTTGTGTGCGTGTGTCTGAGTGAGTGTGTCTTGTGAGTGTGTCTGAGTGCGTGTGTCTGAGTGAGTGTCTGAATAAGTGTGTCTGAGTGAGTGTGTCTGAGTGAGTGTTTCTGAGTGAGTGTGTCTGAGTGAGTGTGTCTGAGTGAGTGTTTCTGAGTGAGTGTCCCTGAGTGAGTGTGTCTGAGTGAGTGTGTCTGAGTGAGTGTGCCTGAGTGCGTGGGTCTGAGTGAGTGTATCTGAGTGAGTGTGTCTGAGTGAGTGTGTCTGAGTGAGTGTGCCTGAGTGCGTGTGCCTGAGTGAGTGTGTCTGAGTGAGTGTGTCTGAATGAGTGTGTCTGAGTGAGTGTGCCTGAGCGAGTGTGTCTGAATGAGTGTGCCTGAGTGAGTGTGTCTGAGTGAGTGTGTGTGAGTGAGTGTGTCTGAGTGCGTGTGCCTGAGTGAGTGTGTCTGAGTGAGTGTGTCTGAGTGCGTGTGTCTGAGTGAGTGTGTCTGAGTGAGTGTGTCTGAGTGAGGGAGTCTGAGTGAGTGGTTCTGAGTGCGTATGTCTGAGTGAGTGTGTCTGAGTGAGTGTGTCTGAGTGAGTGTGTCTGAGTGAATATGTCTGAGTGCGTGTGTCTGAGTGAGTGTGTCTGAGTGAGTGTGTCTGAGTGAGTGTGCCTGAGTGAGTGTGCCTCAGTGAATGTGTCTGAGTGCGTGTGCCTGAGTGAGTGTGTCTGAGTGAGTGTGTCTGAGTGAGTGTGACTGAGTGCGTGTGTCTGAGTGCGTGTGCCTGAGTGAGTGTGTCTGAGTGAGTGTGTCTGAGTGCGTGTGCCTGAGTGAGTGAGTGTGTCTGAGTGAGTGTGTCTGACTGCGTGTGTCTGAATGAGTGTGTCTGAGTGAGTGTGTCTGAGTGAGTGTGTCTGAGTGAATGTGTCTGAGTGCGTGTGTCTGAGTGAGTGTGTCTGAGTGCGTGTGTCTGAGTGAGTGTGTCTGAGTGCGTGTGTCTGAGTGCGTGTGTCTGAATGAGTGTGTCTGAGTGTGTCTGAATGAGTGTGTCTGAATGAATGTGTCTGAGTGAGTGTGTCTGAGTGAGTGTGCCTGAGTGCGTGTGTCTGAGTGAGTGTGTCTGAGCGTGTGTGTCTGAGTGCGTGTGTCTGAGTGAGTGTGTTTGTGTGCGTGTGTCTGAGTGAGTGTGTCTGAGTGAGTGTATCTGAGTGAGTGTGTCTGAGTGCGTGTGTCTGAGTGAGTGTGTCTGAGTGAGTGTGTCTGAGTGAGTGTGCCTGAGTGCGTGTGCCTGAGTGAGTGTGTCTGAGTGAGTGTGTCTGAATGAGTGTGTCTGAGTGAGTGTGCCTGAGCGAGTGTGTCTGAATGAGTGTGCCTGAGTGAGTGTGTCTGAGTGAGTGTGTGTGAGTGAGTGTGTCTGAGTGCGTGTGCCTGAGTGAGTGTGTCTGAGTGAGTGTGTCTGAGTGCGTGTGTCTGAGTGAGTGTGTCTGAGTGAGTGTGTCTGAGTGAGGGAGTCTGAGTGAGTGGTTCTGAGTGCGTATGTCTGAGTGAGTGTGTCTGAGTGAGTGTGTCTGAGTGAGTGTGTCTGAGTGAATATGTCTGAGTGCGTGTGCCTGAGTGAGTGTGTCTGAGTGAGTGTGTCTGAGTGAGTGTGACTGAGTGCGTGTGTCTGAGTGCGTGTGCCTGAGTGAGTGTGTCTGAGTGAGTGTGTCTGAGTGCGTGTGCCTGAGTGAGTGAGTGTGTCTGAGTGAGTGTGTCTGAGTGCGTGTGTCTGAATGAGTGTGTCTGAGTGAGTGTGTCTGAGTGAGTGTGCCTGAGTGAGTGTGTCTGAGTGCGTGTGTCTGAGTGAGTGTGTCTGAGTGAGTGTGTCTGAGTGCGTGTGTCTGAGTGCGTGTGTCTGAATGAGTGTGTCTGAGTGAGTGTGCCTGAGTGAGTGTGTCTGAGTGAGTGTGCCTGAGTGAGTGTGTCAGAGTGAGTGAGTGTGAGTGAGTGAGTGTGTCTGAGTGCGTGTGTCTGAGTGAGTGTGCCTGAGTGAGTGTGTTGTGAGTGCGTGTTTCTGAGTGAGTGTGTCTGAGTGAGTGTATCTGAGTGAGTGTGTCTGAGTCTGTGTGTCTGAGTGAGTGGTTCTGAGTGAGTGAGTCTGAGTGAGTGTGTCTGAGTGAGTGTGTCTGAGTGCGTGTGTCTGAGTGAGTGTGTCTGAGTGAGTGGCTCTGAGTGCGTGTGTCTGAGTGAGTGTGTCTGAATGAGTTTGTCTGAGTGAGTGTGCCTGAGTGAGTGTGCCTGAGTGAGTGTGTCTGAATGAGTGTGCCTGAGTGCGTGTGTCTGAGTGAGTGTGTCTTGTGAGTGTGTCTGAGTGCATGTGTCTGAGTGCGTGTGTCTGAGTGAGTGTGCCTGAGTGAGTGTGTCTGAGTGCGTGTGCCTGAGTGAGTGTGCCTGAGTGAGTGTGTCTGAGTGAGTGTGCCTGAGTGAGTGTGTCTGAGTGAGTGTGTGTGAGTGAGTGTGTCTGAGTGAGTGAGTGTGTCTGAGTGCGTGTGTCTGAGTGAGTGTGCCTGAGTGAGTGTGTTGTGAGTGCGTGTTTCTGAGTGAGTGTGTCTGAGTGAGTGTATCTGAGTGAGTGTGTCTGAGTCTGTGTGTCTGAGTGAGTGGTTCTGAGTGAGTGAGTCTGAGTGAGTGTGTCTGAGTGAGTGTGTCTGAGTGCGTGTGTCTGAGTGAGTGTGCCTGAGTGAGTGTGTCTGAGTGAGTGTGTCTGAGTGCGTGTGTCTGAGTGAGTGTGTCTGAGTGAGTGTGTCTGAGTGCGTGTGTCTGAGTGAGTGTGTCTGAGTGCGTGTGTCTGAGTGAGTGTGTCTGAGTGAGTGTGTCTGAGTGCGTGTGTCTGAGTGAGTGTGTCTGAGTGAGTGTGTCTGAGTGCGTGTGTCTGAGGGCGTGTGCCTGAGTGAGTGTGTCTGAGTGAGTGTGTCTGAGTGAGTGTGCCTGAGTGCGTGTGTCTGAGTGCGTGTGCCTGAGTGAGTGTGTCTGAGTGAGTGTGTCTGAGTGCGTGTGTCTGAGTGCGTGTGCCTGAGTGAGTGTGTCTGAGTGAGTGTGTCTGAGTGCGTGTGTCTGAGTGAGTGTGTCTGAGTGAGTGTGTCTGAGTGCGTGTGTCTGAGTGAGTGTGTCTGAGTGAGTGTGTCTGAGTGCGTGTGTCTGAGGGCGTGTGCCTGAGTGAGTGTGTCTGAGTGAGTGTGTCTGAGTGAGTGTGCCTGAGTGCGTGTGTCTGAGTGCGTGTGCCTGAGTGAGTGTGTCTGAGTGAGTGTGTCTGAGTGCGTGTGTCTGAGTGCGTGTGCCTGAGTGAGTGTGTCTGAGTGAGTGTGTCTGAGTGCGTGTGTCTGAATGAGTGTGTCTGAGTGTGTCTGAGTGCGTGTGTCTGAGTGAGTGTGTCTGAGTGCGTGTGTCTGAGTGCGTGTGTCTGAGTGAGAGTGTCTGAGTGAGTGTGTCTGAGTGCGTGTGTCTGAGTGAGTGTGTTTGTGTGCGTGTGTCTGAGTGAGTGTGTCTTGTGAGTGTGTCTGAGTGCGTGTGTCTGAGTGAGTGTCTGAATGAGTGTGTCTGAGTGAGTGTGTCTGAGTGAGTGTTTCTGAGTGAGTGTGTCTGAGTGAGTGTGTCTGAGAGGTTGTTTCTGAGTGAGTGTCCCTGAGTGAGTGTGTCTGAGTGAGTGTGTCTGAGTGAGTGTGCCTGAGTGCGTGGGTCTGAGTGAGTGTATCTGAGTGAGTGTGTCTGAGTGCGTGTGTCTGAGTGAGTGTGTCTGAGTGAGTGTGTCTGAGTGAGTGTTTCTGAGTGAGTGTTTCTGAGTGAGTGTCCCTGAGTGAGTGTGTCTGAGTGCGTGTGCCTGAGTGAGTGTGTCTGAGTGCGTGTCCCTGAGTGAGTGTGTCTGAGTGAGTGTGTCTGAGTGCGTGTGTCTGAGTGAGTGTGTCTGAGTGAGTGTGCCTGAGTGCGTGTGTCTGAGTGAGTGTGTCTGAGTGAGTGAGTCTGAGTGAGTGTGTCTGAGTGAGTGTGTCTGAGTGAGTGTGTCTGAGTGAATATGTCTGAGTGCGTGTGTCTGAGTGAGTGTGTCTGAGTGAGTGTGTCTGAGTGAGTGTGCCTGAGTGAGTGTGCCTCAGTGAATGTGTCTGAGTGCGTGTGCCTCAGTGAGTGTGTCTGAGTGAGTGTGTCTGAGTGAGTGTGCCCGAGTGCGTGTGTCTGAGTGCGTGTGCCTGAGTGAGTGTGTCTGAGTGAGTGTGTCTGAGTGCTTGTGTCTGAGTGCGTGTGCCTGAGTGAGTGTGTCTGAGTGCGTGTGTCTGAGTGCGTGTGTCTGAGTGAGTGTGTCTGAGTGCGTGTGTCTGAGTGAGTGTGTCTGAGTGCGTGTGTCTGAGTGCGTGTGTCTGAGTGCGTGTGTCTGAGTGAGTGTGTCTGAGTGAGTGTGTCTGAGTGCGTGAGTCTGAGTGAGTGTGTCTGCGTGCGTGTGTCTGAGTGAGTGTGTCTGAGTGAGTGAGTCTGAGTGAGTGGGTCTGAGTGAGTGAGTCTGAGTGAGTGGGTCTGAGTGAGTGTGTCTGAGTGAGTGTGCCTGAGTGCGTGTGCCTGAGTGAGTGTGTCTGAGTGAGTGTGTCTGAATGAGTGTGTCTGAGTGAGTGTGCCTGAGCGAGTGTGTCTGAATGAGTGTGTCTGAGTGAGTGTGTGTGAGTGAGTGTGTCTGAGTGCGTGTGCCTGAGTGAGTGTGTCTGAGTGAGTGTGTCTGAGTGCGTGTGTCTGAGTGAGTGTGTCTGAGTGAGGGAGTCTGAGTGAGTGGTTCTGAGTGCGTATGTCTGAGTGAGTGTGTCTGAGTGAGTGTGTCTGAGTGAGTGTGTCTGAGTGAATATGTCTGAGTGCGTGTGTCTGAGTGAGTGTGTCTGAGTGAGTGTGTCTGAGTGAGTGTGCCTGAGTGAGTGTGCCTCAGTGAATGTGTCTGAGTGCGTGTGCCTGAGTGAGTGTGTCTGAGTGAGTGTGTCTGAGTGAGTGTGACTGAGTGCGTGTGTCTGAGTGCGTGTGCCTGAGTGAGTGTGTCTGAGTGAGTGTGTCTAAGTGCGTGTGCCTGAGTGAGTGAGGGTGTCTGAGTGAGTGTGTCTGAGTGCGTGTGTCTGAATGAGTGTGTCTGAGTGTGTCTGAGTGAGTGTGTCTGAGTGAGTGTGTCTGAGTGAATGTGTCTGAGTGCGTGTGTCTGAGTGAGTGTGTCTGAGTGCGTGTGTCTGAGTGAGTGTGTCTGAGTGAGTGTGTCTGAGTGAGTGTGCCTGAGTGAGTGTGCCTCAGTGAATGTGTCTGAGTGCGTGTGCCTGAGTGAGTGTGTCTGAGTGAGTGTGTCTGAGTGAGTGTGACTGAGTGCGTGTGTCTGAGTGCGTGTGCCTGAGTGAGTGTGTCTGAGTGAGTGTGTCTGAGTGCGTGTGCCTGAGTGAGTGAGTGTGTCTGAGTGAGTGTGTCTGAGTGCGTGTGTCTGAATGAGTGTGTCTGAGTGTGTCTGAGTGAGTGTGTCTGAGTGAGTGTGTCTGAGTGAATGTGTCTGAGTGCGTGTGTCTGAGTGAGTGTGTCTGAGTGCGTGTGTCTGAGTGAGTGTGTCTGAGTGCGTGTGTCTGAATGAGTGTGTCTGAGTGAGTGTGTCTGAATGAATGTGTCTGAGTGAGTGTGTCTGATTGTGTGTGCCTGAGTGCGTGTGTCTGAGTGAGTGTGTCTGAGCGTGTGTGTCTGAGTGCGTGTGTCTGAGTGAGTGTGTTTGTGTGCATGTGTCTGAGTGAGTGTGTCTGAGTGAGTGTCTGAGTGAGTGTGTCTGAGTGAGTGGGTCTGAGTGCGTGTGTCTGAGTGAGTGTGTCTGAGTGCGTGTGTCTGAGTGCGTGTGTCTGAGTGAGTGTGTCTGAGTGCGTGTGTCTGAGTGCGTGTGTCTGAGTGCGTGTGTCTGAGTGAGTGTGTTTGTGTGCGTGTGTCTGAGTGAGTGTGTCTTGTGAGTGTGTCTGAGTGAGTGTGCCTGAATGAGTGTGTCTGAGTGAGTGTGTCCGAGTGAGTGTGACAGAGTGAGTGTGCCTGAGTGAGTGTGTCAGAGTGAGTGGGTCTGAGTGAGTGTGTCTGAGTGCGTGTGTCTGAGTGAGTGTGTCTGAGTGAGTGTGCTTGAGTGAGTGTGTATGAGTGAGTGTGTCCGAGTGAGTGTGACAGAGTGAGTGTGCCTGAGTGCGTGTGTCTGAGTGAGTGAGTCTGAGTGAGTGTGTCTGAGTGAGTGGGCCTGAGTGAGTGTGTCTGAGTGAGTGTGACAGAGTGAGTGTGCCTGAGTGCGTGTGTCTGAGTGCGTGTGTCTGAGTGAGTGTGTCTGAGTGCTTGTGTCTGAGTGAGTGTCTGAATGAGTGTGTCTGAGTGAGTGTGTCTGAGTGAGTGTTTCTGAGTGAGTGTGTCTGAGTGAGTGTGTCTGAGTGAGTGTGTCTGAGTGAGTGTTGTTTCTGAGTGAGTGTCCCTGAGTGAGTGTCCCTGAGTGAGTGTGTCTGAGTGCGTGTGCCTGAGTGAGTGTGTCTGAGTGAGTGTGTCTGAATGAGTGTGTATGAGTGAGTGTGCCTGAGCGAGTGTGTCTGAGTGCGTGTGCCTCAGTGAGTGTGTCTGAGTGAGTGTGTCTGAGTGAGTGTGACTGAGTGCGTGTGTCTGAGTGCGTGTGCCTGAGTGAGTGTGTCTGAGTGCGTGTGCCTGAGTGAGTGAGTGTGTCTGAGTGTGTGTGTCTGAGTGCGTGTGTCTGAATGAGTGTGTCTGAGTGTGTCTGAGTGAGTGTGTCTGAGTGAGTGTGTCTGAGTGAATGTGTCTGAGTGCGTGTGTCTGAGTGAGTGTGTCTGAGTGCGTGTGTCTGAGTGAGTGTGTCTGAGTGAGTGTGTCTGAGTGAGTGTGCCTGAGTGAGTGTGCCTCAGTGAATGTGTCTGAGTGCGTGTGCCTGAGTGAGTGTGTCTGAGTGAGTGTGTCTGAGTGAGTGTGACTGAGTGCGTGTGTCTGAGTGCGTGTGCCTGAGTGAGTGTGTCTGAGTGAGTGTGCCTGAGTGAGTGTGTCTGAGTGAGTGAGTGTGTCTGAGTGAGTGTGTCTGAGTGCGTGTGTCTGAATGAGTGTGTCTGAGTGTGTCTGAGTGAGTGTGTCTGAGTGAGTGTGTCTGAGTGAATGTGTCTGAGTGCGTGTGTCTGAGTGAGTGTGTCTGAGTGCGTGTGTCTGAATGAGTGTGTCTGAGTGAGTGTGTCTGAATGAATGTGTCTGAGTGAGTGTGTCTGAGTGAGTGTGCCTGAGTGCGTGTGTCTGAGTGAGTGTGTCTGAGCGTGTGTGTCTGAGTGCGTGTGTCTGAGTGAGTGTGTTTGTGTGCGTGTGTCTGAGTGAGTGTGTCTGAGTGAGTGTCTGAGTGAGTGTGTCTGAGTGAGTGGGTCTGAGTGCGTGTGTCTGAGTGAGTGTGTCTGAGTGCGTGTGTCTGAGTGCGTGTGTCTGAGTGAGTGTGTCTGAGTGCGTGTGTCTGAGTGAGTGTGTTTGTGTGCGTGTGTCTGAGTGAGTGTGTTTGTGTGCGTGTGTCTGAGTGAGTGTGTCTTGTGAGTGTGTCTGAGTGAGTGTGCCTGAATGAGTGTGTCTGAGTGAGTGTGTCCGAGTGAGTGTGACAGAGTGAGTGTGCCTGAGTGAGTGTGTCAGAGTGAGTGGGTCTGAGTGAGTGTGTCTGAGTGCGTGTGTCTGAGTGAGTGTGTCTGAGTGAGTGTGCTTGAGTGAGTGTGTATGAGTGAGTGTGTCCGAGTGAGTGTGACAGAGTGAGTGTGCCTGAGTGCGTGTGTCTGAGTGAGTGAGTCTGAGTGAGTGTGTCTGAGTGAGTGGGCCTGAGTGAGTGTGTCTGAGTGAGTGTGACAGAGTGAGTGTGCCTGAGTGCGTGTGTCTGAGTGCGTGTGTCTGAGTGAGTGTCTCTGAGTGCTTGTGTCTGAGTGAGTGTCTGAATGAGTGTGTCTGAGTGAGTGTGTCTGAGTGAGTGTTTCTGAGTGAGTGTGTCTGAGTGAGTGTGTCTGAGTGAGTGTGTCTGAGTGAGTGTTGTTTCTGAGTGAGTGTCCCTGAGTGAGTGTGTCTGAGTGAGTGTGTCTGAGTGCGTGTGCCTGAGTGAGTGTGTCTGAGTGAGTGTGTCTGAATGAGTGTGTATGAGTGAGTGTGCCTGAGCGAGTGTGTCTGAGTGCGTGTGCCTGAGTGAGTGTGTCTGAGTGAGTGTGTCTGAGTGCGTGTGTCTGAGTGAGTGTGTCTGAGTGAGTGTGTCTGAGTGAGTGTGCCTGAGTGCGTGTGTCTGAGTGAGTGTGTCTGAGTGAGTGAGTCTGAGTGAGTGGTTCTGAGTGCGTATGTCTGAGTGAGTGTGTCTGAGTGAGTGTGTCTGAGTGAGTGTGTCTGAGTGAATATGTCTGAGTGCGTGTGTCTGAGTGAGTGTGTCTGAGTGAGTGTGTGAGTGAGTGTGCCTGAGTGAGTGTGCCTCAGTGAATGTGTCTGAGTGCGTGTGCCTCAGTGAGTGTGTCTGAGTGAGTGTGTCTGAGTGAGTGTGCCTGAGTGCGTGTGTCTGAGTGCGTGTGCCTGAGTGAGTGTGTCTGAGTGAGTGTGTCTGAGTGCGTGTGTCTGAGTGCGTGTGCCTGAGTGAGTGAGTGTGTCTGAGTGAGTGTGTCTGAGTGCGTGTGTCAGAGTGAGTGGGTCTGAGTGAGTGTGTCTGAGTGCGTGTGTCTGAGTGCGTGTGCCTGAGTGAGTGAGTGTGTCTGAGTGAGTGTGTCTGAGTGCGTGTGTCAGAGTGAGTGGGTCTGAGTGAGTGTGTCTGAGTGCGTGTGCCTGAGTGAGTGTGCCTCAGTGAATGTGTCTGAGTGCGTGTGCCTCAGTGAGTGTGTCTGAGTGAGTGTGTCTGAGTGAGTGTGCCTGAGTGCGTGTGTCTGAGTGCGTGTGCCTGAGTGAGTGTGTCTGAGTGCGTGTGTCTGAGTGCGTGTGCCTGAGTGAGTGAGTGTGACAGAGTGAGTGTGCCTGAGTGAGTGTGTCAGAGTGAGTGTGTCTGAGTGCGTGTGTCTGAGTGAGTGTGTCTGAGTGAGTGTGCTTGAGTGAGTGTGTATGAGTGAGTGTGTCCGAGTGAGTGTGACAGAGTGAGTGTGCCTGAGTGCGTGTGTCTTAGTGAGTGAGTCTGAGTGAGTGTGTCTGAGTGAGTGGGCCTGAGTGAGTGTGTCCGAGTGAGTGTGACAGAGTGAGTGTGCCTGAGTGCGTGTGTCTGAGTGCGTGTGTCTGAGTGAGTGTGTCTGAGTGCTTGTGTCTGAGTGAGTGTCTGAATGAGTGTGTCTGAGTGAGTGTGTCTGAGTGAGTGTTTCTGAGTGAGTGTGTCTGAGTGAGTGTGTCTGAGTGAGTGTGTCTGAGTGAGTGTTGTTTCTGAGTGAGTGTCCCTGAGTGAGTGTGTCTGAGTGAGTGTGTCTGAGTGTGTGTGCCTGAGTGAGTGTGTCTGAGTGAGTGTGTCTGAATGAGTGTGCCTGAGCGAGTGTGTCTGAGTGCGTGTGCCTCAGTGAGTGTGTCTGAGTGAGTGTGTCTGAGTGAGTGTGACTGAGTGCGTGTGTCTGAGTGCGTGTGCCTGAGTGAGTGTGTCTGAGTGAGTGTGTCTGAGTGCGTGTGCCTAAGTGAGTGAGTGTGTCTGAGTGTGTGTGTCTGAGTGCGTGTGTCTGAATGAGTGTGTCTGAGTGTGTCTGAGTGAGTGTGTCTGAGTGAGTGTGTCTGAGTGAATGCGTCTGAGTGAGTGTGTCTGAGTGCGTGTGTCTGAGTGAGTGTGTCTGAGTGAGTGTGTCTGAGTGAGTGTGCCTGAGTGAGTGTGCCTCAGTGAATGTGTCTGAGTGCGTGTGCCTGAGTGAGTGTGTCTGAGTGAGTGTGTCTGAGTGAGTGTGACTGAGTGCGTGTGTCTGAGTGCGTGTGCCTGAGTGAGTGTGTCTGAGTGAGTGTGTCTGAGTGCGTGTGCCTGAGTGAGTGAGTGTGTCTGAGTGAGTGTGTCTGAGTGCGTGTGTCTGAATGAGTGTGTCTGAGTGTGTCTGAGTGAGTGTGTCTGAGTGAGTGTGTCTGAGTGAATGTGTCTGAGTGCGTGTGCCTGAGTGAGTGTGTCTGAGTGAGTGTGTCTGAATGAGTGTGTCTGAGTGAGTGTGCCTGAGCGAGTGTGTCTGAGCGTGTGTGTCTGAGTGAGTGTGTCTGAGTGAGTGTGTCTGAGTGCGTGTGTCTGAGTGAGTGTGTCTGAGTGCGTGTCTGAATGAGTGTGTCTGAGTGAGTGTGTCTGAATGAATGTGTCTGAGTGAGTGTGTCTGAGTGAGTGTGCCTGAGTGCGTGTGTCTGAGTGAGTGTGTCTGAGCGTGTGTGTCTGAGTGCGTGTGTCTGAGTGAGTGTGTTTGTGTGCGTGTGTCTGAGTGAGTGTGTCTGAGTGAGTGTCTGAGTGAGTGTGTCTGAGTGAGTGGGTCTGAGTGCGTGTGTCTGAGTGAGTGTGTCTGAGTGCGTGTGTCTGAGTGCGTGTGTCTGAGTGAGTGTGTCTGAGTGCGTGTGTCTGAGTGCGTGTGTCTGAGTGAGTGTGTTTGTGTGCGTGTGTCTGAGTGAGTGTGTCTTGTGAGTGTGTCTGAGTGAGTGTGCCTGAATGAGTGTGTCTGAGTGAGTGTGTCCGAGTGAGTGTGACAGAGTGAGTGTGCCTGAGTGAGTGTGTCAGAGTGAGTGGGTCTGAGTGAGTGTGTCTGAGTGCGTGTGTCTGAGTGAGTGTGTCTGAGTGAGTGTGCTTGAGTGAGTGTGTATGAGTGAGTGTGTCCGAGTGAGTGTGACAGAGTGAGTGTGCCTGAGTGCGTGTGTCTGAGTGAGTGAGTCTGAGTGAGTGTGTCTGAGTGAGTGGGCCTGAGTGAGTGTGACAGAGTGAGTGTGCCTGAGTGCGTGTGTCTGAGTGAGTGAGTCTGAGTGAGTGTGTCTGAGTGAGTGTGTCTGAGTGAGTGTGACAGAGTGAGTGTGCCTGAGTGCGTGTGTCTGAGTGAGTGAGTCTGAGTGAGTGTGTCTGAGTGAGTGTGTCTGAGTGAGTGTGACAGAGTGAGTGTGCCTGAGTGCGTGTGTCTGAGTGAGTGTGTCTGAGTGCTTGTGTCTGAGTGAGTGTCTGAATGAGTGTGTCTGAGTGAGTGTGTCTGAGTGAGTGTTTCTGAGTGAGTGTGTCTGAGTGAGTGTGTCTGAGTGAGTGTGTCTGAGTGAGTGTTGTTTCTGAGTGAGTGTCCCTGAGTGAGTGTGTCTGAGTGAGTGTGTCTGAGTGCGTGTGCCTGAGTGAGTGTGTCTGAGTGAGTGTGTCTGAATGAGTGTGTATGAGTGAGTGTGCCTGAGCGAGTGTGTCTGAGTGAGTGTGTCTGAGTGCGTGTGTCTGAGTGAGTGTGTCTGAGTGAGTGTGTCTGAGTGAGTGTGCCTGAGTGCGTGTGTCTGAGTGAGTGTGTCTGAGTGAGTGTGTCTGAGTGAGTGAGTCTGAGTGAGTGGTTCTGAGTGCGTATGTCTGAGTGAGTGTGTCTGAGTGAGTGTGTCTGAGTGAGTGTGTCTGAGTGAATATGTCTGAGTGCGTGTGTCTGAGTGAGTGTGTCTGAGTGAGTGTGTGAGTGAGTGTGCCTGAGTGAGTGTGCCTCAGTGAATGTGTCTGAGTGCGTGTGCCTCAGTGAGTGTGTCTGAGTGAGTGTGTCTGAGTGAGTGTGCCTGAGTGCGTGTGTCTGAGTGTGTGTGCCTGAGTGAGTGTGTCTGAGTGAGTGTGTCTGAGTGCGTGTGTCTGAGTGCGTGTGCCTGAGTGAGTGAGTGTGTCTGAGTGAGTGTGTCTGAGTGCGTGTGTCTGAATGAGTGTGTCTGAGTCTGTCTGAGTGAGTGTGTCTGAGTGAATGTGTCTGAGTGCGTGTGTCTGAGTGAGTGTGTCTGAGTGCGTGTGTCTGAGTGCGTGTGTCTGAGTGAGTGTGTCTGAGTGCGTGTGTCTGAGTGCGTGTGTCTGAGTGAGTGTGTCTGAGTGCGTGTGTCTGAGTGCGTGAGTCTGAGTGAGTGTGTCTGAGTGCGTGTGTCTGAGTGAGTGTGTCTGAGTGAGTGAGTCTGAGTGAGTGGGTCTGAGTGAGTGAGTCTGAGTGAGTGGGTCTGAGTGAGTGGGTCTGAGTGTGTCTGAGTGAGTGTGTCTGAGTGAGTGTGTCTGAGTGCGTGCCTGAGTGAGTGTGTCTGAGTGAGTGTGTGTGAGTGCGTGACCCTGAGTGGGTGTGTCTGAGTGCGTGTGTCTGAGTGCGTGTGTCTGAGTGAGTGTGTCTGAGCGTGTGTGTCTGAGTGCGTGTGTCTGAGTGAGTGTGACAGAATGAGTGTGCCTGAGTGAGTGTGTCTGAGTGAGTGGGTCTGAGTGAGTGGGTCTGAGTGCGTGTGTCTGAGTGAGTGTGTCTGAGTGAGTGTCTGAATGAGTGTGTCTGAGTGAGTGTGTCTGAGTGAGTGTTTCTGAGTGAGTGTGTCTGAGTGAGTGTGTCTGAGTGAGTGTGTCTGAGTGAGTGTTTCTGAGTGAGTGTGTCTGAGTGAGTGTGTCTGAGTGAGTGTGTCTGAGTGAGTGTGTGTGAGTGAGTGTGCCTGAGTGCGTGGGTCTGAGTGAGTGTGTCTGAATTAGTGCGTCTGAGCAAGTGTGTCTGAGTGAGTGTGTCTGAGTGAGTGTGCCTGAGTGCGTGTGCCTGAGTGAGTGTGTCTGAGTGAGTGTGTCTGAATGAGTGTGTCTGAGTGAGTGTGCCTGAGCGAGTGTGTCTGAATGAGTGTGCCTGAGTGAGTGTGTCTGAGTGAGTGTGTGTGTGAGTGTGTCTGAGTGCGTGTGCCTGAGTGAGTGTGTCTGAGTGAGTGTGTCTGAGTGCGTGTGTCTGAGTGAGTGTGTCTGAGTGAGTGTGTCTGAGTGAGGGAGTCTGAGTGAGGGAGTCTGAGTGAGTGTGTCTGAGTGCGTGTGTCTGAGTGAGTGTGTCTGAGTGAGTGTGTCCGAGTGCGTGTGTCTGAGTGAGTGTGTCTGAGTGCGTATGTCTGAGTGAGTGTGTCTGAGTGAATATGTCTGAGTGCGTGTGTCTGAGTGAGTGTGTCTGAGTGAGTGTGCCTGAGTGAGTGTGCCTCAGTGAATGTGTCTGAGTGCGTGTGTTTGAGTGAGTGTGTCTGAGTGCGTGTGTCTGAGTGCGTGTGGCTGAGTGAGTGTGCCTGAGTGAGTGTGTCTGAGTGCGTGTGTCTGAGTGAGTGTGTCTGAGTGAGTGTGTCTGAACGTGTGTGTCTGAGTGCGTGTGCCTGAGTGAGTGTGTCTGAGTGCGTGTGTCTGAGTGCGTGTGTCTGAGTGAGTGTGTCTCAGTGCGTGTGTCTGAGTGCGTGTGTCTGAATGAGTGTGTCTGAGTGAGTGTGTCTGAGTGAGTGTGTCTGAGTACGTGTGCCTGAGTGAGTGTGTCTGAGTGCGTGTGTCTGAGTGAGTGTGTCTGAGTGAGTGTGTCTGAGTGCGTGTGTCTGAGTGCGTGTGTCTGAGTGAGTGTGCCTGAGTGAGTGTGTTGTGAGTGCGTGTGTCTGAGTGAGTGTATCCGAGTGAGTGTGTCTGAGTGCGTGTGTCTGAGTGAGTGTGCCTGAGTGAGTGTGTTGTGAGTGCGTGTGTCTGAGTGAGTGTGTCTGAGTGCGTGTGTCTGAGTGAGTGTGTTTGTGTGCGTTTGTCTGAGTGAGTGTGTCTTGTGAGTGTGTCTGAGTGCGTGTGTCTGAGTGAGAGTCTGAATGAGTCTGTGTGAGTGAGTGTGTTTGAGTGAGTGTTTCTGAGTGAGTGTGTCTGAGTGAGTGTGTCTGAGTGAGTGTGTCTGAGTGAGTGTTTCTGAGTGAGTGTCCCTGAGTGAGTGTGTCTGAGTGAGTGTGTCTGAGTGAGTGTGTGTGAGTGAGTGTGCCTGAGTGCGTGGGTCTGAGTGAGTGCGTCTGAGCGAGTGTGTCTGAGTGAGTGTGTCTGAGTGAGTGTGCCTGAGTGAGTGTGTCTGAATGAGTGTGTCTGAGTGAGTGTGCCTGAGCGAGTGTGTCTGAATGAGTGTGCCTGAGTGAGTGTGTCTGAGTGAGTGTGTGTGAGTGAGTGTGTCTGAGTGCGTGTGCCTGAGTGAGTGTGTCTGAGTGAGTGTGTCTGAGTGCGTGTGTCTGAGTGAGTGTGTCTGAGTGAGTGTGTCTGAGTGAGTGAGTCTGAGTGAGTGGTTCTGAGTGAGTGTGTGTCTGAGTGAGTGTGTCTGAGTGAGTGTGTCTGAGTGAGTGTGTCTGAGTGAATACGTCTGAGTGCGTGTGTCTGAGTGAGTGTGTCTGAGTGAGTGTGTCTGAGTGAGTGTGCCTGAGTGAGTGTGCCTCAGTGAATGTGTCTGAGTGCGTGTGCCTGAGTGAGTGTGTCTGAGTGAGTGTGTCTGAGTGAGTGTGACTGAGTGCGTGTGTCTGAGTGCGTGTGCCTGAGTGAGTGTGTCTGAGTGCGTGTGTCTGAGTGAGTGTGTCTGAGTGAGTGTGTCTGAATGAGTGTGTCTGAGTGCGTGTGTCTGAGTGAGTGTGTCTGAGTGCGTGTGTCTGAGTGCGTGTGCCTGAGTGAGTGTGTCTGAGTGAGTGTGTCTGAGTGCGTGTGCCTGATTGAGTGAGTGTGTCTGAGTGAGTGTGTCTGAGTGCGTGTGTCTGAATGAGTGTGTCTGAGTGTGTCTGAGTGAGTGTGTCTGAGTGAATGTGTCTGAGTGCGTGTGTCTGAGTGCGTGTGTTTGTGTGCGTGTGTCTGAGTGAGTGTGTCTTGTGAGTGTGTCTGAGTGAGTGTGCCTGAATGAGTGTGTCTGAGTGAGTGTGTCCGAGTGAGTGTGACAGAGTGAGTGTGCCTGAGTGAGTGTGTCAGAGTGAGTGGGTCTGAGTGAGTGTGTCTGAGTGCGTGTGTCTGAGTGAGTGTGTCTGAGTGCGTGTGTCTGAGTGAGTGTGTCTTAGTGTGTGTGTCTGAGTACGTGTGTCTGAGTGCGTGTGTTTGTGTGCGTGTGTCTGAGTGAGTGTGTCTTGTGAGTGTGTCTGAGTGAGTGTGCCTGAATGAGTGTGTCTGAGTGAGTGTGTCCGAGTGAGTGTGACAGAGTGAGTGTGCCTGAGTGAGTGTGTCAGAGTGAGTGGGTCTGAGTGAGTGTGTCTGAGTGCGTGTGTCTGAGTGAGTGTGTCTGAGTGAGTGTGCTTGAGTGAGTGTGTCTGAGTGAGTGTGTCCGAGTGAGTGTGACAGAGTGAGTGTGCCTGAGTGCGTGTGTCTGAGTGAGTGAGTCTGAGTGAGTGTGTCTGAGTGAGTGGGCCTGAGTGAGTGAGTCTGAGTGAGTGTGTCTGAGTGAGTGTGTCTGAGTGAGTGTGACAGAGTGAGTGTGCCTGAGTGCGTGTGTCTGAGTGAGTGTGTCTGAGTGCGTGTGTCTGAGTGAGTGTGCCTGAGTGTGTGTGTCTGAGTGAGTGTGTCTGAGTGAGTGTGTCTGAGTGAGTGTGTGTCTGAGTGAGTGTGTCTGAGTGCGTGTGTCGGAGTGAGTGTGTCTGAGTGCGTGTGTCGGAGTGAGTGTGTCTGAGTGAGTGTGTCTGAGTGCGTGTGTCTGAGTGAGTGTGCCTGAGTGCGTGTGTCTGAATGAGTGTGTCTGAGTGAGTGTGTCTGAGTGAGTGTGTCTGAGTGAATGTGTCTGAGTGAGTGTGTCTGAGTGCGTGTGTCTGAGTGAGTGTGTCTGAGTGATTTTGTCTGAGTGAGTGTGTCTGAGTGAATGTGTCTGAGTGCGTGTGTCTGAGTGAGTGTCCCTGAGTGAGTGTGTCTGAGTGCGTGTGTCTGAGTGCGTGTGTCTGAGTGAGTGTGTCTGAGTGAGTGTGTCTGAGTGAGTGGGTCTGAGTGCGTGTGTCTGAGTGAGTGTGTCTGAGTGCGTGTGTCTGAGTGAGTGTGTCTGAGTGAGTGTGTTTGTGTGCGTGTGTCTGAGTGAGTGTGTTTGTGTGCGTGTGTCTGAGTGCGTGTGTCTGAGTGAGTGTGTTTGTGTGCGTGTGTCTGAGTGAGTGTGTTTGTGTGCGTGTGTCTGAGTGCGTGTGTCTGAGTGAGTGTGTTTGTGTGCGTGTGTCTGAGTGAGTGTGTTTGTGTGCGTGTGTCTGAGTGCGTGTGTCTGAGTGAGTGTGTCTGAGTGAGTGGGTCTGAGTGCGTGTGTCTGAGTGAGTGTGTCTGAGTGCTTGTGTCTGAGTGAGTCTGTCTGAGTGCGTGTGTCTGAGTGAGTGTGTTTGTGTGCGTGTGTCTGAGTGCGTGTGTCTGAGTGAGTGTGTTTGTGTGCGTGTGTCTGAGTGAGTGTGCCTGAGTGAGTGTGTCTGAGTGCGTGTGTCTGAGTGAGTGTGCCTGAGTGAGTGTGTCTGAGTGCGTGTGTCTGAGTGCGTGTGTCTGAGTGAGTGTGTTTGTGTGCGTGTGTCTGAGTGCGTGTGTCTGAGTGAGTGTGTTTGTGTGCGTGTGTCTGAGTGAGTGTGCCTGAGTGAGTGTGTCTGAGTGCGTGTGTCTGAGTGAGTGTGTCTGAGTGAGTGTGTCTGAGTGCGTGTATCTGAGTGAGTGTGCCTGAGTGCGTGTGTCTGAATGAGTGTGTCTGAGTGAGTGTGTCTGAGTGAGTGTGTCTGAGTGAATGTGTCTGAGTGAGTGTGTCTGAGTGCGTGTGTCTGAGTGAGTGTGTCTGAGTGCGTGTGTCTGAGTGAGTGTGTCTGAGTGAGTGGGTCTGAGTGCGTGTGTCTGAGTGAGTGTGTCTGAGTGCTTGTGTCTGAGTGAGTCTGTCTGAGTGCGTGTGTCTGAGTGCGTGTGTCTGAGTGAGTGTGTTTGTGTGCGTGTGTCTGAGTGCGTGTGTCTGAGTGAGTGTGTTTGTGTGCGTGTGTCTGAGTGAGTGTGTCTTGTGAGTGTGTCTGAGTGAGTGTGCCTGAATGAGTGTGTCTGAGTGAGTGTGTCCGAGTGAGTGTGACAGAGTGAGTGTGCCTGAGTGAGTGTGTCAGAGTGAGTGGGTCTGAGTGAGTGTGTCTGAGTGCGTGTGTCTGAGTGAGTGTGTCTGAGTGAGTGTGCTTGAGTGAGTGTGTCTGAGTGAGTGTGTCCGAGTGAGTGTGACAGAGTGAGTGTGCCTGAGTGCGTGTGTCTGAGTGAGTGAGTCTGAGTGAGTGTGTCTGAGTGAGTGGGACTGAGTGTGTCTGAGTGAGTGTGACAGAGTGAGTGTGCCTGAGTGCGTGTGTCTGAGTGAGTGTGTCTGAGTGCGTGTGTCTGAGTGAGTGTGCCTGAGTGTGTGTGTCTGAGTGAGTGTGTCTGAGTGAGTGTGTCTGAGTGAGTGTGTGTCTGAGTGAGTGTGTCTGAGTGCGTGTGTCGGAGTGAGTGTGCCTGAGTGAGTGCGTCTGAGTGCGTGTGTCTGAGTGAGTGTGTCTGAGTGCGTGTGTTTGAGTGAGTGTATCTGAGTGAGTGTGTCTGAGTGAGTGTGTCTGAGTGAGTGTGTGTCTGAGTGAGTGTGTCTGAGTGCGTGTGTCGGAGTGAGTGTGCCTGAGTGAGTGTGTCTGAGTGCGTGTGTCTGAGTGCGTGTCTGAGTGAGTGTGTCTGAGTGCGTGTGTTTGAGTGAGTGTGTCTGAGTGCGTGTGTCTGAGTGCGTGTGTCTGAGTGCGTGTGTCTGAGTGAGTGTGCCTGAGTGCGTGTGTCTGAGTGAGTGTGTCTGAGTGAGTGTGTCTGAACGTGTGTGTCTGAGTGAGTGTGTCTGAGTGAGTGGGTCTGAGTGAGTGTGTCTGAGTGCGTGTGTCTGAGTGAGTGTGTCTGAGTGAGTGTGCTTGAGTGAGTGTGTCTGAGTGAGTGTGTCCGAGTGAGTGTGACAGAGTGAGTGTGCCTGAGTGCGTGTGTCTGAGTGAGTGAGTCTGAGTGAGTGTGTCTGAGTGAGTGGGCCTGAGTGAGTGAGTCTGAGTGAGTGTGTCTGAGTGAGTGTGTCTGAGTGAGTGTGACAGAGTGAGTGTGCCTGAGTGCGTGTGTCTGAGTGAGTGTGTCTGAGTGCGTGTGTCTGAGTGAGTGTGCCTGAGTGTGTGTGTCTGAGTGAGTGTGTCTGAGTGAGTGTGTCTGAGTGAGTGTGTGAGTGAGTGTGTCTGAGTGCGTGTGTCGGAGTGAGTGTGTCTGAGTGAGTGTGTCTGAGTGCGTGTGTCTGAGTGAGTGTGCCTGAGTGCGTGTGTCTGAATGAGTGTGTCTGAGTGAGTGTGTCTGAGTGAGTGTGTCTGAGTGAATGTGTCTGAGTGAGTGTGTCTGAGTGCGTGTGTCTGAGTGAGTGTGTCTGAGTGCGTGTGTCTGAGTGAGTGTGTCTGAGTGCGTGTGTCTGAGTGCGTGTGTCTGAGTGAGTGTGTCTGAGTGAGTGGGTCTGAGTGCGTGTGTCTGAGTGAGTGTGTCTGAGTGCTTGTGTCTGAGTGAGTCTGTCTGAGTGCGTGTGTCTGAGTGCGTGTGTCTGAGTGAGTGTGTTTGTGTGCGTGTGTCTGAGTGCGTGTGTCTGAGTGAGTGTGTTTGTGTGCGTGTGTCTGAGTGAGTGTGTCTTGTGAGTGTGTCTGAGTGAGTGTGCCTGAATGAGTGTGTCTGAGTGAGTGTGTCCGAGTGAGTGTGACAGAGTGAGTGTGCCTGAGTGAGTGTGTCAGAGTGAGTGGGTCTGAGTGAGTGTGTCTGAGTGCGTGTGTCTGAGTGAGTGTGTCTGAGTGAGTGTGCTTGAGTGAGTGTGTCTGAGTGAGTGTGTCCGAGTGAGTGTGACAGAGTGAGTGTGCCTGAGTGCGTGTGTCTGAGTGAGTGAGTCTGAGTGAGTGTGTCTGAGTGAGTGGGACTGAGTGTGTCTGAGTGAGTGTGACAGAGTGAGTGTGCCTGAGTGCGTGTGTCTGAGTGAGTGTGTCTGAGTGCGTGTGTCTGAGTGAGTGTGCCTGAGTGTGTGTGTCTGAGTGAGTGTGTCTGAGTGAGTGTGTCTGAGTGAGTGTGTGTCTGAGTGAGTGTGTCTGAGTGCGTGTGTCGGAGTGAGTGTGCCTGAGTGAGTGCGTCTGAGTGCGTGTGCCTGAGTGAGTGCGTCTGAGTGAGTGTGTCTGAGTGCGTGTGTCTGAGTGAGTGTGTCTGAGTGAGTGTGTCTGAGTGAGTGTGCCTGAGTGCGTGTGTCTGAGTGAGTGTGTCTGAGTGAGTGAGTCTGAGTGAGTGGTTCTGAGTGCGTATGTCTGAGTGAGTGTGTCTGAGTGAGTGTGTCTGAGTGAGTGTGTCTGAGTGAATATGTCTGAGTGCGTGTGTCTGAGTGAGTGTGTCTGAGTGAGTGTGTGAGTGAGTGTGCCTGAGTGAGTGTGCCTCAGTGAATGTGTCTGAGTGCGTGTGCCTCAGTGAGTGTGTCTGAGTGAGTGTGTCTGAGTGAGTGTGCCTGAGTGCGTGTGTCTGAGTGCGTGTGCCTGAGTGAGTGTGTCTGAGTGAGTGTGTCTGAGTGCGTGTGTCTGAGTGCGTGTGCCTGAGTGAGTGAGTGTGTCTGAGTGAGTGTGTCTGAGTGCGTGTGTCAGAGTGAGTGGGTCTGAGTGAGTGTGTCTGAGTGCGTGTGTCTGAGTGCGTGTGCCTGAGTGAGTGAGTGTGTCTGAGTGAGTGTGTCTGAGTGCGTGTGTCAGAGTGAGTGGGTCTGAGTGAGTGTGTCTGAGTGCGTGTGCCTGAGTGAGTGTGCCTCAGTGAATGTGTCTGAGTGCGTGTGCCTCAGTGAGTGTGTCTGAGTGAGTGTGTCTGAGTGAGTGTGCCTGAGTGCGTGTGTCTGAGTGCGTGTGCCTGAGTGAGTGTGTCTGAGTGCGTGTGTCTGAGTGCGTGTGCCTGAGTGAGTGAGTGTGACAGAGTGAGTGTGCCTGAGTGAGTGTGTCAGAGTGAGTGTGTCTGAGTGCGTGTGTCTGAGTGAGTGTGCTTGAGTGAGTGTGTATGAGTGAGTGTGTCCGAGTGAGTGTGACAGAGTGAGTGTGCCTGAGTGCGTGTGTCTTAGTGAGTGAGTCTGAGTGAGTGTGTCTGAGTGAGTGGGCCTGAGTGAGTGTGTCTGAGTGAGTGTGACAGAGTGAGTGTGCCTGAGTGCGTGTGTCTGAGTGCGTGTGTCTGAGTGAGTGTGTCTGAGTGCTTGTGTCTGAGTGAGTGTCTGAATGAGTGTGTCTGAGTGAGTGTGTCTGAGTGAGTGTTTCTGAGTGAGTGTGTCTGAGTGAGTGTGTCTGAGTGAGTGTTGTTTCTGAGTGAGTGTCCCTGAGTGAGTGTGTCTGAGTGAGTGTGTCTGAGTGCGTGTGCCTGAGTGAGTGTGTCTGAGTGAGTGTGTCTGAATGAGTGTGTATGAGTGAGTGTGCCTGAGCGAGTGTGTCTGAGTGCGTGTGCCTCAGTGAGTGTGTCTGAGTGAGTGTGTCTGAGTGAGTGTGACTGAGTGCGTGTGTCTGAGTGCGTGTGCCTGAGTGAGTGTGTCTGAGTGAGTGTGTCTGAGTGCGTGTGCCTAAGTGAGTGAGTGTGTCTGAGTGTGTGTGTCTGAGTGCGTGTGTCTGAATGAGTGTGTCTGAGTGTGTCTGAGTGAGTGTGTCTGAGTGAGTGTGTCTGAGTGAATGCGTCTGAGTGAGTGTGTCTGAGTGCGTGTGTCTGAGTGAGTGTGTCTGAGTGAGTGTGTCTGAGTGAGTGTGCCTGAGTGAGTGTGCCTCAGTGAATGTGTCTGAGTGCGTGTGCCTGAGTGAGTGTGTCTGAGTGAGTGTGTCTGAGTGAGTGTGACTGAGTGCGTGTGTCTGAGTGCGTGTGCCTGAGTGAGTGTGTCTGAGTGAGTGTGTCTGAGTGCGTGTGCCTGAGTGAGTGAGTGTGTCTGAGTGAGTGTGTCTGAGTGCGTGTGTCTGAATGAGTGTGTCTGAGTGTGTCTGAGTGAGTGTGTCTGAGTGAGTGTGTCTGAGTGAATGTGTCTGAGTGCGTGTGCCTGAGTGAGTGTGTCTGAGTGAGTGTGTCTGAATGAGTGTGTCTGAGTGAGTGTGCCTGAGCGAGTGTGTCTGAGCGTGTGTGTCTGAGTGAGTGTGTCTGAGTGAGTGTGTCTGAGTGCGTGTGTCTGAGTGAGTGTGTCTGAGTGCGTGTCTGAATGAGTGTGTCTGAGTGAGTGTGTCTGAATGAATGTGTCTGAGTGAGTGTGTCTGAGTGAGTGTGCCTGAGTGCGTGTGTCTGAGTGAGTGTGTCTGAGCGTGTGTGTCTGAGTGCGTGTGTCTGAGTGAGTGTGTTTGTGTGCGTGTGTCTGAGTGAGTGTGTCTGAGTGAGTGTCTGAGTGAGTGTGTCTGAGTGAGTGGGTCTGAGTGCGTGTGTCTGAGTGAGTGTGTCTGAGTGCGTGTGTCTGAGTGCGTGTGTCTGAGTGAGTGTGTCTGAGTGCGTGTGTCTGAGTGCGTGTGTCTGAGTGCGTGTGTCTGAGTGAGTGTGTTTGTGTGCGTGTGTCTGAGTGAGTGTGTCTTGTGAGTGTGTCTGAGTGAGTGTGCCTGAAAGAGTGTGTCTGAGTGAGTGTGTCCGAGTGAGTGTGACAGAGTGAGTGTGCCTGAGTGAGTGTGTCAGAGTGAGTGGGTCTGAGTGAGTGTGTCTGAGTGCGTGTGTCTGAGTGAGTGTGTCTGAGTGAGTGTGCTTGAGTGAGTGTGTATGAGTGAGTGTGTCCGAGTGAGTGTGACAGAGTGAGTGTGCCTGAGTGCGTGTGTCTGAGTGAGTGAGTCTGAGTGAGTGTGTCTGAGTGAGTGGGCCTGAGTGAGTGTGTCTGAGTGAGTGTGACAGAGTGAGTGTGCCTGAGTGCGTGTGTCTGAGTGCGTGTGTCTGAGTGAGTGTGTCTGAGTGCTTGTGTCTGAGTGAGTGTCTGAATGAGTGTGTCTGAGTGAGTGTGTCTGAGTGAGTGTTTCTGAGTGAGTGTGTCTGAGTGAGTGTGTCTGAGTGAGTGTGTCTGAGTGAGTGTTGTTTCTGAGTGAGTGTCCCTGAGTGAGTGTGTCTGAGTGAGTGTGTCTGAGTGCGTGTGCCTGAGTGAGTGTGTCTGAGTGAGTGTGTCTGAATGAGTGTGTATGAGTGAGTGTGCCTGAGCGAGTGTGTCTGAGTGAGTGTGTCTGAGTGCGTGTGTCTGAGTGAGTGTGTCTGAGTGAGTGTGTCTGAGTGAGTGTGCCTGAGTGCGTGTGTCTGAGTGAGTGTGTCTGAGTGAGTGTGTCTGAGTGAGTGAGTCTGAGTGAGTGGTTCTGAGTGCGTATGTCTGAGTGAGTGTGTCTGAGTGAGTGTGTCTGAGTGAGTGTGTCTGAGTGAATATGTCTGAGTGCGTGTGTCTGAGTGAGTGTGTCTGAGTGAGTGTGTGAGTGAGTGTGCCTGAGTGAGTGTGCCTCAGTGAATGTGTCTGAGTGCGTGTGCCTCAGTGAGTGTGTCTGAGTGAGTGTGTCTGAGTGAGTGTGCCTGAGTGCGTGTGTCTGAGTGTGTGTGCCTGAGTGAGTGTGTCTGAGTGAGTGTGTCTGAGTGCGTGTGTCTGAGTGCGTGTGCCTGAGTGAGTGAGTGTGTCTGAGTGAGTGTGTCTGAGTGCGTGTGTCTGAATGAGTGTGTCTGAGTCTGTCTGAGTGAGTGTGTCTGAGTGAATGTGTCTGAGTGCGTGTGTCTGAGTGAGTGTGTCTGAGTGCGTGTGTCTGAGTGCGTGTGTCTGAGTGAGTGTGTCTGAGTGCGTGTGTCTGAGTGCGTGTGTCTGAGTGAGTGTGTCTGAGTGCGTGTGTCTGAGTGCGTGAGTCTGAGTGAGTGTGTCTGAGTGCGTGTGTCTGAGTGAGTGTGTCTGAGTGAGTGAGTCTGAGTGAGTGGGTCTGAGTGAGTGAGTCTGAGTGAGTGGGTCTGAGTGAGTGGGTCTGAGTGTGTCTGAGTGAGTGTGTCTGAGTGAGTGTGTCTGAGTGCGTGCCTGAGTGAGTGTGTCTGAGTGAGTGTGTGTGAGTGCGTGTCCCTGAGTGGGTGTGTCTGAGTGCGTGTGTCTGAGTGCGTGTGTCTGAGTGAGTGTGTCTGAGCGTGTGTGTCTGAGTGCGTGTGTCTGAGTGAGTGTGACAGAATGAGTGTGCCTGAGTGAGTGTGTCTGAGTGAGTGGGTCTGAGTGAGTGGGTCTGAGTGCGTGTGTCTGAGTGAGTGTGTCTGAGTGAGTGTCTGAATGAGTGTGTCTGAGTGAGTGTGTCTGAGTGAGTGTTTCTGAGTGAGTGTGTCTGAGTGAGTGTGTCTGAGTGAGTGTGTCTGAGTGAGTGTTTCTGAGTGAGTGTGTCTGAGTGAGTGTGTCTGAGTGAGTGTGTCTGAGTGAGTGTGTGTGAGTGAGTGTGCCTGAGTGCGTGGGTCTGAGTGAGTGTGTCTGAATTAGTGCGTCTGAGCAAGTGTGTCTGAGTGAGTGTGTCTGAGTGAGTGTGCCTGAGTGCGTGTGCCTGAGTGAGTGTGTCTGAGTGAGTGTGTCTGAATGAGTGTGTCTGAGTGAGTGTGCCTGAGCGAGTGTGTCTGAATGAGTGTGCCTGAGTGAGTGTGTCTGAGTGAGTGTGTGTGTGAGTGTGTCTGAGTGCGTGTGCCTGAGTGAGTGTGTCTGAGTGAGTGTGTCTGAGTGCGTGTGTCTGAGTGAGTGTGTCTGAGTGAGTGTGTCTGAGTGAGGGAGTCTGAGTGAGGGAGTCTGAGTGAGTGTGTCTGAGTGCGTGTGTCTGAGTGAGTGTGTCTGAGTGAGTGTGTCCGAGTGCGTGTGTCTGAGTGAGTGTGTCTGAGTGCGTATGTCTGAGTGAGTGTGTCTGAGTGAATATGTCTGAGTGCGTGTGTCTGAGTGAGTGTGTCTGAGTGAGTGTGCCTGAGTGAGTGTGCCTCAGTGAATGTGTCTGAGTGCGTGTGTTTGAGTGAGTGTGTCTGAGTGCGTGTGTCTGAGTGCGTGTGGCTGAGTGAGTGTGCCTGAGTGAGTGTGTCTGAGTGCGTGTGTCTGAGTGAGTGTGTCTGAGTGAGTGTGTCTGAACGTGTGTGTCTGAGTGCGTGTGCCTGAGTGAGTGTGTCTGAGTGCGTGTGTCTGAGTGCGTGTGTCTGAGTGAGTGTGTCTCAGTGCGTGTGTCTGAGTGCGTGTGTCTGAATGAGTGTGTCTGAGTGAGTGTGTCTGAGTGAGTGTGTCTGAGTACGTGTGCCTGAGTGAGTGTGTCTGAGTGCGTGTGTCTGAGTGAGTGTGTCTGAGTGAGTGTGTCTGAGTGCGTGTGTCTGAGTGCGTGTGTCTGAGTGAGTGTGTTGTGAGTGCGTGTGTCTGAGTGAGTGTATCCGAGTGAGTGTGTCTGAGTGCGTGTGTCTGAGTGAGTGTGCCTGAGTGAGTGTGTTGTGAGTGCGTGTGTCTGAGTGAGTGTGTCTGAGTGCGTGTGTCTGAGTGAGTGTGTTTGTGTGCGTTTGTCTGAGTGAGTGTGTCTTGTGAGTGTGTCTGAGTGCGTGTGTCTGAGTGAGAGTCTGAATGAGTCTGTGTGAGTGAGTGTGTTTGAGTGAGTGTTTCTGAGTGAGTGTGTCTGAGTGAGTGTGTCTGAGTGAGTGTGTCTGAGTGAGTGTTTCTGAGTGAGTGTCCCTGAGTGAGTGTGTCTGAGTGAGTGTGTCTGAGTGAGTGTGTGTGAGTGAGTGTGCCTGAGTGCGTGGGTCTGAGTGAGTGCGTCTGAGCGAGTGTGTCTGAGTGAGTGTGTCTGAGTGAGTGTGCCTGAGTGAGTGTGTCTGAGTGAGTGTGTCTGAATGAGTGTGTCTGAGTGAGTGTGCCTGAGCGAGTGTGTCTGAATGAGTGTGCCTGAGTGAGTGTGTCTGAGTGAGTGTGTGTGAGTGAGTGTGTCTGAGTGCGTGTGCCTGAGTGAGTGTGTCTGAGTGAGTGTGTCTGAGTGCGTGTGTCTGAGTGAGTGTGTCTGAGTGAGTGTGTCTGAGTGAGTGAGTCTGAGTGAGTGGTTCTGAGTGAGTGTGTGTCTGAGTGAGTGTGTCTGAGTGAGTGTGTCTGAGTGAGTGTGTCTGAGTGAATATGTCTGAGTGCGTGTGTCTGAGTGAGTGTGTCTGAGTGAGTGTGTCTGAGTGAGTGTGCCTGAGTGAGTGTGCCTCAGTGAATGTGTCTGAGTGCGTGTGCCTGAGTGAGTGTGTCTGAGTGAGTGTGTCTGAGTGAGTGTGACTGAGTGCGTGTGTCTGAGTGCGTGTGCCTGAGTGAGTGTGTCTGAGTGCGTGTGTCTGAGTGAGTGTGTCTGAGTGAGTGTGTCTGAATGAGTGTGTCTGAGTGCGTGTGTCTGAGTGAGTGTGTCTGAGTGCGTGTGTCTGAGTGAGTGTGTCTGAGTGAGTGTGTCTGAGTGCGTGTGCCTGATTGAGTGAGTGTGTCTGAGTGAGTGTGTCTGAGTGCGTGTCTGAATGAGTGTGTCTGAGTGTGTCTGAGTGAGTGTGTCTGAGTGAATGTGTCTGAGTGCGTGTGTCTGAGTGCGTGTGTTTGTGTGCGTGTGTCTGAGTGAGTGTGTCTTGTGAGTGTGTCTGAGTGAGTGTGCCTGAATGAGTGTGTCTGAGTGAGTGTGTCCGAGTGAGTGTGACAGAGTGAGTGTGCCTGAGTGAGTGTGTCAGAGTGAGTGGGTCTGAGTGAGTGTGTCTGAGTGCGTGTGTCTGAGTGAGTGTGCCTGAATGAGTGTGTCTGAGTGAGTGTGTCCGAGTGAGTGTGACAGAGTGAGTGTGCCTGAGTGAGTGTGTCAGAGTGAGTGGGTCTGAGTGAGTGTGTCTGAGTGCGTGTGTCTGAGTGAGTGTGTCTGAGTGCGTGTGTCTGAGTGAGTGTGTCTTAGTGTGTGTGTCTGAGTACGTGTGTCTGAGTGCGTGTGTTTGTGTGCGTGTGTCTGAGTGAGTGTGTCTTGTGAGTGTGTCTGAGTGAGTGTGCCTGAATGAGTGTGTCTGAGTGAGTGTGTCCGAGTGAGTGTGACAGAGTGAGTGTGCCTGAGTGAGTGTGTCAGAGTGAGTGGGTCTGAGTGAGTGTGTCTGAGTGCGTGTGTCTGAGTGAGTGTGTCTGAGTGAGTGTGCTTGAGTGAGTGTGTCTGAGTGAGTGTGTCCGAGTGAGTGTGACAGAGTGAGTGTGCCTGAGTGCGTGTGTCTGAGTGAGTGAGTCTGAGTGAGTGTGTCTGAGTGAGTGGGCCTGAGTGAGTGAGTCTGAGTGAGTGTGTCTGAGTGAGTGTGTCTGAGTGAGTGTGACAGAGTGAGTGTGCCTGAGTGCGTGTGTCTGAGTGAGTGTGTCTGAGTGCGTGTGTCTGAGTGAGTGTGCCTGAGTGTGTGTGTCTGAGTGAGTGTGTCTGAGTGAGTGTGTCTGAGTGAGTGTGTGTCTGAGTGAGTGTGTCTGAGTGCGTGTGTCGGAGTGAGTGTGTCTGAGTGCGTGTGTCGGAGTGAGTGTGTCTGAGTGAGTGTGTCTGAGTGCGTGTGTCTGAGTGAGTGTGCCTGAGTGCGTGTGTCTGAATGAGTGTGTCTGAGTGAGTGTGTCTGAGTGAGTGTGTCTGAGTGAATGTGTCTGAGTGAGTGTGTCTGAGTGCGTGTGTCTGAGTGAGTGTGTCTGAGTGAGTGTGTCTGAGTGAGTGTGTCTGAGTGAATGTGTCTGAGTGCGTGTGTCTGAGTGAGTGTCCCTGAGTGAGTGTGTCTGAGTGCGTGTGTCTGAGTGCGTGTGTCTGAGTGCGTGTGTCTGAGTGAGTGTGTCTGAGTGAGTGGGTCTGAGTGCGTGTGTCTGAGTGAGTGTGTCTGAGTGCGTGTGTCTGAGTGAGTGTGTTTGTGTGCGTGTGTCTGAGTGAGTGTGTTTGTGTGCGTGTGTCTGAGTGCGTGTGTCTGAGTGAGTGTGTTTGTGTGCGTGTGTCTGAGTGAGTGTGTTTGTGTGCGTGTGTCTGAGTGCGTGTGTCTGAGTGAGTGTGTTTGTGTGCGTGTGTCTGAGTGAGTGTGTTTGTGTGCGTGTGTCTGAGTGCGTGTGTCTGAGTGAGTGTGTCTGAGTGAGTGGGTCTGAGTGCGTGTGTCTGAGTGAGTGTGTCTGAGTGCTTGTGTCTGAGTGAGTCTGTCTGAGTGCGTGTGTCTGAGTGAGTGTGTTTGTGTGCGTGTGTCTGAGTGCGTGTGTCTGAGTGAGTGTGTTTGTGTGCGTGTGTCTGAGTGAGTGTGCCTGAGTGAGTGTGTCTGAGTGCGTGTGTCTGAGTGAGTGTGCCTGAGTGAGTGTGTCTGAGTGCGTGTGTCTGAGTGCGTGTGTCTGAGTGAGTGTGTTTGTGTGCGTGTGTCTGAGTGCGTGTGTCTGAGTGAGTGTGTTTGTGTGCGTGTGTCTGAGTGAGTGTGCCTGAGTGAGTGTGTCTGAGTGCGTGTGTCTGAGTGAGTGTGTCTGAGTGAGTGTGTCTGAGTGCGTGTGTCTGAGTGAGTGTGCCTGAGTGCGTGTGTCTGAATGAGTGTGTCTGAGTGAGTGTGTCTGAGTGAGTGTGTCTGAGTGAATGTGTCTGAGTGAGTGTGTCTGAGTGCGTGTGTCTGAGTGAGTGTGTCTGAGTGCGTGTGTCTGAGTGAGTGTGTCTGAGTGAGTGGGTCTGAGTGCGTGTGTCTGAGTGAGTGTGTCTGAGTGCTTGTGTCTGAGTGAGTCTGTCTGAGTGCGTGTGTCTGAGTGCGTGTGTCTGAGTGAGTGTGTTTGTGTGCGTGTGTCTGAGTGCGTGTGTCTGAGTGAGTGTGTTTGTGTGCGTGTGTCTGAGTGAGTGTGTCTTGTGAGTGTGTCTGAGTGAGTGTGCCTGAATGAGTGTGTCTGAGTGAGTGTGTCCGAGTGAGTGTGACAGAGTGAGTGTGCCTGAGTGAGTGTGTCAGAGTGAGTGGGTCTGAGTGAGTGTGTCTGAGTGCGTGTGTCTGAGTGAGTGTGTCTGAGTGAGTGTGCTTGAGTGAGTGTGTCTGAGTGAGTGTGTCCGAGTGAGTGTGACAGAGTGAGTGTGCCTGAGTGCGTGTGTCTGAGTGAGTGAGTCTGAGTGAGTGTGTCTGAGTGAGTGGGACTGAGTGTGTCTGAGTGAGTGTGACAGAGTGAGTGTGCCTGAGTGCGTGTGTCTGAGTGAGTGTGTCTGAGTGCGTGTGTCTGAGTGAGTGTGCCTGAGTGTGTGTGTCTGAGTGAGTGTGTCTGAGTGAGTGTGTCTGAGTGAGTGTGTGTCTGAGTGAGTGTGTCTGAGTGAGTGTGTCTGAGTGAGTGTGTGTCTGAGTGAGTGTGTCTGAGTGCGTGTGTCGGAGTGAGTGTGCCTGAGTGAGTGTGTCTGAGTGCGTGTGTCTGAGTGCGTGTCTGAGTGAGTGTGTCTGAGTGCGTGTGTTTGAGTGAGTGTGTCTGAGTGCGTGTGTCTGAGTGCGTGTGTCTGAGTGCGTGTGTCTGAGTGAGTGTGCCTGAGTGCGTGTGTCTGAGTGAGTGTGTCTGAGTGAGTGTGTCTGAACGTGTGTGTCTGAGTGAGTGTGTCTGAGTGAGTGGGTCTGAGTGAGTGTGTCTGAGTGCGTGTGTCTGAGTGAGTGTGTCTGAGTGAGTGTGCTTGAGTGAGTGTGTCTGAGTGAGTGTGTCCGAGTGAGTGTGACAGAGTGAGTGTGCCTGAGTGCGTGTGTCTGAGTGAGTGAGTCTGAGTGAGTGTGTCTGAGTGAGTGGGCCTGAGTGAGTGAGTCTGAGTGAGTGTGTCTGAGTGAGTGTGTCTGAGTGAGTGTGACAGAGTGAGTGTGCCTGAGTGCGTGTGTCTGAGTGAGTGTGTCTGAGTGCGTGTGTCTGAGTGAGTGTGCCTGAGTGTGTGTGTCTGAGTGAGTGTGTCTGAGTGAGTGTGTCTGAGTGAGTGTGTGAGTGAGTGTGTCTGAGTGCGTGTGTCGGAGTGAGTGTGTCTGAGTGAGTGTGTCTGAGTGCGTGTGTCTGAGTGAGTGTGCCTGAGTGCGTGTGTCTGAATGAGTGTGTCTGAGTGAGTGTGTCTGAGTGAGTGTGTCTGAGTGAATGTGTCTGAGTGAGTGTGTCTGAGTGCGTGTGTCTGAGTGAGTGTGTCTGAGTGCGTGTGTCTGAGTGAGTGTGTCTGAGTGAGTGGGTCTGAGTGCGTGTGTCTGAGTGAGTGTGTCTGAGTGAGTGGGTCTGAGTGCGTGTGTCTGAGTGAGTGTGTCTGAGTGCTTGTGTCTGAGTGAGTCTGTCTGAGTGCGTGTGTCTGAGTGCGTGTGTCTGAGTGAGTGTGTTTGTGTGCGTGTGTCTGAGTGCGTGTGTCTGAGTGAGTGTGTTTGTGTGCGTGTGTCTGAGTGAGTGTGTCTTGTGAGTGTGTCTGAGTGAGTGTGCCTGAATGAGTGTGTCTGAGTGAGTGTGTCCGAGTGAGTGTGACAGAGTGAGTGTGCCTGAGTGAGTGTGTCAGAGTGAGTGGGTCTGAGTGAGTGTGTCTGAGTGCGTGTGTCTGAGTGAGTGTGTCTGAGTGAGTGTGCTTGAGTGAGTGTGTCTGAGTGAGTGTGTCCGAGTGAGTGTGACAGAGTGAGTGTGCCTGAGTGCGTGTGTCTGAGTGAGTGAGTCTGAGTGAGTGTGTCTGAGTGAGTGGGACTGAGTGTGTCTGAGTGAGTGTGACAGAGTGAGTGTGCCTGAGTGCGTGTGTCTGAGTGAGTGTGTCTGAGTGCGTGTGTCTGAGTGAGTGTGCCTGAGTGTGTGTGTCTGAGTGAGTGTGTCTGAGTGAGTGTGTCTGAGTGAGTGTGTGTCTGAGTGAGTGTGTCTGAGTGCGTGTGTCGGAGTGAGTGTGCCTGAGTGAGTGCGTCTGAGTGCGTGTGTCTGAGTGAGTGTGTCTGAGTGCGTGTGTTTGAGTGAGTGTATCTGAGTGAGTGTGTCTGAGTGAGTGTGTCTGAGTGAGTGTGTGTCTGAGTGAGTGTGTCTGAGTGCGTGTGTCGGAGTGAGTGTGCCTGAGTGAGTGTGTCTGAGTGCGTGTGTCTGAGTGCGTGTCTGAGTGAGTGTGTCTGAGTGCGTGTGTTTGAGTGAGTGTGTCTGAGTGCGTGTGTCTGAGTGCGTGTGTCTGAGTGCGTGTGTCTGAGTGAGTGTGCCTGAGTGCGTGTGTCTGAGTGAGTGTGTCTGAGTGAGTGTGTCTGAACGTGTGTGTCTGAGTGCGTGTGCCTGAGTGAGTGTGTCTGAGTGCGTGTGTCTGAGTGAGTGTGTCTGAGTGAGTGTGTCTCAGTGCGTGTGTCTGAGTGCGTGTGTCTGAATGAGTGTGTCTGAGTGAGTGTGTCTGAGTGAGTGTGTCTGAGTACGTGTGCCTGAGTGAGTGTGTCTGAGTGCGTGTGTCTGAGTGAGTGTGTCTGAGTGAGTGTGTCTGAGTGCGTGTGTCTGAGTGCGTGTGTCTGAATGAGTGTGTCTGAGTGAGTGTGCCTGAGTGAGTGTGTCTGAGTGAGTGTGCCTGAGTGAGTGTGTCAGAGTGAGTGAGTGTGAGTGAGTGAGTGTGTCTGAGTGCGTGTGTCTGAGTGAGTGTGCCTGAGTGAGTGTGTTGTGAGTGCGTGTTTCTGAGTGAGTGTGTCTGAGTGAGTGTATCTGAGTGAGTGTGACTGAGTCTGTGTGTCTGAGTGAGTGGTTCTGAGTGAGTGTGTCTGAGTGCGTGTGTCTGAGTGAGTGTGTCTGAGTGCGTGTGTCTGAGTGCGTGTGTCTGAGTGCGTGTGTCTGAGTGAGTGTGTTTGTGTGCGTGTGTCTGAGTGCGTGTACCTGAGTGCGTGTGTCTGAGTGAGTGTGTTTGTGTGCGTGTGTCTGAGTGAGTGTGTCTTGTGAGTGTGTCTGAGTGAGTGTGCCTGA
The DNA here is from genome assembly GCF_047496795.1 of Chiloscyllium punctatum. NCBI lineage: Eukaryota > Metazoa > Chordata > Chondrichthyes > Orectolobiformes > Hemiscylliidae > Chiloscyllium > Chiloscyllium punctatum. Next base: position 13,702,751 of record NC_092791.1, on the reverse strand, counting down.
ATGAGTGTGTCTGAGTGCGTGTGTCTGAGTGAGTGTGTCTGAGTGAGTGGGTCTGAGTGCGTGTGTCTGAGTGAGTGTGTCTGAGTGCTTGTGTCTGAGTGAGTCTGTCTGAGTGCGTGTGTCTGAGTGAGTGTGTTTGTGTGCGTGTGTCTGAGTGCGTGTGTCTGAGTGAGTGTGTTTGTGTGCGTGTGTCTGAGTGAGTGTGCCTGAGTGAGTGTGTCTGAGTGCGTGTGTCTGAGTGAGTGTGCCTGAGTGAGTGTGTCTGAGTGCGTGTGTCTGAGTGCGTGTGTCTGAGTGAGTGTGTTTGTGTGCGTGTGTCTGAGTGCGTGTGTCTGAGTGAGTGTGTTTGTGTGCGTGTGTCTGAGTGAGTGTGCCTGAGTGAGTGTGTCTGAGTGCGTGTGTCTGAGTGAGTGTGTCTGAGTGAGTGTGTCTGAGTGCGTGTGTCTGAGTGAGTGTGCCTGAGTGCGTGTGTCTGAATGAGTGTGTCTGAGTGAGTGTGTCTGAGTGAGTGTGTCTGAGTGAATGTGTCTGAGTGAGTGTGTCTGAGTGCGTGTGTCTGAGTGAGTGTGTCTGAGTGCGTGTGTCTGAGTGAGTGTGTCTGAGTGAGTGGGTCTGAGTGCGTGTGTCTGAGTGAGTGTGTCTGAGTGCTTGTGTCTGAGTGAGTCTGTCTGAGTGCGTGTGTCTGAGTGCGTGTGTCTGAGTGAGTGTGTTTGTGTGCGTGTGTCTGAGTGCGTGTGTCTGAGTGAGTGTGTTTGTGTGCGTGTGTCTGAGTGAGTGTGTCTTGTGAGTGTGTCTGAGTGAGTGAGCCTGAATGAGTGTGTCTGAGTGAGTGTGTCCGAGTGAGTGTGACAGAGTGAGTGTGCCTGAGTGAGTGTGTCAGAGTGAGTGGGTCTGAGTGAGTGTGTCTGAGTGCGTGTGTCTGAGTGAGTGTGTCTGAGTGAGTGTGCTTGAGTGAGTGTGTCTGAGTGAGTGTGTCCGAGTGAGTGTGACAGAGTGAGTGTGCCTGAGTGCGTGTGTCTGAGTGAGTGAGTCTGAGTGAGTGTGTCTGAGTGAGTGGGACTGAGTGTGTCTGAGTGAGTGTGACAGAGTGAGTGTGCCTGAGTGCGTGTGTCTGAGTGAGTGTGTCTGAGTGCGTGTGTCTGAGTGAGTGTGCCTGAGTGTGTGTGTCTGAGTGAGTGTGTCTGAGTGAGTGTGTCTGAGTGAGTGTGTGTCTGAGTGAGTGTGTCTGAGTGAGTGTGTCTGAGTGAGTGTGTGTCTGAGTGAGTGTGTCTGAGTGCGTGTGTCGGAGTGAGTGTGCCTGAGTGAGTGTGTCTGAGTGCGTGTGTCTGAGTGCGTGTCTGAGTGAGTGTGTCTGAGTGCGTGTGTTTGAGTGAGTGTGTCTGAGTGCGTGTGTCTGAGTGCGTGTGTCTGAGTGCGTGTGTCTGAGTGAGTGTGCCTGAGTGCGTGTGTCTGAGTGAGTGTGTCTGAGTGAGTGTGTCTGAACGTGTGTGTCTGAGTGAGTGTGTCTGAGTGAGTGGGTCTGAGTGAGTGTGTCTGAGTGCGTGTGTCTGAGTGAGTGTGTCTGAGTGAGTGTGCTTGAGTGAGTGTGTCTGAGTGAGTGTGTCCGAGTGAGTGTGACAGAGTGAGTGTGCCTGAGTGCGTGTGTCTGAGTGAGTGAGTCTGAGTGAGTGTGTCTGAGTGAGTGGGCCTGAGTGAGTGAGTCTGAGTGAGTGTGTCTGAGTGAGTGTGTCTGAGTGAGTGTGACAGAGTGAGTGTGCCTGAGTGCGTGTGTCTGAGTGAGTGTGTCTGAGTGCGTGTGTCTGAGTGAGTGTGCCTGAGTGTGTGTGTCTGAGTGAGTGTGTCTGAGTGAGTGTGTCTGAGTGAGTGTGTGAGTGAGTGTGTCTGAGTGCGTGTGTCGGAGTGAGTGTGTCTGAGTGAGTGTGTCTGAGTGCGTGTGTCTGAGTGAGTGTGCCTGAGTGCGTGTGTCTGAATGAGTGTGTCTGAGTGAGTGTGTCTGAGTGAGTGTGTCTGAGTGAATGTGTCTGAGTGAGTGTGTCTGAGTGCGTGTGTCTGAGTGAGTGTGTCTGAGTGCGTGTGTCTGAGTGAGTGTGTCTGAGTGAGTGGGTCTGAGTGCGTGTGTCTGAGTGAGTGTGTCTGAGTGAGTGGGTCTGAGTGCGTGTGTCTGAGTGAGTGTGTCTGAGTGCTTGTGTCTGAGTGAGTCTGTCTGAGTGCGTGTGTCTGAGTGCGTGTGTCTGAGTGAGTGTGTTTGTGTGCGTGTGTCTGAGTGCGTGTGTCTGAGTGAGTGTGTTTGTGTGCGTGTGTCTGAGTGAGTGTGTCTTGTGAGTGTGTCTGAGTGAGTGTGCCTGAATGAGTGTGTCTGAGTGAGTGTGTCCGAGTGAGTGTGACAGAGTGAGTGTGCCTGAGTGAGTGTGTCAGAGTGAGTGGGTCTGAGTGAGTGTGTCTGAGTGCGTGTGTCTGAGTGAGTGTGTCTGAGTGAGTGTGCTTGAGTGAGTGTGTCTGAGTGAGTGTGTCCGAGTGAGTGTGACAGAGTGAGTGTGCCTGAGTGCGTGTGTCTGAGTGAGTGAGTCTGAGTGAGTGTGTCTGAGTGAGTGGGACTGAGTGTGTCTGAGTGAGTGTGACAGAGTGAGTGTGCCTGAGTGCGTGTGTCTGAGTGAGTGTGTCTGAGTGCGTGTGTCTGAGTGAGTGTGCCTGAGTGTGTGTGTCTGAGTGAGTGTGTCTGAGTGAGTGTGTCTGAGTGAGTGTGTGTCTGAGTGAGTGTGTCTGAGTGCGTGTGTCGGAGTGAGTGTGCCTGAGTGAGTGCGTCTGAGTGCGTGTGTCTGAGTGAGTGTGTCTGAGTGCGTGTGTTTGAGTGAGTGTATCTGAGTGAGTGTGTCTGAGTGAGTGTGTCTGAGTGAGTGTGTGTCTGAGTGAGTGTGTCTGAGTGCGTGTGTCGGAGTGAGTGTGCCTGAGTGAGTGTGTCTGAGTGCGTGTGTCTGAGTGCGTGTCTGAGTGAGTGTGTCTGAGTGCGTGTGTTTGAGTGAGTGTGTCTGAGTGCGTGTGTCTGAGTGCGTGTGTCTGAGTGCGTGTGTCTGAGTGAGTGTGCCTGAGTGCGTGTGTCTGAGTGAGTGTGTCTGAGTGAGTGTGTCTGAACGTGTGTGTCTGAGTGCGTGTGCCTGAGTGAGTGTGTCTGAGTGCGTGTGTCTGAGTGAGTGTGTCTGAGTGAGTGTGTCTCAGTGCGTGTGTCTGAGTGCGTGTGTCTGAATGAGTGTGTCTGAGTGAGTGTGTCTGAGTGAGTGTGTCTGAGTACGTGTGCCTGAGTGAGTGTGTCTGAGTGCGTGTGTCTGAGTGAGTGTGTCTGAGTGAGTGTGTCTGAGTGCGTGTGTCTGAGTGCGTGTGTCTGAATGAGTGTGTCTGAGTGAGTGTGCCTGAGTGAGTGTGTCTGAGTGAGTGTGCCTGAGTGAGTGTGTCAGAGTGAGTGAGTGTGAGTGAGTGAGTGTGTCTGAGTGCGTGTGTCTGAGTGAGTGTGCCTGAGTGAGTGTGTTGTGAGTGCGTGTTTCTGAGTGAGTGTGTCTGAGTGAGTGTATCTGAGTGAGTGTGACTGAGTCTGTGTGTCTGAGTGAGTGGTTCTGAGTGAGTGTGTCTGAGTGCGTGTGTCTGAGTGAGTGTGTCTGAGTGCGTGTGTCTGAGTGCGTGTGTCTGAGTGCGTGTGTCTGAGTGAGTGTGTTTGTGTGCGTGTGTCTGAGTGCGTGTACCTGAGTGCGTGTGTCTGAGTGAGTGTGTTTGTGTGCGTGTGTCTGAGTGAGTGTGTCTTGTGAGTGTGTCTGAGTGAGTGTGCCTGAATGAGTGTGTCTGAGTGAGTGTGTCCGAGTGAGTGTGACAGAGTGAGTGTGCCTGAGTGAGTGTGTCAGAGTGAGTGGGTCTGAGTGAGTGTGTCTGAGTGCGTGTGTCTGAGTGAGTGTGTCTGAGTGAGTGTGCTTGAGTGAGTGTGTCTGAGTGAGTGTGTCCGAGTGAGTGTGACAGAGTGAGTGTGCCTGAGTGCGTGTGTCTGAGTGAGTGAGTCTGAGTGAGTGTGTCTGAGTGAGTGGGACTGAGTGAGTGTGTCTGAGTGAGTGTGACAGAGTGAGTGTGCCTGAGTGCGTGTGTCTGAGTGAGTGTGTCTGAGTGCGTGTGTCTGAGTGAGTGTGCCTGAGTGTGTGTGTCTGAGTGAGTGTGTCTGAGTGAGTGTGTCTGAGTGAGTGTGTGTCTGAGTGAGTGTGTCTGAGTGCGTGTGTCGGAGTGAGTGTGCCTGAGTGAGTGTGTCTGAGTGCGTGTGTCTGAGTGCGTGTCTGAGTGAGTGTGTTTGAGTGAGTGTGTCTGAGTGAGTGTGTCTGAGTGAGTGTGTCTGAGTGAGTGTGTGTCTGAGTGAGTATGTCTGAGTGCATGTGTCGGAGTGAGTGTGCCTGAGTGAGTGTGTCTGAGTGCGTGTGTCTGAGTGCGTGTCTGAGTGAGTGTGTCTGAGTGCGTGTGTTTGAGTGAGTGTGTCTGAGTGCGTGTGTCTGAGTGCGTGTGTCTGAGTGCGTGTGTCTGAGTGAGTGTGCCTGAGTGCGTGTGTCTGAGTGAGTGTGTCTGAGTGAGTGTGTCTGAGTGAGTGTGTGTCTGAGTGAGTGTGTCTGAGTGCGTGTGTCGGAGTGAGTGTGCCTGAGTGAGTGTGTCTGAGTGCGTGTGTCTGAGTGCGTTTGCCTGAGTGAGTGTGTCTGAGTGAGTGTGTCTGAGTGAGTGTGTCTCAGTGCGTGTGTCTGAGTGCGTGTGTCTGAATGAGTGTGTCTGAGTGAGTGTGTCTGAGTGAGTGTGTCTGAGTACGTGTGCCTGAGTGAGTGTGTCTGAGTGCGTGTGTCTGAGTGAGTGTGTCTGAATGCGTGTGTCTGAGTGCGTGTGTCTGAATGAGTGTGCCTGAGTGAGTGTGTCTGAGTGAGTGTGCCTGAGTGAGTGTGTCAGAGTGAGTGAGTGTGTGAGTGAGTGTGTCTGAGTGCGTGTGTCTGAGTGAGTGTGCCTGAGTGAGTGTGTCTGAGTGAGTGTATCTGAGTGAGTGTTTCTGAGTGAGTGTGTCTGAGTGAGTGGTTCTGAGTGAGTGAGTCTGAGTGAGTGTGTCTGAGTGAGTGTGTCTGAGTGAGTGGCTCTGAGTGCGTGTGTCTGAGTGAGTGTGTCTGAATGAGTGTGTCTGAGTGAGTGTGCCTGAGTGAGTGTGCCTGAGTGAGTGTGTCTGAATGAGTGTGCCTGAGTGCGTGTGTCTGAGTGAGTGTGTCTTGTGAGTGTGTCTGAGTGCATGTGTCTGAGTGCGTGTGTCTGAGTGAGTGTGCCTGAGTGAGTGTGTCTGAGTGCGTGTGCCTGAGTGAGTGTGCCTGAGTGAGTGTGTCAGAGTGAGTGTGTCTGAGTGAGTGTGAGTGAGTGTGCCTGAGTGAGTGTGTCTGAGTGAGTGTGCCTGAGTGAGTGTGTCTGAGTGAGTGTGTCTGAGTGCGTGTGCCTGAGTGAGTGTGCCTGAGTGAGTGTGTCTGAGTGCGTGTGTCTGAGTGAGTGTGCCTGAGTGAGTGTGTCTGAGTGCGTGTGTCTGAGTGAGTGTGTCTGAGTGAGTGTGTCTGAGTGCGTGTGTCTGAGTGAGTGTGTCTGAGTGAGTGTGTCTGAGTGCGTGTGTCTGAGTGCGTGTGCCTGAGTGAGTGTGTCTGAGTGAGTGTGTCTGAGTGAGTGTGCCTGAGTGCGTGTGTCTGAGTGCGTGTGCCTGAGTGAGTGTGTCTGAGTGAGTGTGTCTGAGTGCGTGTGTCTGAGTGCGTGTGCCTGAGTGAGTGTGTCTGAGTGAGTGTGTCTGAGTGCGTGTGTCTGAGTGAGTGTGTCTGAGTGAGTGTGCCTGAGTGAGTGTGTCTGAGTGAGTGTGTCTGAGTGCGTGTGTCTGAGTGCGTGTCTGAGTGAGTGTGTCTGAGTGCGTGTGTCTGAGTGCGTGTGTCTGAGTGCGTGTGTCTGAGTGAGAGTGTCTGAGTGAGTGTGTCTGAGTGCGTGTGTCTGAGTGAGTGTGTTTGTGTGCGTGTGTCTGAGTGAGTGTGTCTTGTGAGTGTGTCTGAGTGCGTGTGTCTGAGTGAGTGTCTGAATGAGTGTGTCTGAGTGAGTGTGTCTGAGTGAGTGTTTCTGAGTGAGTGTGTCTGAGTGAGTGTGTCTGAGTGAGTGTTTCTGAGTGAGTGTCCCTGAGTGAGTGTGTCTGAGTGAGTGTGTCTGAGTGAGTGTGCCTGAGTGCGTGGGTCTGAGTGAGTGTATCTGAGTGAGTGTGTCTGAGTGCGTGTGTCTGAGTGAGTGTGTCTGAGTGAGTGTGTCTGAGTGAGTGTGCCTGAGTGCGTGTGCCTGAGTGAGTGTGTCTGAGTGAGTGTGTCTGAGTGAGTGTGTGTGAGTGAGTGTGTCTGAGTGCGTGTGCCTGAGTGAGTGTGTCTGAGTGAGTGTGTCTGAGTGCGTGTGTCTGAGTGAGTGTGTCTGAGTGAGTGTGTCTGAGTGAGGGAGTCTGAGTGAGTGGTTCTGAGTGCGTATGTCTGAGTGAGTGTGTCTGAGTGAGTGTGTCTCAGTGAATGTGTCTGAGTGCGTGTGCCTGAGTGAGTGTGTCTGAGTGAGTGTGACTGAGTGCGTGTGTCTGAGTGCGTGTGCCTGAGTGAGTGTGTCTGAGTGAGTGTGTCTGAGTGCGTGTGCCTGAGTGAGTGAGTGTGTCTGAGTGAGTGTGTCTGAGTGCGTGTGTCTGAATGAGTGTGTCTGAGTGAGTGTGTCTGAGTGAGTGTGTCTGAGTGAATGTGTCTGAGTGCGTGTGTCTGAGTGAGTGTGTCTGAGTGCGTGTGTCTGAGTGAGTGTGTCTGAGTGCGTGTGTCTGAGTGCGTGTGTCTGAATGAGTGTGTCTGAGTGTGTCTGAGTGAGTGTGTCTGAGTGAGTGTGTCTGAGTGCGTGTGCCTGAGTGAGTGAGTGTGTCTGAGTGAGTGTGTCTGAGTGAATGTGTCTGAGTGAGTGTGTCTGAGTGCGTGTGCCTGAGTGAGTGTGTCTGAGTGAGTGTGCCTGAGTGAGTGTGTCTGAGTGAGTGTGTCTGAGTGCGTGTGCCTGAGTGAGTGTGCCTGAGTGAGTGTGTCTGAGTGCGTGTGTCTGAGTGAGTGTGCCTGAGTGAGTGTGTCTGAGTGAGTGTGTCTGAGTGCGTGTGTCTGAGTGAGTGTGTCTGAGTGAGTGTGTCTGAGTGCGTGTGTCTGAGTGAGTGTGTCTGAGTGAGTGTGTCTGAGTGCGTGTGTCTGAGTGCGTGTGCCTGAGTGAGTGTGTCTGAGTGAGTGTGTCTGAGTGAGTGTGGCTGAGTGCGTGTGTCTGAGTGCGTGTGCCTGAGTGAGTGTGTCTGAGTGAGTGTGTCTGAGTGCGTGTGTCTGAGTGCGTGTGCCTGAGTGAGTGTGTCTGAGTGAGTGTGTCTGAGTGCGTGTGTCTGAATGAGTGTGTCTGAGTGTGTCTGAGTGCGTGTGTCTGAGTGAGTGTGTCTGAGTGCGTGTGTCTGAGTGCGTGTCTGAGTGAGTGTGTCTGAGTGCGTGTGTCTGAATGAGTGTGTCTGAGTGTGTCTGAGTGCGTGTGTCTGAGTGAGTGTGTCTGAGTGCGTGTGTCTGAGTGCGTGTCTGAGTGAGTGTGTCTGAGTGCGTGTGTCTGAGTGCGTGTGTCTGAGTGCGTGTGTCTGAGTGAGAGTGTCTGAGTGAGTGTGTCTGAGTGCGTGTGTCTGAGTGAGTGTGTTTGTGTGCGTGTGTCTGAGTGAGTGTGTCTTGTGAGTGTGTCTGAGTGCGTGTGTCTGAGTGAGTGTCTGAATGAGTGTGTCTGAGTGAGTGTGTCTGAGTGAGTGTTTCTGAGTGAGTGTGTCTGAGTGAGTGTGTCTGAGTGAGTGTTTCTGAGTGAGTGTCCCTGAGTGAGTGTGTCTGAGTGAGTGTGTCTGAGTGAGTGTGCCTGAGTGCGTGGGTCTGAGTGAGTGTATCTGAGTGAGTGTGTCTGAGTGCGTGTGTCTGAGTGAGTGTGTCTGAGTGAGTGTGTCTGAGTGAGTGTGCCTGAGTGCGTGTGCCTGAGTGAGTGTGTCTGAGTGAGTGTGTCTGAGTGAGTGTGTGTGAGTGAGTGTGTCTGAGTGCGTGTGCCTGAGTGAGTGTGTCTGAGTGAGTGAGTCTGAGTGCGTGTGTCTGAGTGAGTGTGTCTGAGTGAGTGTGTCTGAGTGAGGGAGTCTGAGTGAGTGGTTCTGAGTGCGTATGTCTGAGTGAGTGTGTCTGAGTGAGTGTGTCTCAGTGAATGTGTCTGAGTGCGTGTGCCTGAGTGAGTGTGTCTGAGTGAGTGTGACTGAGTGCGTGTGTCTGAGTGCGTGTGCCTGAGTGAGTGTGTCTGAGTGAGTGTGTCTGAGTGCGTGTGCCTGAGTGAGTGAGTGTGTCTGAGTGAGTGTGTCTGAGTGCGTGTGTCTGAATGAGTGTGTCTGAGTGAGTGTGTCTGAGAGAGTGTGTCTGAGTGAATGTGTCTGAGTGCGTGTGTCTGAGTGAGTGTGTCTGAGTGCGTGTGTCTGAGTGAGTGTGTCTGAGTGCGTGTGTCTGAGTGCGTGTGTCTGAATGAGTGTGTCTGAGTGTGTCTGAGTGAGTGTGTCTGAGTGAGTGTGTCTGAGTGCGTGTGCCTGAGTGAGTGAGTGTGTCTGAGTGAGTGTGTCTGAGTGCGTGTGTCTGAATGAGTGTGTCTGAGTGAGTGTGTCTGAGTGAGTGTGTCTGAGTGAATGTGTCTGAGTGCGTGTGTCTGAGTGAGTGTGTCTGAGTGCGTGTGTCTGAGTGAGTGTGTCTGAGTGCGTGTGTCTGAGTGCGTGTGTCTGAATGAGTGTGTCTGAGTGTGTCTGAGTGAGTGTGTCTGAATGAATGTGTCTGAGTGAGTGTGTCTGAGTGAGTGTGCCTGAGTGCGTGTGTCTGAGTGAGTGTGTCTGAGCGTGTGTGTCTGAGCGCGTGCGTCTGAGTGAGTGTGTTTGTGTGCGTGTGTCTGAGTGAGTGTGTCTGAGTGAGTGTGTCTGAGTGAGTGTGTCTGAGTGAGTGGGTCTGAGTGCGTGTGTCTGAGTGAGTGTGTCTGAGTGCGTGTGTTTGAGTGCGTGTGTCTGAGTGAGTGTGTCTGAGTGCGTGTGTCTGAGTGCGTGTGTCTGAGTGAGTGTGTTTGTGTGCGTGTGTCTGAGTGAGTGTGTCTTGTGAGTGTGTCTGAGTGAGTGTGCCTGAATGAGTGTGTCTGAGTGAGTGTGTCCGAGTGAGTGTGACAGAGTGAGTGTGCCTGAGTGAGTGTGTCAGAGTGAGTTGGTCTGAGTGAGTGTGTCTGAGTGCGTGTGTCTGAGTGAGTGTGTCTGAGTGAGTGTGCTTGAGTGAGTGTGTCTGAGTGAGTGTGTCCGAGTGAGTGTGACAGAGTGAGTGTGCCTGAGTGCGTGTGTCTGAGTGAGTGTGTCTGAGTGAGTGGGCCTGAGTGAGTGTGTCTGAGTGAGTGTGACAGAGTGAGTGTGCCTGAGTGCGTGTGTCTGAGTGCGTGTGTCTGAGTGAGTGTGTCTGAGTGAGTGTGTCTGAGTGCTTGTGTCTGAGTGAGTGTCTGAATGAGTGTGTCTGAGTGAGTGTGTCTGAGTGAGTGTTTCTGAGTGAGTGTGTCTGAGTGAGTGTGTCTGAGTGAGTGTGTCTGAGTGAGTGTGTCTGAGTGAGTGTTTCTGAGTGAGTGTTTCTGAGTGAGTGTCCCTGAGTGAGTGTGTCTGAGTGCGTGTGCCTGAGTGAGTGTGTCTGAGTGTGTCTGAATGAGTGTGTATGAGTGAGTGTGCCTGAGCGAGTGTGTCTGAGTGCGTGTGCCTGAGTGAGTGTGTCTGAGTGAGTGTGTCTGAGTGCGTGTGTCTGAGTGAGTGTGTCTGAGTGAGTGTGTCTGAGTGAGTGTGCCTGAGTGCGTGTGTCTGAGTGAGTGTGTCTGAGTGAGTGTGTCTGAGTGAGTGTGTCTGAGTGAGTGAGTCTGAGTGAGTGGTTCTGAGTGCGTATGTCTGAGTGAGTGTGTCTGAGTGAGTGTGTCTGAGTGAATATGTCTGAGTGCGTGTGTCTGAGTGAGTGTGTCTGAGTGAGTGTGTCTGAGTGAGTGTGCCTGAGTGAGTGTGCCTCAGTGAATGTGTCTGAGTGCATGTGCCTCAGTGAGTGTGTCTGAGTGAGTGTGTCTGAGTGAGTGTGTCCGAGTGAGTGTGACAGAGTGAGTGTGCCTGAGTGAGTGTGTCAGAGTGAGTTGGTCTGAGTGAGTGTGTCTGAGTGCGTGTGTCTGAGTGAGTGTGTCTGAGTGAGTGTGTCCGAGTGAGTGTGACAGAGTGAGTGTGCCTGAGTGCGTGTGTCTGAGTGAGTGTGTCTGAGTGAGTGGGCCTGAGTGAGTGTGTCTGAGTGAGTGTGACAGAGTGAGTGTGCCTGAGTGCGTGTGTCTGAGTGCGTGTGTCTGAGTGAGTGTGTCTGAGTGAGTGTGTCTGAGTGCTTGTGTCTGAGTGAGTGTCTGAATGAGTGTGTCTGAGTGAGTGTGTCTGAGTGAGTGTTTCTGAGTGAGTGTGTCTGAGTGAGTGTGTCTGAGTGAGTGTTTCTGAGTGAGTGTTTCTGAGTGAGTGTCCCTGAGTGAGTGTGTCTGAGTGCGTGTGCCTGAGTGAGTGTGTCTGAGTGTGTCTGAATGAGTGTGTATGAGTGAGTGTGCCTGAGCGAGTGTGTCTGAGTGCGTGTGCCTGAGTGAGTGTGTCTGAGTGAGTGTGTCTGAGTGCGTGTGTCTGAGTGAGTGTGTCTGAGTGAGTGTGTCTGAGTGAGTGTGCCTGAGTGCGTGTGTCTGAGTGAGTGTGTCTGAGTGAGTGTGTCTGAGTGAGTGTGTCTGAGTGAGTGAGTCTGAGTGAGTGGTTCTGAGTGCGTATGTCTGAGTGAGTGTGTCTGAGTGAGTGTGTCTGAGTGAATATGTCTGAGTGCGTGTGTCTGAGTGAGTGTGTCTGAGTGAGTGTGTCTGAGTGAGTGTGCCTGAGTGAGTGTGCCTCAGTGAATGTGTCTGAGTGCGTGTGCCTCAGTGAGTGTGTCTGAGTGAGTGTGTCTGAGTGAGTGTGCCTGAGTGCGTGTGTCTGAGTGCGTGTGCCTGAGTGAGTGTGTCTGAGTGAGTGTGTCTGAGTGCGTGTGTCTGAGTGCGTGTGCCTGAGTGAGTGTGTCTGAGTGCGTGTGTCTGAGTGCGTGTGTCTGAGTGAGTGTGTCTGAGTGCGTGTGTCTGAGTGCGTGAGTCTGAGTGAGTGTGTCTGCGTGCGTGTGTCTGAGTGAGTGTGTCTGAGTGAGTGAGTCTGAGTGAGTGGGTCTGAGTGAGTGAGTCTGAGTGAGTGGGTCTGAGTGAGTGTGTCTGAGTGAGTGTGCCTGAGTGCGTGTGCCTGAGTGAGTGTGTCTGAGTGAGTGTGTCTGAATGAGTGTGTCTGAGTGAGTGTGCCTGAGCGAGTGTGTCTGAGTGAGTGTGTGTGAGTGTGTCTGAGTGCGTGTGCCTGAGTGAGTGTGTCTGAGTGAGTGTGTCTGAGTGCGTGTGTCTGAGTGAGTGTGTCTGAGTGAGGGAGTCTGAGTGAGTGGTTCTGAGTGCGTATGTCTGAGTGAGTGTGTCTGAGTGAGTGTGTCTGAGTGAGTGTGTCTGAGTGAATATGTCTGAGTGCGTGTGTCTGAGTGAGTGTGTCTGAGTGAGTGTGCCTGAGTGAGTGTGCCTCAGTGAATGTGTCCGAGTGCGTGTGCCTCAGTGAGTGTGTCTGAGTGAGTGTGTCTGAGTGAGTGTGACTGAGTGAGTGTGACTGAGTGCGTGTGTCTGAGTGCGTGTGCCTGAGTGAGTGTGTCTGAGTGAGTGTGTCTGAGTGCGTGTGCCTGAGTGAGTGAGTGTGTCTGAGTGAGTGTGTCTGAGTGCGTGTGTCTGAATGAGTGTGTCTGAGTGTGTCTGAGTGAGTGTGTCTGAGTGAATGTGTCTGAGTGCGTGTGTCTGAGTGAGTGTGTCTGAGTGCGTGTGTCTGAGTGAGTGTGTCTGAGTGAGTGTGTCTGAGTGAGTGTGCCTGAGTGAGTGTGCCTCAGTGAATGTGTCTGAGTGCGTGTGCCTGAGTGAGTGTGTCTGAGTGAGTGTGTCTGAGTGAGTGTGACTGAGTGCGTGTGTCTGAGTGCGTGTGCCTGAGTGAGTGTGTCTGAGTGAGTGTGTCTGAGTGCGTGTGCCTGAGTGAGTGAGTGTGTCTGAGTGAGTGTGTCTGAGTGCGTGTGTCTGAATGAGTGTGTCTGAGTGTGTCTGAGTGAGTGTGTCTGAGTGAGTGTGTCTGAGTGCGTGTGTCTGAGTGAGTGTGTCTGAGTGCGTGTGTCTGAGTGAGTGTGTCTGAGTGAGTGTGTCTGAATGAATGTGTCTGAGTGAGTGTGTCTGAGTGAGTGTGCCTGAGTGCGTGTGTCTGAGTGAGTGTGTCTGAGCGTGTGTGTCTGAGCGCGTGTGTCTGAGTGAGTGTGTTTGTGTGCGTGTGTCTGAGTGAGTGTGTCTGAGTGCGTGTGCCTGAGTGAGTGAGTGTGTCTGAGTGAGTGTGTCTGAGTGCGTGTGTCTGAATGAGTGTGTCTGAGTGTGTCTGAGTGAGTGGGTCTGAGTGCGTGTGTCTGAGTGAGTGTGTCTGAGTGAGTGTGTCTGAGTGCGTGTGTCTGAGTGCGTGTGTCTGAGTGAGTGTGTCTGAGTGCGTGTGTCTGAGTGCGTGTGTCTGAGTGAGTGTGTTTGTGTGCGTGTGTCTGAGTGAGTGTGTCTTGTGAGTGTGTCTGAGTGAGTGTGCCTGAATGAGTGTGTCTGAGTGAGTGTGTCCGAGTGAGTGTGACAGAGTGAGTGTGCCTGAGTGAGTGTGTCAGAGTGAGTGGGTCTGAGTGAGTGTGTCTGAGTGCGTGTGTCTGAGTGAGTGTGTCTGAGTGAGTGTGCTTGAGTGAGTGTGTATGAGTGAGTGTGTCCGAGTGAGTGTGACAGAGTGAGTGTGCATGAGTGCGTGTGTCTGAGTGAGTGAGTCTGAGTGAGTGTGTCTGAGTGAGTGGGCCTGAGTGAGTGTGTCTGAGTGAGTGTGACAGAGTGAGTGTGCCTGAGTGCGTGTGTCTGAGTGCGTGTGTCTGAGTGAGTGTGTCTGAGTGCTTGTGTCTGAGTGAGTGTCTGAATGAGTGTGTCTGAGTGAGTGTGTCTGAGTGAGTGTTTCTGAGTGAGTGTGTCTGAGTGAGTGTGTCTGAGTGAGTGTGTCTGAGTGAGTGTTGTTTCTGAGTGAGTGTCCCTGAGTGAGTGTGTCTGAGTGAGTGTGTCTGAGTGCGTGTGCCTGAGTGAGTGTGTCTGAGTGAGTGTGTCTGAATGAGTGTGTATGAGTGAGTGTGCCTGAGCGAGTGTGTCTGAGTGCGTGTGCCTGAGTGAGTGTGTCTGAGTGAGTGTGTCTGAGTGCGTGTGTCTGAGTGAGTGTGTCTGAGTGAGTGTGTCTGAGTGAGTGTGCCTGAGTGCGTGTGTCTGATTGAGTGTGTCTGAGTGAGTGTGTCTGAGTGAGTGTGTCTGAGTGAGTGAGTCTGAGTGAGTGGTTCTGAGTGCGTATGTCTGAGTGAGTGTGTCTGAGTGAGTGTGTCTGAGTGAATATGTCTGAGTGCGTGTGTCTGAGTGAGTGTGTCTGAGTGAGTGTGTGAGTGAGTGTGCCTGAGTGAGTGTGCCTCAGTGAATGTGTCTGAGTGCGTGTGCCTCAGTGAGTGTGTCTGAGTGAGTGTGTCTGAGTGAGTGTGCCTGAGTGCGTGTGTCTGAGTGCGTGCGCCTGAGTGAGTGTGTCTGAGTGAGTGTGTCTGAGTGCGTGTGTCTGAGTGCGTGTGCCTGAGTGAGTGAGTGTGTCTGAGTGAGTGTGTCTGAATGAGTGTGTCTGAGTCTGTCTGAGTGAGTGTGTCTGAGTGAATGTGTCTGAGTGCGTGTGTCTGAGTGAGTGTGTCTGAGTGCGTGTGTCTGAGTGCGTGTGTCTGAGTGAGTGTGTCTGAGTGCGTGTGTCTGAGTGCGTGAGTCTGAGTGAGTGTGTCTGAGTGCGTGTGTCTGAGTGAGTGTGTCTGAGTGAGTGAGTCTGAGTGAGTGGGTCTGAGTGAGTGGGTCTGAGTGTGTCTGAGTGAGTGTGTCTGAGTGCGTGCCTGAGTGAGTGTGTCTGAGTGAGTGTGTCTGAGTGAGTGTGTGTGAGTGCGTGTCCCTGAGTGGGTGTGTCTGAGTGCGTGTGTCTGAGTGAGTGTGTCTGAGCGTGTGTGTCTGAGTGCGTGTGTCTGAGTGAGTGTGACAGAATGAGTGTGCCTGAGTGAGTGTGTCTGAGTGAGTGGGTCTGAGTGAGTGGGTCTGAGTGCGTGTGTCTGAGTGAGTGTGTCTGAGTGCGTGCCTGAGTGAGTGTGTCTGAGTGAGTGTGTCTGAGTGAGTGTGTCTGAGTGCGTGCCTGAGTGAGTGTGTCTGAGTGGGTGTGTCTGAGTGCGTGTGTCTGAGTGCGTGTGTCTGAGCGCCTGTGTCTGAGTGAGTGTGACAGAGTGAGTGTGCCTGAGTGAGTGTGCCTGAGTGAGTGTGTCTGAGTGAATGTGTCTGAGTGCGTGTGTCTGAGTGTGTGTGTCTGAGTGCGTGTGCCTGAGTGAGTGTGTCTGAGTGAGTGTGTCTGAGTGCGTGTGTCTGAGTGAGTGTGTCTGAGTGAGTGAGTCTGAGTGAGTGTGTCTGAGTGAGTGGGTCTGAGTGAGTGTGTCTGAGTGCGTGTGTCTGAGTGAGTGTGTCTGAGTGAGTGGGCCTGAGTGAGTGTGTCTGAGTGAGTGTGTCTGAGTGCGTGTGTCTGAGTGCGTGTCTGAGTGAGTGTGTGTGAGCGAGTGTTTCTGAGTGCGTGTCTGAGTGAGTGTGTCTGAGTGAGTGGGCCTGAGTGAGTGTGTCTGAGTGAGTGTGTCTGAGTGCGTGTGTCTGAGTGCGTGTCTGAGTGCGTGTGTCTGAGTGCGTGTGTCTGAGTGAGTGTGTCTGAGTGAGTTTGTCTGAGTGAGTGTGTCTGAGTGCGTGTGTCTGAGTGTGTCTGAGTGCGTGTGTCTGAGTGAGTGTGTCTGAGTGCGTGTGTCTGAGTGAGTGTGTCTGAGTGCGTGTGTCTGAGTGCGTGTGTCTGAGTGAGTGTGTCTGAGTGAGTTTGTCTGAGTCAGTGTGTCTGAGCGTGTGTGTCTGAGTGAGTGTGTCTGAGTGCGTGTGTCTGAGTGAGTGTGACAGAATGAGTGTGCCTGAGTGAGTGTGTCTGAGTGCGTGTGTCTGAGTGAGTGTGTCTGAGTGAGTTTGTCTGAGTCAGTGTGTCTGAGCGTGTGTGTCTGAGTGCGTGTGTCTGAGTGAGTGTGTCTGAGTGAGTGTGTCTGAGTGAGTGTTTCTGAGTGAGTGTGTCTGAGTGCGTGTGTCTGAGTGAGTGTGTCTGAGTGAGTGCGTCTGAGTGCGTGTGTCTGAGTGCGTGTGTCTGAGTGAGTTTGTCTGAGTGAGTGTGTGTGAGAGTGTGTGTGTGAGTGTGTGTCTGAGTGAGTGTGTGTCTGAGTGTGTGTGTGTGTGTCTGAGTGAGTGTGTCTGAGTGAGTGTGTCTGAGTGCGTGTGTCTGAGTGAGTGTGTCTGAATGAGTGTGCCTGAGTGCGTGTGTCTGAGTGAGTGTGTGTCTGAGTGAGTTTGTCTGAGTGAGTGTGTGTGAGTGTGTGTGTGAGTGTGTGTCTGAGTGAGTGTGTCTGAGTGAGTGTGTCTGAGTGAGTGTGCGTGTGAGTGTGTGTGTCTGAGTGAGTGTGTGTCTGAATGAGTGTGTCTGAGTGAGTGTGTCTGAGTGAGTGTGTGCACATGTCCAGGTCAATGTGTACCGTGGGACCTATTCCCAGCCTTCCCTCATTGTGACTGGGTGAAAATGTCCCCTCTCTCGGGCAAGAAATGCTGGCCTCCCCACTGACATCTCAGGAAAGAAACCCTGATTGTGATGGAGATTCGCTCGGTGAGGTGCCTCGTCTCCCTCTCTCCCTGTCTGTCCGATCTCTCACCTGGAGCTGCCTCTGATTCTCACCGTGCCTTCACATTAAAGCCCACGCTCTCTCCCAGTCACTGTGTGTCACCCTGCAGCCCGTTCAAGTCTCTGTGCTAACAGACAGGACCCACAGGCCGAATTCGAGCTCACACCGGCCTGTTTGAAGCATTTGATGCTGAACACAAGAAGGGCATGACACGAAATGTCGGCCCTGACCCCACCCACCCTCAGCCCAGACCCAGGGCACTCTGCTGGTGTTTGAGCTTGGTCATCAACACATACACTGTTGGGTCTTTGGTGTTCAGGAAGAGTCACACAGCCATGAATTCCTCCCCCCACCCCTCGTTCAAAGTGACATTTTGCTTCCCATGTGGCAAGATCCCAATCCTCAGCTTTTCTTGAAACAATAATGTCTCCATCCCATGATCCTTCAGCAAAAGAGGTCAAGATGTCTGAAGAATGAAGAAGATTACTACTTTCTATTCATTCTGTGGCGGGATTTGTTGCCTCTCCCTCCTTGCCATTTCAGTGGGAGTGTCGTGCTTGTCCAACTTCTGAGGGCAGTTAATGTTGAACCACTTTGGCTGTGGGTGTGGAGTCACGTGGAGGTCAGACTAGGTCAGGCTAAAAGCTGTTGGAGGTGGAGTAGGCCATCACGTCTGCTCTGCCAGTCAATGAGATCTTGGCTGGTTTGACCATCCTCAGCACCGCCGTCCTGCCTTTTGCTTATAACCATAAGGAGAGGCATTCCTTCTCTTCCGTCCCTCGGCTGATGTGGAATCCCTCCTGATTTTCCCACATGCCATTGGCATCTCGGGGAAGAATGGTAGCAATAGGGGCAGGAGAAGGCTATTCAGCCCCTCGAACCTGCCCACATCATTCAACAAGACTATGGTGAATGTGCCCCTAGGCCTCAACGCCTCTTCCCTGCCAGCTCCTGATAGCCCTCAACCCCCCAGCTTTTCACACATCCATCTCCCTCCCGCCTCTTTAAATACTTTCTGTGATCGAGCCTCCTCAACTCTCTGGGGTGGGGGCAGTGTTAGAGAATTCCAGACATTCCCTGGAAGAAGAAATTCCTTCATCTCTCAGTTTTAACCCCTATTCTGTAACTGCTCCCCCAGTTCGAGATTCCCCGAATGAGGGGAAACATCTTCTCAATATCTACCCTGTTACCCCCCCCCACCTCAGAATTGTGCCTGTTTTAATAAGATCACCCTCATTCCTTGAAACTCTAATGAATAAGGGCCTGACCTCTTTAGCTGTTCTTGATCAGTCAATGCCTCCAGCCCAGGAATCGGCTGAGTGAATCTGTTTGGAACTGCCTCCAATACCAGTCCATCCTTTCTGAAATACAGGGACCTGAACTGTACACAGGAGTCCAGGTGTGGTCTCACCTGGACCCTTACTGTAGTTACTGCACCCTTACTGTAGTAACAAGACTTCCCTGTTTTTTAAAACTCGAACCACTCTCATGATAAACCTCAGAATTCCATTCCCCTTCTTATTGCTGGCCCCATGTTAATGTTTTGTGTTTCATACCCAGGAACACCCAGATCCCTCTGCATTGTCCTTTGTTCTGGACTCTCTCTCTCTCTCTCTCCATTTAAATCACAGTCTGCCTTTGAATTCTTTTTAGAGTGTGTGAGCTCATACTTTCCTACATTAAACTCCATCTGCCATGTTTGTGTCCACTCAGGTACAGTTCAGGTCTCTGAAAGTGGAGTCCCAGGTAGACAGGGCAGTGAAGAAGGCTTTTAGCACACTGGCCTTCATCAGTCAGGGCACTGAGTTATGTTGCAGTTGTACGGGAAGTTGGTGAAGCCTCACTTGGAGTATTGTGTTCAGTTTTGGTCACCTTGCTAGAGGAAGGTGTTCTTAAACTGGAAAGAGTGCAGATGAAATTTACAAGGATGTTGCCAGGACTTAAAGACCTGAGTTATAGGGAGAGGTTGGACAAACTAGGGCCTTTTGCTTTAGAGTGTAGGAGACTGAGGGGGGACCTTATGGAAGTGTATAAGATGTTGTGGTTCTGTTCGCCGAGCTGGGAATTTGTGTTGCAGACATTTCGTCCCCTGTCTAGGTGACATCCTCAGTGTTTGGGAGCCTCCTGTGAAGCGCTTCTGTGATCTTTCCTCCGGCATTTGTAGTGGTTTGAATCTGCCGCTTCCGGTTGTCAATTCCAGCTGTCCGCTGTAGTGGTCGGTATATTGGGTCCAGGTCGATGTGTTTGTTGATAGAGTCTGTGGATGAGTGCCATGCCTCTAGGGATTCCCTGGCTGTTCTCTGTTTGGTTTGTCCTATAATGGTAGTGTTGTCCCAGTCGAATTCACGTTGCTTGTCATCTGTGTGTGTGGCTACTAAGGATAGCTGGTCATGTCATTTCGTGACTAGTTGGTGTTCATGGATACGGATCGTTAACTGTCTTCCTGTTTGTCTGATGTAGTGTTTTCTGCCGTCCTTGCATGGGATTTTGTACACTACATTACACAGAGAGGGTAAACAGACAAAGCCTTTTCCCTGGGGTTGGGGAGTCCAGAACTAAAGGGCATAGGTTTAGGGGGAGAGGGGAAAGATATAAAGAGAGATCTACGGGGTGACGTTTTCACACAGAGGGTGGTACGTGTATGGAATGAGCTGCCAGAGGAAGTGGTGGAGGCTGGTACAATGACAACATTTAAGAGACATCTGGATGGGGATATGAATAGGAAGGGTTTGGGGGGGATATGGGCCGGGTGTGGGCAGGTGGTATTAGCTTAGGTTGGGATATCTGGTCGTCATGGACGGGATGGGCTGAAGGGTCTGTTTCTGTGCTGTACACCTCTATGACTCAGTGACTGGTAGATTCCAAGAGAAAGGGAGGGATCTTATCACGAGGTGTTGAAAGGAATCGAAAGCTATTTGAGGTAACAAGTCAGTGTGACACAGGGGACTAATGAAATTCAGGAGCTGCAGACATCAAATGGAAGGTGTGACTGACTGACAGAGCCCCTGCTATTATGGTCCCTTTGACTTAGTCAGAACCCTTTCAAGTCAGCAAAACAGACACTTCGGAGTCAGGCCTGATAATAATCACACCTTGACACCATCTCATTACAGCTGAAGATAAAGTAGCAAGGACTTGCTGATAACTGATTGACCTTTGACTTGTGGGATTCATGTCCCTCCCTCAGCTGAGCCACATCAAAGCCAGCCCCTGGGCAGGTTCAGGGACCTGGTTCGAAGGCTGGGGGAGGGGGCAAATGAGGAACACACCAGCCAATATCCGACCAATGTGGGGTTACAGAGATCAGCCCACACATGGTGGGCACAACGGTGGTGCATAATCTGGTGGGCAATGAGATTGTACCATCCGAAGCGTTGGCAGGGCAATCGATAACACATGACCACCTCACTTTGACAAGCATGACCCACACCCCCCCCCACCCCCACACACACTGTTCCCCACACTGACTCCCCCCCACACACACTGTTCCTCACACTGACTCCCCCCCACACACTGTTCCCCACACTGACCCCCCCCCACACACACTGTTCCTCACACTGACTCCCCCCCACACACTGCACCACACACTGACTCCCCCCCACACACACTGTTCCTCACACTGACTCCCCCCCACACACTGCACCACACACTGACTCCCCCCCACACACTGTTCCTCACACTGACACCACCCCCCCACACACTGTTCCTCACACTGACACCACCCCCACACACACTGTTCCTCACACTGACTCCCCCCCACACACTGCACCACACACTGACTCCCCCCCACACACTGCACCACACACTGACTCCCCCCCACACACTGTTCCCCACACTGACCCCCCCCCACACACTGTACCCCACACTGACCCCCCCCCACACACTGTACCCCACACTGACACCACCCCAACACACACTGTTCCCCACACTGACCCCCCCACCAGACACTACTCCACACTGACCCCCCCCTCACACACTGTTCCTCACACTGACTCCCCCCCACACACTGTACCCCACACTGACCCCCCCCACACTGTACCCCAGACTGACCCCCCCACCACACACTGCACCACAATGACCCCCCCACACACTGTACCCCCCACACACACACTGTACCCCACACTGATCCCCCCACACACTGCACCACACTGACCCCCCCACACACTGTACCCCACACTGACCCCCCCCACACACTACCCCACAATGACCCCCCCCCCACACATTACTCCACACTGACCCCCCCCACACACTGTACCCCACACTGACCCCCCCCACACTGTACCCCAGACTGACCCCCCCACCACACACTGCACCACAATGACCCCCCCACACACTGCACCACACACTGACCCCCCCCATACACTGTTCCCCACACTGATCCCCCCCCACACACTGCACCACACTGACCCCCCCACACACTGTACCCCCCACACACACACTGTACCCCACACTGACCCCCCCACACACACTGTACCCCACACTGACCCCCCCCACACACTGTACCCCCCACACACACACTGTACCCCACACTGACCCCCCCCACACACTGTACCCCACACTGACCCCCCCCCACACACACTGTTCCCCACACTGATCCCCCCCCACACACACTACCCCACACTGACCCCCCCCACACACTGTACCCCACACTGACCCCCCCCCCACACACTGTACCCCACACTGACCCCCCCCCACACACTGTACCCCACACTGACCTCCTCCACACACTGTACCCCACACTGACCCCCCACACACACTGTACCCCACACTGACCCCCCACACACACTACCCCACACTGACCCCCCACACACACTGTACCCCACACTGACCCCCCCACACACTGTACCCCACACTGACCCTCCCCACACACTACCCCACACTGACCCCCCCCCACACACTGTACCCCACACTGACCCCCCCACACACACTGTACCCCAAACTAACTCCCACACACACTGTACCCCACACTGACCCCCCCACACACACTGTACCCCAAACTAACTCCCACACACACTGTACCCCACACTGACCCTCCCCACACACTGTACCCCACACTGACCCTCCCCACACACTGTACCCCACACTGACCCCCCCACACACACTGTACCCTAAACTGACCCCCCCATACACTGTACCCCACACTGACCCTCCCCCACACACACTGTTCCCCACACTGTTCCCCCCCCACACACTGCACCACACTGACCCCCCCACACACTGTACCCCCCACTGACCCCCCATACACACTGTACCCCACACTGACCCCCCCCACACACTGTACCCCACACTGCCCCCCCCACACACACTGTACCCCAACACTGACCCTCCCCACACACTGTACCCCACACTGACCCCCCCACACACACTGTACCCCAACACTGACCCTCCCCACACACTGTACCCCACACTGTCCCCCCACCAGACACTACTCCACACTGACCCCCCTCACACACTGTATCCCACACTAACCCCCCCCACACACTGTACCCCACATTGACGCCCCCCACACACTGTACCCCACACTGATCCCCCCACACTGACCCCCCACCAGACACTACCCCACACTGACCACCCCCACACACACTACCCCACACTGACGCCCCCCACACACACTACCCCACACTGACCCTCCCCACACACTGTACCCCACACTGACCCCCCCCACACACTGTACCCCAACACTGACCCTCCCCACACACTGTACCCCCACACTGACCCTCCCCACACACTGTACCCCACACTGACCCCCCCCCACACACTGTACCCCAACACTGACCCTCCCCACACACTGTACCCCAACACTGACCCTCCCCACACACTGTACCCCACACTGACCCCCCCCACACACTGTACCCCACACTGACCCCCCCCACACACTGTACCCCAACACTGACCCTCCCCACACACTGTACCCCACACTGACCCCCCCCACACTGTATCCCACACTGATCCCCCCCCCACACACACTGTACCCCACACTGACCCCCCCACACTGACCCCCCACCAGACACTACTCCACACTGACCCCCCCCACACACTGTATCCCACACTGACCCCCCCCACACACTGTATCCCACACTAACCCCCCCCACACACTACCCCACACTGACCCCCCCCCACAACTGTATCCCACACTGACCCCCCCCACACACTACCCCACACTGACCCCCCCACACACTGTACCCCACACTGACCCTCCCCACACACTGTACCCCACACTGACCCCCCCACACACACTGTATCCCACACTGACCCCCCCACACACTGTACCCCACACTGACCCTCCCCACACACACACACACTGTACCCCACACTGACCCCCCCCACACACTACCCCACACTGACCCCCCCCCCACACACTGTACCCCACACTGACCCCCCCCACACACTACCCCACACTGACCCCCCCACACACACTGTACCCCACACTGACCCCCCCCCACACACACTGTTCCCCACACTGACCCTCCCCACACACTGTACCCCACACTGACCCCCCCCCACACACACTGTATCCCACACTGACCCCCCCACACACTGTACCCCACACTGACCCTCCCCACACACACACACACTGTACCCCACACTGACCCCCCCCCACACACTGTACCCCACACTGACCCCCCTCACACACACTGTATCCCACACTGACCCCCCTCACACACTGTACCCCACACTGACCCCCCCACACACACTGTACCCCACACTGACCCACCCACACACACTGTACCCCACACTGACCCTGCCCCACACACACTGTTCCCCACACTGACCCCCCCCCACACACACTGTTCCCCACACTGACCCCACCACACTGACCCCCCACCAGACACTACTCCACACTGACCCTGCCCCACACACACTGTACCCCACACTGACCCCCCCACACTGACCCCCCACCAGACACTACTCCACACTGACCCCCCACACACACTGTATCCCACACTGACCCTCCCCACACACTGTACCCCACACTGACCCCCCCCACACACACTGTACCCCACACTGACCCTGCCCCACACACACTGTACCCCACACTGACCCTGCCCCCCACACACTACCCCACACTGACCCCCTCCCACACACACTGTACCCCAACACTGACCCTCCCCACACACTGTACCCCACACTGACCCCCCCCCCACACACACTGTACCCCACACTGACCCCCCACCAGACACTACTCCACACTGACCCCCCACACACACTGTATCCCACACTGACCCTCCCCACACACTGTACCCCAACACTGACCCTCCCCACACACTGTACCCCACACTGACCCCCCCACACTGACCCCCCACCAGACACTACTCCACACTGACCCCCCACACACACTGTATCCCACACTGACCCTCCCCACACACTGTACCCCACACTGACCCCCCCCACACACACTGTACCCCACACTGACCCTGCCCCCCACACACTACCCCACACTGACCCCCTCCCACACACACTGTATCCCACACTGACCCTCCCCACACACTGTACCCCACACTGACCCCCCCCCCCCACACACACTGTACCCCACACTGACCCCCTCCCACACACACTGTATCCCACACTGACCCTCCCCACACACTGTACCCCACACTGACCCCCCCCCCACACACACTGTACCCCACACTGACCCCCCCCACACACTGTACCCCACACTGATCCCCCCCACACACACTGTACCCCACACTGACCCCCCCCACACACTGTACCCCACACTGATCCCCCCCACACACACTGTACCCCACACTGACCCCCCCCCCACACACACTGTACCCCACACTGACCCCCCCACACACTGTACCCCACACTGATCCCCCCCACACACACTGTACCCCACACTGACCCCCCCCACACACTGTACCCCACACTGATCCCCCCCACACACACTGTACCCCACACTGACCCCCCCCCACACACACTGTACCCCACACTGACCCCCCCACACACTGTACCCCACACTGATCCCCCCCACACACACTGTTCCCCACACTGACACCCCCCACACAAACACTGCACCACACAATGACCCCCCCCACACACAGTCCCCCACACTGACCCCCCCCACACACACTGTACCCCACACTGATCCCCCCCCACACTGTCCCCCACACTGACCCCCCCCACACACACTGTACCCCACACTGATCCCCCCCCCCACACTGTACCCCACACTGCCCCCCCCACACACACTGTACCCCACACTGACCACCCACACACTGTACTCGACACTGACCCCTGCTCCCCCCACACACTCTACCCCACACTGACCCCCTCCCACACACACTGTACCCCACACTGACCCTCCCCACACACTGTACCCCACACTGACCCCCCCCCCCACACACACTGTACCCCACACTGACCCCCCCACACACTGTACCCCACACTGATCCCCCCCACACACACTGTTCCCCACACTGACACCCCCCACACAAACACTGCACCACACAATGACCCCCCCCACACACAGTCCCCCACACTGACCCCCCCCACACACAATGTACCCCACACTGATCCCCCCCACACACTGTACCCCACACTGACCCCCCCCCACACACAATGTACCCCACACTGACCCCCCCCCCACACACTGTACCCCACACTGACTCCCCCCCCCCCCCCCCACACTGTACCCCACACTGACCCCCCCCACACACACTGTACCCCACACTGACCCCCCCCCCCACACTGTACCCCACACTGACCCCCCCCCCACACACACTGTACCCCACACTGACCCCCCCCCCACACTGTACCCCACACTGATCCCCCCAACACACACTGTACCCCACACTGACCCCCCCACACACACTGTACCCCACACTGACCCCCCCACACACACTGTACCCCACACTGACCCAACCACACTGACCACCCACACACCCTGTACCCCACACTAACCCCCTCCCCACACACACTGTACCACACACTGACCCCCCCACACACACACTGTACCCCACACTGACCACCCCAACACACACTGTACCCCACACTGACCCCCCACACACACACTGTACCCCACACTGACCCCCCCCACACACTGTACCCCACACTGACCCCCCACACACACACTGTACCCCACACTGACCACCCCAACACACACTGTACCCCACACTGACCCCCCCACACACACACTGTACCCCACACTGACCCCCCACACACACACTGTACCCCACACTGATCCCCCCAACACACACTGTACCCCACACTGACCCCCCCCACACACACACTGTACCCCACACTGACCCCCCACACACACACTGTACCCCACACTGACCCCCCACACACACACTGTACCCCACACTGACCCCCCACACACACACTGTACCCCACACTGACCCTCCCCACACACAATGCACCCCACATTGAATCCCCCCCACACACACTCTACCTCACCATGACCACCCCAAACACAGACTGTACCCCACACTGACCCCCACACACACTACCCCACACTGACACCCCCACACACACTACCCCACACTGACCCCCACACACACTACCCCACACTGACCCCCACACACACTACCCCACACTGACCCCCGCACACACACTGTACCCCACACTGCCCCCCCCCACACACTGTACCCCACACTGACCCCCCCCCCCACACACTGTACTCCACACTGACCCCCACACACACTGCACCCCACACTGACCCCCACACACACTACCCCACACTGACCCCCACACACACTACCCCACACTGACCCCCGCAAACACACTGTACCCCACACTGACCCCCCCCCACACACTGTACCCCACACTGACACCCCCCCCCCACACACTGTACCCCACACTGACCCCCCTCACACACACTGTACCCCACACTGACCCCCCCCCCCACACACACTGTTCCCCACACTGACCCCCCCCCCACACACTGTACCCCACACTGACCCCCCTCACACACACTGTACCCCACACTGACCCCCCCACACACTGACCCCCCCCCACACTGACCCCCCCACACACTTTACCCCACAATGACACCCTCCCACACACACACTGAACCCAACACTGACCCCCCCACACAATCTGTACCCCACACTGACCCCCCCACACACACTGTACCCACCACTGACCACGCCCACACACCGTACCCCACACTGACCCCCCCGCCCACACACTGTACCCACCACTGACCACGCCCACACACCGTACCCCACACTGACCCCCCCGCCCACACACTGTACGCCATACTGACCCCCCCCCACACACTGTACGCCATACTGACCCCCCCCCACACACTGTACCTCAGACTGACTCCCCCCATACACACTGTACCCCACACACTGACCCCCCACACCCACTGTACCCACACTGACCCCTCCCCACACACACTGTACGCCATACTGACCCCCCCCACACACTGTACCTCAGACTGACCACCCCCACACCCACTGTACCCACACTGACCCCTCCCCACACACACTGTACGCCATACTGACCCCTCCCCACACACACTGTACCTCAGACTGACCCCCCCCCACACACTGTACCCCACACTGACCCCACCACACACACTGTACCCCACACATACCCCCCCCACACACACTGTACCCCACACTGACCCCCCCCACACACACTGTACCCCCACACTGACCCCCACCAGCACACTGTACCCCACACTGACCCCACCACACACACTGTACCCCACACATACCCCCCCCACACACACTGTACCCCACACTGACCCCACCACACACACTGTACCCCAACACATACCCCCCCCACACACACTGTACCCCCACACTGACCCCTCCCACACACACTGTACCACCACACTGACCCCACCACACACACTGTACCCCACACATACCCCCCCCACACACACTGTACCCCACACTGACCCCACCACACACACTGTACCCCACACATACCCCCCCCCACACACACACACACTGTACCCCACACTGACC
Source organism: Chiloscyllium punctatum (assembly GCF_047496795.1). NCBI lineage: Eukaryota > Metazoa > Chordata > Chondrichthyes > Orectolobiformes > Hemiscylliidae > Chiloscyllium > Chiloscyllium punctatum. Next base: position 13,675,852 of record NC_092791.1, on the reverse strand, counting down.
CCTCCCACACACACTGTACCCCACACTGACCCCCGCCACACACACTGACCCCCCCCACACACTGACCCCCCCCCCACACTGACCCCCCCCACACACTTTACCCCACAATGACACCCTCTCCACACACACACTGAACCCAACACTGACCCCCCCACACAATCTGTACCCCACACTGACCCCCCCACACACACTGTACCCACCACTGACCACGCCCACACACCGTACCCCACACTGACCCCCCCGCCCACACACTGTACCCCACACTGACCCCCCCCCACACACTGTACCCCACACTGACCCCCCCCACACACTGTACCCCACACTGACCCCCCACACCCACTGTACCCACACTGACCCCTCCCCACACACACTGTACCCTACACTGACCCCTCCACACACTCTGTACCCCACACTGACCCCCACCACACACACTGTACCCCACACTGACCCCTCCCCACACACACTGTACCCACACTGACCCCTCCCCACACACACTGTACCCTACACTGACCCCTCCCACACACACTGTACCCCACACTGACCCCTCCCACACACTGTACCCCACACTGACCCCCCCCACACACTGTACTCTACACTGACCCCTCCCACACACTCTGTACCCCCACACTGACCCCCCCACACACACTGTACCCCACACTGACCCCTCCCACAACACACACTGTAACCCCACACTGACCCCTCCCACACACGACTCTGTACCCCACACTGACCCCCCCACACACTGTACCCCCACACTGACCCCTTCCCACACACTCTGTACCCCACAATGGCCCCCTCCCACACACTGACCACACCCCCGCACACACACTGTACCCCCACACTGACTGTACCCCCACACTGACCCCCTCCCACACACACTGTACCCCACGCTGACCCCAAACACACTTCATGTGAGTGTATGTCTGCGCGAGTGTCTTCTTGAGCAAGTGTGTCCACGTGTTTGTGTGAGCGTGAGCATGTGTGTTCATGTATTTGTGAGTGCGTGAGCAGAGCATGTGAGCGTTCGCATGAATGAGTGTGAGCATGAGCGAGTGTGTCAATGAGAGAGATTGTGTGAGAGTGTGTGTGAGAGAGTGTGTCAGTGAGAGAGATTGAGTGAATGTGCGAGCGAGAGAGTGAGTGTGCGAGTGTGAGTGCGGGAGAGTGAGTGTGAGAGAGTGTGTGAGTGTGTGTGTGAGGGAGCGAGAGAGTGTCAGCATGCGCTAGTGTGTGTGAGTGAGAGAGATAGAGTGTGTGTGAGTGAGTGTGTGAGTTAGTGAGAGAGGGAGTGAGAGAGAGAGTGAGAGAGAGTGAGAGTGTGTGACAGAGTGTGTGAGACAGTGTGTGTGACAGAGAGAGTGCGCGCGAGTGTGAGGGTGTGTGTGTGAGAGCGCTTGTGTGAGCATGTGTGTGAGTGAGCACGTGTGAGTTAGCGCGTGAGTGAGCGCGAGTGAGTATGTGTGAGTGCATGTGAGTGCGTGTGTGAGTGCGAGTGAGTGAGTGTGAGTGAGTGAGAGCGAGAGTGTGAGAGCGGGTGAGTGTGTGTGTGAGAGAGCTAGACAGTGTGAGTGTGCGCGAGATTGTGTTTGTGAGAGTGTGTGTCAATGTGAGAGAGTGAATGTGAGTGAGTGTGTGCCAGTGTGTGTGAGTGAGAGAGATCGAGTGTGTTGTGAGTGAGTGAGAGTGTGTGTGTGAGAGTGAGAGTGTGTGAGAGAGAAAGTGAGAGAGAGTGAGTGAGAGTGTGAGAGAGAGAGAGAGAGAGTGAGAGTGTGTGACAGAGAGAGTGTGTGCAAGTGTGTGTGTGCGAGTGTGTGTGAGCTAGCACGTGAGTGAGCGTGTGAGTGAGTGCGAGTGAGCGTAAGTGTGTGAGAGCGAGAGCGCGGGAGTGTGTGAGTAAGGGAGAGTGAGAGTGTGTGAGAGAGAGTGTGTGTGTGTGAGTGTGCGAGAGCGCAATTGAGTGTGTAAGTGTGCGAGAGTGTGAGTGTGTGTGAGTGTGAGTGTGGACTGTGGTCACCGTCATGCTGCCTGTCCTGAGAATGGGAACAGCCCCTGAGAGAGCCAGCAGCTTCCTTCCCTGTTTCCACTGGCTCCAGTTGACACGTCATGTTGGCTGTGTCTCCTCACTCAGTTCAGGCCTTTAATCTGTCCTGACAGAATCGGGTAATGTAAGCCAGATGTACAGTCTGTGTGTTATGGAGTTAATAAACAACACATTCCCATGGTAACCTGTGAACAGAATGAGGCAGGCTTTGGCTCTGGCTGAGATGGGTGGTAACACTTAAGGCTTGTAATTAGAATTTGCTCTCAGCCTCACATAACATCTGTGCTTTCAGCTTTGACCTGCAGGCCTCCGCTGCCTGGAACAGTTCCCCCCTCTCAGGTTTGCATCCTTCCTGATGGACTCAGCTCTGTACAACGCAAAAACAAGGCACGAGCAAATCCACAACTGACCGGAAGCTCTCTGACTCTGATTCAGAGTAATCTGATTTATCAGCATCTTTTCTGCCCCAGCACTCTACATCCCCCACATTCACCCCAACTATAGCATAAATGCTATCCCCCTCCATACATCAGCTCTGACAAAGAGCCATCTAGACAGGAAATGTCAACTCTCTCTCTCTCTCTCCATGGATGCTGCCTGACCTGCTGTGATCTCCAGCATGTTGCTTTCAGTACACATTCCAGATTCCCTCCCCGACACGCTCTACATTATAGGTGCACTCTATATTCTCTTGGTCCATGCTGACAAGGCGGATACCCACCCCTCCCCACAGCTGGGAATCACTCCCCCATGACAGGCTAGGCCAAGCATAATATACTTGGAGACAGTGAGGACTGCAGATGCTGGAGATCAGAGTGAAAAGAGGTGCGGTGCTGGAAAAGCACAGCAGGTCAGGCAGCATCCGAGGAGGAGCAGGAGAGTCAATGTTTCAGGCAAAAACAGAGTGAACTCAGAGCAGACTTGCTCTGTATGATCTTAGTTTACTTGCTGCTGGAACTGCAGTTGCATTGCGTGAGGTTAATAACACAGCGCCTATTGTTAAAGTTCACTTGAGAATGTAACTTTAAAAAAAGTTCTGTGAGTTACATATGAAAGAACTGAAACCAACATGGTCATTCTAAAAGCTGAGAGACTCAACAAACCATCCAGGTCTTTTTCGATATATAATTTCAGTTACATCACACTGTAAACTTTTGTTATAGATTCTGTATTCAATGATCTTATAATCCGCAACCACCTGATGTAGGAGCAGCGCTCCGAAAGCTACTGCTTCCAAATAAACCTGTTGGACTCTAACCTGGTGTTGTGGACTTTTCAGTTATTAACAAACACTCCCCCATTCACCCTGAACCTGGCAATTCTCTCTCCTCAAAGCTTTCCACACCCCCCTTCGCCAATTCCTACGAAAGCCACACCTTTGATGAAGGGAATTATCACCCCTCCAGGGAGCTGGATTTGTATCTACTGCTCTTTCATTGGAATCTAGCAAACCTCCAGAGGGTGTTCTGGTCCAATGCAAGTCATTATTGCAACTCTCTTCCTGCTATTAGCAGCAAGGGGGGGGGGGCGAAGGTGGGTGTGGGTAAACTATTTCCACTGTTTGGGGAACTTAGAAAATATTGAATGTTGTCAAAGTTACAAATAAAATCACACAGATTCATGCAGTTTTGAGCAAAAGAAAATGTACTTCTGCAAGGACAAAGTCACCCCACAAACTTGTGTGTGTGTGTGTGTAAAGGGGTGTGTAGGTCTGTGAGAGGGTGCAGTTCCAATCCACAATTTCAGGAAGGAGTTCTGAGGGCTCAAGGGTATGGAGAGGAAAGCAGAGGTCGGGGATTGGGTTGGATGATCAGCTCCCACCGTCGCCACCATTTTGCACAATTTAAAACTAAAAACGAGTGAACATGCAGAACCAGAAGGCGGTCAAAATCGCGATGGCAAAAGCAGTGGGGCTCCTCGTCAGAGACAGTGACATGCCTGGACTTGCTGTCAAGTCAAATTTGAACTTTTCTGCCATGTGCTTTCACAAATTGAACGAGTAAAGCATACTTGTGGAAAGACCGGGCCTTGCAAAGGAACAGATGAATTTCAGGCGACAGTTTTAATGTGTAACTTTAGCTCTGCATCTCAATGAGCCTTCTGTAGGATACGTTGTGCTGAACCAGATTGTGCATTTCATTTGCTTGCCTGGTTTGTGTACATCTGCTATCAATTCGACAGGAATGAAACTCTAAATGGTTGGTTGATTTTGCAAACTTGCTGAATGCCACAAACCTGGTGCATTTGTCCGTGACTTCTTGTGAATGTTATAAGGCATGAGCCTTGATTCCCCTCTTTCCCAGATTCGACACAAAGCCAAGAATGAGCACATGGGCAACAGGAAGAGAGAAAGGACGTGTTGCTCATGATCAGAGTGACTGACAGCTTTTAACAGACTGCCACCTAGTGCAGGAAAAGTTCACTGAATCACCGAATTCAGAGGGGACCAAACGAATCCTGATCAGCTGCATGGATCGGGAGTCTGAAACAAAGTCTGGATCCCAGACAGATCAAGAAAAGTGTTGAATAAGTACCAAGGCAGATGACATTCTGCAGAAAATCTCAGGATGACATACCATGCACGTAATGGGCACAGTGTCAAACTCTTAAACATAGCGTTATCGCAATAGGTCCATCGGCATAATCCAATGTACAAAGGAATAACAGTATTCACTACAGTGCAAAAAAAGAGATAAAATCTAACATATTGTATAACAATGAAATCAAATCAAATACTGTGATACGTAATATACTGGAGTGTAAGAGTCTAACACGTGTAATGTAATATATTGGAGTGTAATAGAGTCTAATGCAGTGTAATGTAATATAGTGGAGTGTAACCCATGTGTAACAGATTCTAATACAGTGTAATGTAATTTAGTAGTGATTTGGAGATGCCGGTGTTGGACTGGGGTGTACAAAGTTGAAAATCACGCAACACCAGGTTATAGTCCAACAGGTTTAATTGGAAGCACTAGCTTTCGGAGCGACACTCCTTCATCAGGTGATAGTGGAGGGCTCAATCCTAACACACAGAATAGAACATATAACATAGAAAAGTACAGCGCAGTACAGGCCCTTCGGCCCTCGATGTTGCGCCGATCCAAGTCCACCTAACCTACACTAGCCCACTATCCTCCATAACCCTATCCAATGCCCGTTTAAATGCCCATAAAGAGGGAGAGTCCACCACTGCTACTGGCAGGGCATTCCATGAACTCACTACCCGCTGAGTAAAGAATCTACCCCGAACATCTGTCCTATATCTACCACCCCTTAATTTAAAGCTATGCCCCCTCGTAATAGCTGACTCCATACGTGGAAAAAGGTTCTCATGGTCAACCCTATCTAAACCCCTAATCATCTTGCAAAATTGAGAGCAAAATTGAGAGTATAATTTATAGAATTTACAGCAAAAATTTATAGTGCGATGTAACTGCAATTATACATTGAAAAATTGATTATCTGTGCAGCCTTTCATCTGTTAGAATACAGTGATAGTTTCACTTCTTTCAAGTGTAAATCACAAAACCTTTTTTAAAAAGTTGCTTTTTCGGGTTAACAATGGTGATAGCGAGGCAATATGTTGACAACACATAGCTAGACAACATAGTGCAACACAGTCTAATCCAGGGTAATGCGATATAGTGGAGTGTAACACAGTCTAATACAGGGTAATGCGATATAGTGGAGTGTAACACAGTCTAATACAGGGTAATGTGATATACTGGAGTGTAACACAGTCTAATACAGGGTAATGTGATATAGTGGAGTGGTACACAGTCTAATACATGGTAATGTGATATAGTGGAGTGTAACACAGTCTAATACAGGGTAATGTGATATAGTGGAGTGTAACACTGTCTAATACAGGGTAATGTGATATAGTGGAGTGTAACACAGTCTAATACAGGGTAATGTGATATAGTGGAGTGTAACACAGTCTAATACAGGGTAATGTGATATAGTGGAGTGTTACACAGTCTAATACAGGGTAATGTGATATAGTGTAGTATAACACAGTCTAATACAGGGTAATGCGATCTTGTGGAGTGTAACACAGTCTAATACAGGGTAATGTGATATAGTGGAGAGTAACACAGTCTAATACAGGGTAATGCGATATCGTGGTGTGTAACACAGTCTAATAGAGGGTAATGCGATAGAGTGCAGTGTAACACAGTCTAATACAGGGTAATGTGATACAGTGGAGTGTAACACAGTCTAATAGAGGGTAATGTGATATAGTGCAGTGTAACACAGTCTAATACAGGGTAATGCGAGAAAGTGGAGTGTAACACAGTCTAATACAGGGTAATGTGATATCGTGGAGTGTAACACAGTCTAATAGAGGGTAATGTGATATAGTGGAGTGTAACACAGTCTAATACAGGGTAATGCGATATAGTGGAGTCTAACAAAGTCTAATACAGGGAAATGCGATATAGTGGAGTGGAACACAGTCTAATACAGGGTAATGTGATATTGTGGAGTGTAACACAGTCTAATACAGGGTAATGCGATATAGTGGAGTGTAACACAGTCTAATACAGGATAATGTGATATAGTGGAGTGTTACACAGTCTAATACAGGGTAATGTGATATAGTGGAGTGTAACACAGTCTAATACAGGGTAATGTGATATAGTGGAGTGGAACACAGTCTAATACAGGGTAATGTGATATAGTGGGGTCTAACACAGTCTAAAACAGGGTAATGTGATGTAGTGGAGTGTAACACTGTCTAATACAGGGTAATGTGATATAGTGGAGTGTAACACAGTCTAATACAGGGTAATGTGATATAGTGGAGTGTAACACAGTCTAATACAGGGTAATGTGATATAGTGGAGTGTAACACAGTCTAATACAGGGTAATGTGATATAGTGGAGTGTAACACCGTCTAATACAGGGTAATGCGAGAAAGTGGAGTGTAACACAGTCTAAAACAGGGTAATGCGATATCGTGGTGTGTAACACAGTCTAATAGAGGGTAATGTGATATAGTGGAATGTAACATAGTCTAATACAGGGTAATGTGATATTGTGGAGTGGTACAGAGTCTAATACAGGGTAATGTGATATAGTGGTATGTTACACAGTCTAATACAGGGTAATGTGATATCGTGGAGTGTAACACAGTCTAATACAGGGTAATGTGATATAGTGGAGTGTAACACAGTCTAATACAGGGTAATGTGATATCGTGGAGTGTTACACAGTCTAATACAGGGTAATGTGATATAGTGGAGTGTAACACAGTCTAATAGAGGGTAATGTGATATAGTGGAGTGTAACACTGTCTAATACAGGGTAATGTGATATAGTGGAATGTTACACAGTCTAATACACGGTAATGTGATATAGTGGAATGTTACACAGGCTAATACAGGGTAATGTGATATCGGGGAGTGTAACACAGTCTAATACAGGGTAATGTGATATAGTGGAGTGTAACACAGTCTAATACAGTGTAATGCGATATAGTGGAGTGGAACATAGTCTAATACAGGGTAATGTGATATAGTGGAGTGTAACACAGGCTAATACAGGGTAATGCGATATAGTGGAGTGTAACACAGTCTAATACAGGGTAATGTGATATAGTGGAGTGTACCACTGTCTAATACAGGGTAATGTGATATAGTAGAGTGTATCACAGTCTAATACAGGGTAATGTGATATAGTGGAGTGTAACACAGTCTAATACAGGGTAATGCGATATAGTGGAGTGCAACACAGTCTAATACAGGGTAATGTGATAGAGTGGAGTGTAACACAGTCTAATACTGGGTAATGTGATATAGTGGAGTGTAACACAGTCTAATACAGGGTAATGTGATATCGTGGAGTGTAACAGTCTAATACAGGGTAATGTGATATAGTGGAGTGTAACACTGTCTAATACAGGGTAATGTGATATAGTGGAGTGTAACACAGTCTAATACAGGGTAATGCGATATAGTGGAGTGTAACACAGTCTAATACAGGGTAATGTGATATAGTGGAGTGTAACACAGTCTAATACAGGATAATGTGATAGAGTGGAGTGTAACACAGTCTAATACAGGGTAATGTGTTATAGTGGAGTGTAACACAGTCTAATACAGGTTAATGTGATATACTGGAGTGTAACACTGTCTAATACAGGGTAATGCGATATAGTGGAGTGTAACACAGTCTAATACAGGGTAATGCGATATAGTGGAGTGTTACATAGTCTAATACATAGTAATGCGATATAGTGGAGTGCAACACAGTCTAATACTGGGTAATGCGATATAGTGGAGTGTTACACAGTCTAATACAGGGTAATGTGATATAGTGGAGTGTAACACAGTCTAATCCAGGGTAATGCGATATCGTGGAGTGAAACACAGTCTAATCCAGGGTAATGCGATATAGTGGAGTGTAACACAGTCTAATCCAGGGTAATGCGATATAGTGGAGTGTAACACAGGCTAATACAGGGTAATGCGATATAGTGGAGTGTAACACAGTCTAATCCAGGGTAATGCGATACAGTGGAGTGTAACACAGTCTAATACAGGGTAATGTGATATAGTGGAGTGTTACGCAGTCTAATACAGGGTAATGTGATAAAGTGGAGTGGAACAGAGTCTAATACAGGGTAATGTGAAATAGTGGAGTGTAACACAGTCTAATACAGGGTAATGTGATATAGTGGAGTGTAACACAGTCTAATACAGGGTAATGTGATATAGTGGAGTGCAAAAGAGTCTAATACAGGGTAATGTGATAAAGTGGAGTGGAACATAGTCTAATACAGGGTAATGTGATATAGTGGAGTGTAACACAGTCTAATACAGGGTAATGTAATATAGTGGAGTGGTACACAGTCTAATACAGGGTAATGCGATACAGTGGAGTGTAACACAGTCTAATACAGGGTAATGTAATATAGTGGAGTGTAACACAGTCTAATACAGGGTAATGTGATATAGTGGAGTGTAACACATTCTAATTCAGGTTATTGCGATAGAGAGGAGTGTAACACAGTCTAATACAGGGTAATGCGATATAGTGGAGTGTAACACAGTCTAATACAGTGTAATGCGATATAGCGGAGTGTAACAATGTCTAATACAGTGTAATGCGATATAGCGGAGTGTAACAATGTCTAATACAGGGTAATGTGATATCGTGCAGTGGACACAGTCTAAGACAAGGGAATGTGATATAGTGGAGTGTAACTCAGTCTAATACAGGGTAATGCGATATAGTGGAGTGCAACACAGTCTAATACTGGGTAATGCGATATAGTGGAGTGTTACACAGTCTAATACAGGGTAATGTGATATAGTGGAGTGTAACACAGTCTAATCCAGGGTAATGCGATATCGTGGAGTGGAACACAGTCTAATCCAGGGGAATGCGATATAGTGGAGTGTAACACAGTCTAATCCAGGATAATGCGAGATAGTGGAGTGTAACACAGCCTAATACAGGGTAATGCGATATAGTGGAGTGTAACACATTCTAATACAGGGTAATGTGATATAGTGGAGTGTAACACAGTCTAATCCAGGGTAATGCGATACAGTGGAGTGTAACACAGTCTAATACAGGGTAATGTGATATAGTGGAGTGTAACGCAGTCTAATACAGGGTAATGTGATATAGTGGAGTGTAACACAGTCTAATCCAGGGTAATGCGATATAGTGGAGTGGAACACAGTCTAATCCAGGGTAATGCGATATAGTGGAGTGTTACGCAGTCTAATACAGGGTAATGTGATAAAGTAGAGTGTAACACAGTCTAATACAGGGTAATGTGATATAGTGGAGTGTAACACAGTCTAATACAGGGTAATGTGATATAGTGGAGTGTAACACAGTCTAATCCAGGGTAATGTGATATAGTGGAGTGTAACACAGTCTAATACAGGGTAATGTGATATAGTGGAGTGTAACACAGTCTAATACAGGGTAATGTGATATACTGGAGTGTAACACAGTCTAATACAGGGTAATGTGATATAGTGGAGTGATACACAGTCTAATACATGGTAATGTGATATAGTGGAGTGTAACACAGTCTAATACAGGGTAATGTGATATAGTGGAGTGTAACACTGTCTAATACAGGGTAATGTGATATAGTGGAGTGTAACACAGTCTAATACAGGGTAATGTGATATAGTGGAGTGTAACACAGTCTAATACAGGGTAATGTGATATAGTGGAGTGTTACACAGTCTAATACAGGGTAATGTGATATAGTGTAGTATAACACAGTCTAATACAGGGTAATGCGATCTTGTGGAGTGTAACACAGTCTAATACAGGGTAATGTGATATAGTGGAGTGTAACACAGTCTAATACAGGGTAATGCGATATCGTGGTGTGTAACACAGTCTAATAGAGGGTAATGCGATATAGTGCAGTGTAACACAGTCTAATACAGGGTAATGTGATACAGTGGAGTGTAACACAGTCTAATAGAGGGTAATGTGATATAGTGCAGTGTAACACAGTCTAATACAGGGTAATGCGAGAAAGTGGAGTGTAACACAGTCTAATACAGGGTAATGTGATATCGTGGAGTGTAACACAGTCTAATAGAGGGTAATGTGATATAGTGGAGTGTAACACAGTCTAATACAGGGTAATGCGATATAGTGGAGTCTAACAAAGTCTAATACAGGGAAATGCGATATAGTGGAGTGGAACACAGTCTAATACAGGGTAATGTGATATCGTGGAGTGTAACACAGTCTAATACAGGGTAATGCGATATAGTGGAGTGTAACACAGTCTAATACAGGATAATGTGATATAGTGGAGTGTTACACAGTCTAATACAGGGTAATGTGATATAGTGGAGTGTAACACAGTCTAATACAGGGTAATGTGATATAGTGGAGTGGAACACAGTCTAATACAGGGTAATGTGATATAGTGGGGTCTAACACAGTCTAAAACAGGGTAATGTGATGTAGTGGAGTGTAACACTGTCTAATACAGGGTCATGTGATATAGTGGAGTGTAACACAGTCTAATACAGGGTAATGTGATATAGTGGAGTGTAACACAGTCTAATACAGGGTAATGTGATATAGTGGAGTGTAACACTGTCTAATACAGGGTAATGTGATATAGTGGAGTGTAACACAGTCTAATACAGGGTAATGTGATATAGTGGAGTGTAACACAGTCTAATACAGGGTAATGCGATATAGTGGAGTGTAACACAGTCTAATACAGGGTAATGTGATATAGTGGAGTGTAACACCGTCTAATACAGGGTAATGCGAGAAAGTGGAGTGTAACACAGTCTAAAACAGGGTAATGCGATATCGTGGCGTGTAACACAGTCTAATAGAGGGTAATGTGATATAGTGGAATGTAACATAGTCTAATACAGGGTAATGTGATATTGTGGAGTGGTACAGAGTCTAATACAGGGTAATGTGATATAGTGGTATGTTACACAGTCTAATACAGGGTAATGTGATATCGTGGAGTGTAACACAGTCTAATACAGGGTAATGTGATATAGTGGAGTGTAACACAGTCTAATACAGGGTAATGTGATATCGTGGAGTGTTACACAGTCTAATACAGGGTAATGTGATATGGTGGAGTGTAACACAGTCTAATAGAGGGTAATGTGATATAGTGGAGTGTAACACTGTCTAATACAGGGTAATGTGATATAGTGGAATGTTACACATTCTAATACACGGTAATGTGATATAGTGGAATGTTACACAGGCTAATACAGGGTAATGTGATATCGTGGAGTGTAACACAGTCTAATACAGGGTAATGTGATATAGTGGAGTGTAACACAGTCTAATACAGTGTAATGCGATATAGTGGAGTGGAACACAGTCTAATACAGGGTAATGTGATATAGTGGAGTGTAACACAGGCTAATACAGGGTAATGCGATATAGTGGAGTGTAACACAGTCTAATACAGGGTAATGTGATATAGTGGAGTGTACCACTGTCTAATACAGGGTAATGTGATATAGTAGAGTGTATCACAGTCTAATACAGGGTAATGTGATATAGTGGAGTGTAACACAGTCTAATACAGGGTAATGCGATATAGTGGAGTGCAACACAGTCTAATACAGGGTAATGTGATAGAGTGGAGTGTAACACAGTCTAATACTGGGTAATGTGATATAGTGGAGTGTAACACAGTCTAATACAGGGTAATGTGATATAGTGGAGTGTAACACTGTCTAATACAGGGTAATGTGATATAGTGGAGTGTAACACAGTCTAATACAGGGTAATGCGATATAGTGGAGTGTAACACAGTCTAATACAGGGTAATGTGATATAGTGGAGTGTAACACAGTCTAATACAGGATAATGTGATAGAGTGGAGTGTAACACAGTCTAATACAGGGTAATGTGTTATAGTGGAGTGTAACACAGTCTAATACAGGTTAATGTGATATACTGGAGTGTAACACTGTCTAATACAGGGTAATGCGATATAGTGGAGTGTAACACAGTCTAATCCAGGGTAATGCGATATCGTGGAGTGGAACACAGTCTAATCCAGGGGAATGCGATATAGTGGAGTGTAACACAGTCTAATCCAGGATAATGCGAGATAGTGGAGTGTAACACAGCCTAATTCAGGGTAATGCGATATAGTGGAGTGTAACACATTCTAATACAGGGTAATGTGATATAGTGGAGTGTAACACAGTCTAATCCAGGGTAATGCGATACAGTGGAGTGTAACACAGTCTAATACAGGGTAATGTGATATAGTGGAGTGTAACGCAGTCTAATACAGGGTAATGTGATATAGTGGAGTGTAACACAGTCTAATACAGGGTAATGTGATATAGTGGAGTGTAACACAGTCTAATCCAGGGTAATGTGATATAGTGGAGTGTAACACAGTCTAATACAGGGTAATGTGATATAGTGGAGTGTAACACAGTCTAATACAGGGTAATGTGATATACTGGAGTGTAACACAGTCTAATACAGGGTAATGTGATATAGTGGAGTGGTACACAGTCTAATACATGGTAATGTGATATAGTGGAGTGTAACACAGTCTAATACAGGGTAATGTGATATAGTGGAGTGTAACACTGTCTAATACAGGGTAATGTGATATAGTGGAGTGTAACACAGTCTAATACAGGGTAATGTGATATAGTGGAGTGTAACACAGTCTAATACAGGGTAATGTGATATAGTGGAGTGTTACACAGTCTAATACAGGGTAATGTGATATAGTGTAGTATAACACAGTCTAATACAGGGTAATGCGATCTTGTGGAGTGTAACACAGTCTAATACAGGGTAATGTGATATAGTGGAGTGTAACACAGTCTAATACAGGGTAATGCGATATCGTGGTGTGTAACACAGTCTAATAGAGGGTAATGCGATATAGTGCAGTGTAACACAGTCTAATACAGGGTAATGTGATACAGTGGAGTGTAACACAGTCTAATAGAGGGTAATGTGATATAGTGCAGTGTAACACAGTCTAATACAGGGTAATGCGAGAAAGTGGAGTGTAACACAGTCTAATACAGGGTAATGTGATATCGTGGAGTGTAACACAGTCTAATAGAGGGTAATGTGATATAGTGGAGTGTAACACAGTCTAATACAGGGTAATGCGATATAGTGGAGTCTAACAAAGTCTAATACAGGGAAATGCGATACAGTGGAGTGGAACACAGTCTAATACAGGGTAATGTGATATCGTGGAGTGTAACACAGTCTAATACAGGGTAATGCGATATAGTGGAGTGTAACACAGTCTAATACAGGATAATGTGATATAGTGGAGTGTTACACAGTCTAATACAGGGTAATGTGATATAGTGGAGTGTAACACAGTCTAATACAGGGTAATGTGATATAGTGGAGTGGAACACAGTCTAATACAGGGTAATGTGATATAGTGGGGTCTAACACAGTCTAAAACAGGGTAATGTGATGTAGTGGAGTGTAACACTGTCTAATACAGGGTCATGTGATATAGTGGAGTGTAACACAGTCTAATACAGGGTAATGTGATATAGTGGAGTGTAACACAGTCTAATACAGGGTAATGTGATATAGTGGAGTGTAACACTGTCTAATACAGGGTAATGTGATATAGTGGAGTGTAACACAGTCTAATACAGGGTAATGTGATATAGTGGAGTGTAACACAGTCTAATACAGGGTAATGCGATATAGTGGAGTGTAACACAGTCTAATACAGGGTAATGTGATATAGTGGAGTGTAACACCGTCTAATACAGGGTAATGCGAGAAAGTGGAGTGTAACACAGTCTAAAACAGGGTAATGCGATATCGTGGCGTGTAACACAGTCTAATAGAGGGTAATGTGATATAGTGGAATGTAACATAGTCTAATACAGGGTAATGTGATATTGTGGAGTGGTACAGAGTCTAATACAGGGTAATGTGATATAGTGGTATGTTACACAGTCTAATACAGGGTAATGTGATATCGTGGAGTGTAACACAGTCTAATACAGGGTAATGTGATATCGTGGAGTGTAACACAGTCTAATACAGGGTAATGTGATATAGTGGAGTGTAACACAGTCTAATACAGTGTAATGCGATATAGTGGAGTGGAACACAGTCTAATACAGGGTAATGTGATATAGTGGAGTGTAACACAGGCTAATACAGGGTAATGCGATATAGTGGAGTGTAACACAGTCTAATACAGGGTAATGTGATATAGTGGAGTGTACCACTGTCTAATACAGGGTAATGTGATATAGTAGAGTGTATCACAGTCTAATACAGGGTAATGTGATATAGTGGAGTGTAACACAGTCTAATACAGGGTAATGCGATATAGTGGAGTGCAACACAGTCTAATACAGGGTAATGTGATAGAGTGGAGTGTAACACAGTCTAATACTGGGTAATGTGATATAGTGGAGTGTAACACAGTCTAATACAGGGTAATGTGATATAGTGGAGTGTAACAGTCTAATACAGGGTAATGTGATATAGTGGAGTGTAACACTGTCTAATACAGGGTAATGTGATATAGTGGAGTGTAACACAGTCTAATACAGGGTAATGCGATATAGTGGAGTGTAACACAGTCTAATACAGGGTAATGTGATATAGTGGAGTGTAACACAGTCTAATACAGGATAATGTGATAGAGTGGAGTGTAACACAGTCTAATACAGGGTAATGTGTTATAGTGGAGTGTAACACAGTCTAATACAGGTTAATGTGATATACTGGAGTGTAACACTGTCTAATACAGGGTAATGCGATATAGTGGAGTGTAACACAGTCTAATACAGGGTAATGCGATATAGTGGAGTGTTACATAGTCTAATACATAGTAATGCGATATAGTGGAGTGCAACACAGTCTAATACTGGGTAATGCGATATAGTGGAGTGTTACACAGTCTAATACAGGGTAATGTGATATAGTGGAGTGTAACACAGTCTAATCCAGGGTAATGCGATATCGTGGAGTGAAACACAGTCTAATCCAGGGTAATGCGATATAGTGGAGTGTAACACAGTCTAATCCAGGGTAATGCGATATAGTGGAGTGTAACACAGTCTAATACAGGGTAATGCGATATAGTGGAGTGTAACACAGTCTAATCCAGGGTAATGCGATACAGTGGAGTGTAACACAGTCTAATACAGGGTAATGTGATATAGTGGAGTGTTACGCAGTCTAATACAGGGTAATGTGATAAAGTGGAGTGGAACAGAGTCTAATACAGGGTAATGTGAAATAGTGGAGTGTAACACAGTCTAATACAGGGTAATGTGATATAGTGGAGTGTAACACAGTCTAATACAGGGTAATGTGATATAGTGGAGTGCAAAAGAGTCTAATACAGGGTAATGTGATAAAGTGGAGTGGAACATAGTCTAATACAGGGTAATGTGATATAGTGGAGTGTTACGCAGTCTAATACAGGGTAATGTGATAAAGTGGAGTGGAACAGAGTCTAATACACGGTAATGTGAAATAGTGGAGTGTAACACAGTCTAATCCAGGGTAATGCGATACAGTGGAGTGTAACACAGTCTAATACAGGGTAATGTGATATAGTGGAGTGTTACGCAGTCTAATACAGGGTAATGTGATATAGTGGAGTGTAACACATTCTAATTCAGGTTATTGCGATAGAGAGGAGTGTAACACAGTCTAATACAGGGTAATGCGATATAGTGGAGTGTAACACAGTCTAATACAGTGTAATGCGATATAGCGGAGTGTAACAATGTCTAATACAGTGTAATGCGATATAGCGGAGTGTAACAATGTCTAATACAGGGTAATGTGATATCGTGCAGTGGACACAGTCTAATACAAGGGAATGTGATATAGTGGAGTGTAACTCAGTCTAATACAGGGTAATGTGATATAGTGGAGTGTAACACAGTCTAATACAGGGTAATGCGATATAGTGGACTGTTACATAGTCTAATACATAGTAATGCGATATAGTGGAGTGCAACACAGTCTAATACTGGGTAATGCGATATAGTGGAGTGTTACACAGTCTAATACAGGGTAATGTGATATAGTGGAGTGTAACACAGTCTAATCCAGGGTAATGCGATATCGTGGAGTGGAACACAGTCTAATCCAGGGGAATGCGATATAGTGGAGTGTAACACAGTCTAATCCAGGATAATGCGAGATAGTGTAGTGTAACACAGTCTAATCCAGGGTAATGCGATATAGTGGAGTGTTACGCAGTCTAATACAGGGTAATGTGATAAAGTAGAGTGTAACACAGTCTAATACAGGGTAATGTGATATAGTGGAGTGTAACACAGTCTAATACAGGGTAATGTGATATAGTGGAGTGTAACACAGTCTAATCCAGGGTAATGTGATATAGTGGAGTGTAACACAGTCTAATACAGGGTAATGTGATATAGTGGAGTGTAACACAGTCTTATCCAGGGTAATGCGATATAGTGGAGTGTAACACAGTCTAATACAGGGTAATGTGATATAGTGGAGTGTTTCACAGTCTAATACAGGGTAATGTGATATAGTGGAGTGTAACACAGTCTAATACAGGGTAATGTGATATAGTGGAGTGTAACACAGTCTAATCCAGGGTAATGTGATATAGTGGAGTGTAACACAGTCTAATACAGGGTAATGTGATATAGTGGAGTGTAACACAGTCTAATACAGGGTAATGCGATATAGTGGAGTGTAACACAGTCTAATACAGGATAATGTGATATAGTGGAGTGTTACACAGTCTAATACAGGGTAATGTGATATAGTGGAGTGTAACACAGTCTAATACAGGGTAATGTGATATAGTGGAGTGGAACACAGTCTAATACAGGGTAATGTGATATAGTGGGGTCTAACACAGTCTAAAACAGGGTAATGTGATGTAGTGGAGTGTAACACTGTCTAATACAGGGTCATGTGATATAGTGGAGTGTAACACAGTCTAATACAGGGTAATGTGATATAGTGGAGTGTAACACAGTCTAATACAGGGTAATGTGATATAGTGGAGTGTAACACTGTCTAATACAGGGTAATGTGATATAGTGGAGTGTAACACAGTCTAATACAGGGTAATGTGATATAGTGGAGTGTAACACAGTCTAATACAGGGTAATGCGATATAGTGGAGTGTAACACAGTCTAATACAGGGTAATGTGATATAGTGGAGTGTAACACCGTCTAATACAGGGTAATGCGAGAAAGTGGAGTGTAACACAGTCTAAAACAGGGTAATGCGATATCGTGGCGTGTAACACAGTCTAATAGAGGGTAATGTGATATAGTGGAATGTAACATAGTCTAATACAGGGTAATGTGATATTGTGGAGTGGTACAGAGTCTAATACAGGGTAATGTGATATAGTGGTATGTTACACAGTCTAATACAGGGTAATGTGATATCGTGGAGTGTAACACAGTCTAATACAGGGTAATGTGATATAGTGGAGTGTAACACAGTCTAATACAGGGTAATGTGATATCGTGGAGTGTTACACAGTCTAATACAGGGTAATGTGATATGGTGGAGTGTAACACAGTCTAATAGAGGGTAATGTGATATAGTGGAGTGTAACACTGTCTAATACAGGGTAATGTGATATAGTGGAATGTTACACATTCTAATACACGGTAATGTGATATAGTGGAATGTTACACAGGCTAATACAGGGTAATGTGATATCGTGGAGTGTAACACAGTCTAATACAGGGTAATGTGATATAGTGGAGTGTAACACAGTCTAATACAGTGTAATGCGATATAGTGGAGTGGAACACAGTCTAATACAGGGTAATGTGATATAGTGGAGTGTAACACAGGCTAATACAGGGTAATGCGATATAGTGGAGTGTAACACAGTCTAATACAGGGTAATGTGATATAGTGGAGTGTACCACTGTCTAATACAGGGTAATGTGATATAGTAGAGTGTATCACAGTCTAATACAGGGTAATGTGATATAGTGGAGTGTAACACAGTCTAATACAGGGTAATGCGATATAGTGGAGTGCAACACAGTCTAATACAGGGTAATGTGATAGAGTGGAGTGTAACACAGTCTAATACTGGGTAATGTGATATAGTGGAGTGTAACACAGTCTAATACAGGGTAATGTGATATAGTGGAGTGTAACAGTCTAATACAGGGTAATGTGATATAGTGGAGTGTAACACTGTCTAATACAGGGTAATGTGATATAGTGGAGTGTAACACAGTCTAATACAGGGTAATGCGATATAGTGGAGTGTAACACAGTCTAATACAGGGTAATGTGATATAGTGGAGTGTAACACAGTCTAATACAGGATAATGTGATAGAGTGGAGTGTAACACAGTCTAATACAGGGTAATGTGTTATAGTGGAGTGTAACACAGTCTAATACAGGTTAATGTGATATACTGGAGTGTAACACTGTCTAATACAGGGTAATGCGATATAGTGGAGTGTAACACAGTCTAATACAGGGTAATGCGATATAGTGGAGTGTTACATAGTCTAATACATAGTAATGCGATATAGTGGAGTGCAACACAGTCTAATACTGGGTAATGCGATATAGTGGAGTGTTACACAGTCTAATACAGGGTAATGTGATATAGTGGAGTGTAACACAGTCTAATCCAGGGTAATGCGATATCGTGGAGTGAAACACAGTCTAATCCAGGGTAATGCGATATAGTGGAGTGTAACACAGTCTAATCCAGGGTAATGCGATATAGTGGAGTGTAACACAGTCTAATACAGGGTAATGCGATATAGTGGAGTGTAACACAGTCTAATCCAGGGTAATGCGATACAGTGGAGTGTAACACAGTCTAATACAGGGTAATGTGATATAGTGGAGTGTTACGCAGTCTAATACAGGGTAATGTGATAAAGTGGAGTGGAACAGAGTCTAATACAGGGTAATGTGAAATAGTGGAGTGTAACACAGTCTAATACAGGGTAATGTGATATAGTGGAGTGTAACACAGTCTAATACAGGGTAATGTGATATAGTGGAGTGCAAAAGAGTCTAATACAGGGTAATGTGATAAAGTGGAGTGGAACATAGTCTAATACAGGGTAATGTGATATAGTGGAGTGTAACACAGTCTAATACAGGGTAATGTAATATAGTGGAGTGGTACACAGTCTAATACAGGGTAATGCGATACAGTGGAGTGTAACACAGTCTAATACAGGGTAATGTAATATAGTGGAGTGTAACACAGTCTAATACAGGGTAATGTGATATAGTGGAGTGTAACACATTCTAATTCAGGTTATTGCGATAGAGAGGAGTGTAACACAGTCTAATACAGGGTAATGCGATATAGTGGAGTGTAACACAGTCTAATACAGTGTAATGCGATATAGCGGAGAGTAACAATGTCTAATACAGTGTAATGCGATATAGCGGAGTGTAACAATGTCTAATACAGGGTAATGTGATATCGTGCAGTGGACACAGTCTAATACAAGGGAATGTGATATAGTGGAGTGTAACTCAGTCTAATACAGGGTAATGTGATATAGTGGAGTGTAACACAGTCTAATACAGGGTAATGCGATATAGTGGACTGTTACATAGTCTAATACATAGTAATGCGATATAGTGGAGTGCAACACAGTCTAATACTGGGTAATGCGATATAGTGGAGTGTTACACAGTCTAATACAGGGTAATGTGATATAGTGGAGTGTAACACAGTCTAATCCAGGGTAATGCGATATCGTGGAGTGGAACACAGTCTAATCCAGGGGAATGCGATATAGTGGAGTGTAACACAGTCTAATCCAGGATAATGCGAGATAGTGTAGTGTAACACAGTCTAATCCAGGGTAATGCGATATAGTGGAGTGTTACGCAGTCTAATACAGGGTAATGTGATAAAGTAGAGTGTAACACAGTCTAATACAGGGTAATGTGATATAGTGGAGTGTAACACAGTCTAATACAGGGTAATGTGATATAGTGGAGTGTAACACAGTCTAATCCAGGGTAATGTGATATAGTGGAGTGTAACACAGTCTAATACAGGGTAATGTGATATAGTGGAGTGTAACACAGTCTTATCCAGGGTAATGCGATATAGTGGAGTGTAACACAGTCTAATACAGGGTAATGTGATATAGTGGAGTGTTTCACAGTCTAATACAGGGTAATGTGATATAGTGGAGTGTAACACAGTCTAATACAGGTTAATGTGATATAGTGGAGTGTAACACAGTCTAATCCAGGGTAATGCGATATAGTGGAGTGTAACACAGTCTAATACAGGGTAATGTGATATAGTGGAGTGTAACACAGTCTAATCCAGGGTAATGCGATATAGTGGAGTGTAACACAGTCTAATACAGAGTAATGTGATATAGTGGAGTGTAACACAGTCTAATACAGGGTAATGTGATATAGTGGAGTGTAACACAGTCTAATACAGGGTAATGTGATACAGTGGAGTGGAACACAGTCTAATACAGGGTAATGTGATATAGTGCAGTGTAACACAGTCTAATACAGGGTAATGTGATATAGTGGAGTGTAACACAGTCTAATACAGGGTAATGTGATATAGTGGAGGGTTTCACAGTCTAATACAGGGTAATGTGATATAGTGGAGTGTAACACTGTCTAATAAAGGGTAATGTGATATAGTGGAGTGTAACACAGTCTAATACAGGGTAATGTGATATAGTGGAGTGTAACACTGTCTAATACAGGGTAATGCGATCTTGTGGAGTGTAACACAGTCTAATACAGGGTAATGCGATATCGTAGTGTGTAACACAGTCTAATAGAGGGTAATGTGATCTAGTGCAGTGTAACACAGTCTAATACAGGGTAATGCGAGAAAGTGGAGTGTAACACAGTCTAATACAGGGTAATGTGATATCGTGGAGTGTAACACAGTCTAATAGAGGGTAATGTGATATCGTGGAGTGTAACACAGACTAATAGAGGGTAATGTGATATAGTGCAGTGTAACACAGTCTAATACAGGGTAATGCGAGAAAGTGGAGTGTAACACAGTCTAATACGGGGTAATGTGATATCGTGGAGTGTAACACAGTCTAATAGAGGGTAATGTGATATCGTGGAGTGTATCACAGTCTAATACAGGGTAATGTGATATAGTGGAGTGTAACACAGTCTAATACAGGGTAATGTGATATAGTGGAGTGTAACACTGTCTAATACAGGGTAATGTGATATAGTGGAGTGTAACACAGTCTAATACAGGGTAATGTGATATAGTGGAGTGTAACACAGTCTAATACAGGGTAATGCGATATAGTGGAGTGTAACACAGTCTAATACAGGGTAATGCGATATAGTGGAGTCTAACAAAGTCTAATACAGGGAAATGCGATATAGTGGAGTGGAACACAGTCTAATACAGGGTAATGTGATATCGTGGAGTGTAACACAGTCTAATACAGGGTTATGCGATATAGTGGAGTGTAACACAGTCTAATACAGGATAATGTGATATAGTGGAGTGTTACACAGTGTAATACAGGGTAATGTGACATAGTGGAGTGTAACACAGTCTAATACAGGGTAATGTGATATAGTGGAGTCTAAGACAGTCTAATACAGGGTAATGTGATATAGTGGAGTGTTACACAGTGTAATACAGGGTAATGTGATATAGTGGAGTGGAACACAGTCTAATACAGGGTAATGTGATATAGTGGGGTCTAACACAGTCTAAAACAGGGTAATGTGATATAGTGGAGTGTAACACAGTCTAATACAGGGTAATGTGATATAGTGGAGTGTAACACTGTCTAATACAGGGTAATGTGATATAGTGGAGTGTAACACAGTCTAATACAGGGTAATGTGATATAGTGGAGTGTAACACAGTCTAATACAGGGTAATGTGATATAGTGGAGTGTAACACAGTCTAATACAGGGTAATGTGATATAGTGGAGTGTAACACAGTCTAATACAGGGTAATGTGATATAGTGGAGTGTAACACAGTCTAATACAGGGTAATGTGATATAGTGGAGTGTAACACAGTCTAATACAGGGTAATGTGATATAGTGGAGTGTAACACAGTCTAATACAGGATAATGCGATATAGTGGAGTGTAACACAGTCTAATCCAGGGTAATGCGATATAGTGGAGTGTAACACAGTCTAATACAGGGTAATGTGATATAGTGGAGTGTAACACAGTCTAATACAGGGTAATGTGTTATAGTGGAGTGTAACACAGTCTAATACAGGGTAATGTGATTTCGTGGAGTGTTACACAGTGTAATACAGGGTAATGTGATATAGTGGAGTGTAACACAGTCTAATACAGGGTAATGTGATATAGTGGAGTGGAACACAGTCTAATACAGGGTAATGTGATATAGTGGGGTCTAACACAGTCTAATACAGGGTAATGTGATATAGTGGAGTGTAACACCGTCTAATACAGGGTAATGCGAGAAAGTGGAGTGTAACACAGTCTAAAACAGGGTAATGTGATTTCGTGGAGTGTTACACAGTGTAATACAGGGTAATGTGATATAGTGCAGTGTAACACAGTCTAATACAGGGTAATGTGATATAGTGGAGTGTAACACAGTCTTATCGAGGGTAATGTGATATAGTGGAGTGTAACACAGACTAATACAGGGTAATGCGAGATAGTGGAGTCTAACAAAGTCTAATACAGGGAAATGCGATATAGTGGAGTGGAACACAGTCTAATACAGGGTAATGTGATATCGTGGAGTGTAACACAGTTTAATACAGGGTAATGCGATATAGTGGAGTGTAACACAGTCGAATACAGGGTAATGTGATATAGTGGAGTGTTGCACAGTCTAATACAGAGTAATGTGATATAGTGGAGTGTAACACAGTCTAATACAGGGTAATGTGATATAGTGGAGTGGAACACAGTCTAATACTGGGTAATGTGATATAGTGGAGTGTAACACAGTCTAATACAGGGTAATGTGATATAGTGGAGTGGTACACAGTCTAATACAGGGTAATGTGATATAGTGGAATGTAACACAGTCTAATACAGGGTAATGTGATATAGTGGAGTGTAACACAGACTAATACAGGGTAATGTGATTTCGTGGAGTGTAACACAGTCTAATACAGGGTAATGTGATATAGTGGAGTGGTACACAGTCTAATACAGGGTAATGTGATATAGTGGAATGTAAGACAGTCTAATACAGGGTAATGTGATATAGTGGAGTGTAACACAGTCTAATACAGGGTAATGTGATATAGTGGAGTGTAACACAGTCTAATACAGGGTAATGTGATATAGTGGAGTGTAACACAGTCTAATACAGGGTAATGTGATATAGTGGAGTGTAACACAGTCTAATACAGGGTAATGTGATATAGTGGAGTGTTACACAGTCTAATACAGGGTAATGTGATATAGTGGAATGTAACATAGTCTAATACAGGGTAATGTGATATTGTGGAGTGGGACAGAGTCTAATACAGGGTAATGTGATATAGTGGTATGTTACACAGTCTAATACAGGGTAATGTGATATCGTGGAGTGTAACACAGTCTAATACAGGGTAATGTGATATAGTGGAGTGTAACACAGTCTAATACAGGGTAATGTGATATAGTGGAGTGTAACACAGTCTAATACAGGGTAATGTGATATCGTGGAATGTTACACATTCTAATACACGGTAATGTGATATAGTGGAATGTTACACAGGCTAATACAGGGTAATGTGATATCGTGGAGTGTAACACAGTCTAATACAGGGTAATGTGACATAGTGGAGTGTTACACAGTCTAATACTGGGTAATGTGATATAGTGGAGTGTAACACAGTCTAATACTGGGTAATGTGATATAGTGGAGTGTAACACAGTCTAATACAGGGTAATGCGATATAGTGGAGTGTACCACAGTCTAATACAGGGTAATGTGATATAGTAGAGTGTATCACAGTCTAATACAGGGTAATGTGATATAGTGGAGTGTAACACAGTCTAATACAGGGTAATACGATATAGTGGAGTGTAACACAGTCTCATACAGGGTAATGTGATATAGTGGAGTGTAACACAGTCTAATACTGGGTAATGTGATATAGTGGAGTGTAACACAGTCTAATACAGGGTAATGTGATATAGTGGAGTGTAACACAGTCTAATACAGGGTAATGTGATATAGTGGAGTGGAACAGAGTCTAATACAGGGTAATGTGATATAGTGGAGTGTAACACTGTCTAATACAGGGTAATGCGATATAGTGGAGTGTAACACAGTCTAATACAGGGTAATGTGATATAGTGGAGTGTAACACAGTCTAATACAGGGTAATGTGATAGAGTGGAGTGTAACACAGTCGAATACAGGGTAATGTGTTATAGTGGAGTGTAACACAGTCTAATACAGGGTAATGTGATATACTGGAGTGTAACACTGTCTAATACAGGGTAATGCGATATAGTGGAGTGTAACACAGTCTAATACAGGGTAATGCGATATAGTGGAGTGTTACATAGTCTAATACATAGTAATGCGATATAGTGGAGTGCAACACAGTCTAATACTGGGTAATGCGATATAGTGGAGTGTTACACAGTCTAATACAGGGTAATGTGATATAGTGGAGTGTAACACAGTCTAATCCAGGGTAATGCGATATCGTGGAGTGTAACACAGTCTAATAGAGGGTAATGTGATATAGTGGAGTGTAACACAGTCTAATCCAGGGTAATGCGATATAGTGGAGTGTAACACAGTCTAATACAGGGTAATGCGATATAGTGGAGTGTAACACAGTCTAATCCAGGGTAATGCGATACAGTGGAGTGTAACACAGTCTAATCCAGGGTAATGCGATATAGTGGAGTGTAACACAGTCTAATCCAGGGTAATGCGATATAGTGGAGTGTAACACAGTCTAATACAGGGTAATGCGATATAGTGGAGTGTAACACAGTCTAATCCAGGGTAATGCGATACAGTGGAGTGTAACACAGTCTAATACAGGGTAATGTGATATAGTGGAGTGTTACGCAGTCTAATACAGGGTAATGTGATATAGTGGAGTGTAACACAGTCTCATCCAGGGTAATGCGATATAGTGTAGTGTAACACAGTCTAATACAGGGTAATGCGATATAGTGGAGTGTTACGCAGTCTAATACAGGGTAATGTGATAAAGTGGAGTGGAACAGAGCCTAATACAGGGTAATGTGATATAGTGGAGTGTAACACAGTCTAATACAGGGTAATGTGATATAGTGGAGTGTAACACAGTCTAATCGAGGGTAATGTGATATAGTGGAGTGCAACAGAGTCTAATACAGGGTAATGTGATAAAGTGAAGTGGAACATAGTCTAATACAGGCTAATGTGATATCGTGGAGTGTAACACAGTCTAATACAGGGTAATGTAATATAGTGGAGTGGTACACAGTCTAATACAGGGTAATGCGATACAGTGGAGTGCAACACAATCTAATACAGGGTAATGCGATATAGTGGAGTGTTACGCAGTCTAATACAGGGTAATGTGATAAAGTGGAGTGGAACAGAGTCTAATACAGGGTAATGTGATATAGTGGAGTGTAACACAGTCTAATACAGGGTAATGTGATATAGTGGAGTGTAACACAGTCTAATCGAGGCTAATGTGATATAGTGGAGTGCAACAGAGTCTAATACAGGGTAATGTGATAAAGTGGAGTGTTACGCAGTCTAATACAGGCTAATGTGATATCGTGGAGTGTAACACAGTCTAATACAGGGTAATGTAATATAGTGGAGTGGTACACAGTCTAATACAGGGTAATGCGATACAGTGGAGTGTAACACAGTCTAATACAGGGTAATGTAATATAGTGGAGTGTAACACAGTCTAATACAGTGTAATGTGATATAGTGGAGTGTAACACATTCTAATTCAGGTTATTGCGATATAGAGGAGTGTAACACAGTCTAATACAGGGTAATGCGAGAAAGTGGAGTGTAACACAGTCTAATACAGTGTAATGCGATATAGCGGAGTGTAACACAGTCTAATACAGGGTAATGCGATATCGTGGAGTGTAACACAGTCTAATACAGGGTAATGTGATATAGTGGAGTGGAACACAGTCTAAAACAGGGTAATGTGATATAGTGGAGTGTAA
This sequence comes from Chiloscyllium punctatum, assembly GCF_047496795.1. Lineage (NCBI taxonomy): Eukaryota > Metazoa > Chordata > Chondrichthyes > Orectolobiformes > Hemiscylliidae > Chiloscyllium > Chiloscyllium punctatum. The sequence goes on along the minus strand of NC_092791.1, from coordinate 13,649,162 downwards.
CACAGTCTAATACAGGGTAATGTGATATATTGGAGTGTAACACAGTCTAATACAGGGTAATGTGATATAGTGGAGTGTAACACAGTCTAATACAGGGTAATGCGATATCGTGGAGTGTAACACAGTCTAATACAGGGTAATGTGATATAGTGGAGTGGAACACAGTCTAAAACAGGGTAATGTGATATAGTGGAGTGTAACACAGTCTAATACAGGGTAATGTGATATATTGGAGTGTAACACAGTCTAATACAGGGTAATGTGATATAGTGGAGTGTAACACAGTCTAATAGAGGGTAATGCGATATAGTGGAGTGTAACACAGCCTAATACAGGGTAATGTGATATCGTGGAGTGTAACACAGTCTAATACAGGGTAATGTGATATAGTGGAGTGTAACACAGTCTAATACAGGGTAATGTGATATAGTGGAGTGTAACACAGTCTAATACAGGGTAATGCGATATAGTGGAGTGTAACACAGTCTAATACAGGGTAATGTGATATAGTGGAGTATAACACAGTCTAATACAGGGTAATGCGATATAGTGGAGTGTAACACAGTCTAATACAGGGTAATGTGATATAGTGGAGTGTAACACAGTCTAATACAGGGTAATGCGATATAGTGGAGTGTAACACAGTCTAATACAGGGTAATGTGATATAGTGGAGTGTAACACAGTCTAATTCAGGGTAATGTGATATAGTGGAGTGTAACACAGTCTAATACAGGGTAATGTGATATAGTGGAGTGTAACACAGTCTAAAACAGGGTAATGTGATATAGTGGAGTGTAACACAGTCTAATACAGGGTAATGTGATATAGTGGAGTGTAACACAGTCTAATACAGGGTAATGTGAGAGAGTGGAGTGTTACACAGTCTAATACAGGGTAATGCGATATAGTGGAGTGTAACACAGTCTAATACAGGGTAATGTGATAGAGTGGAGCGTAACACAGTCTAAAACAGGGTAATGTGATATAGTCGAGTGTAACACAGTCTAATACAGGGTAATGTGATATAGTGGAGTGTAACACAGTCTAATACAGGGTAATGTGATATAGTGGAGTGTAACACAGTCTAATACAGGGTAATGTGATATAGTGGAGTGGTACACAGTCTAATACAGGGTAATGTGATATAGTGGAGTGTCACACAGTCTAATACAGGGTAATGTGATATAGTGGAGTTGTACACAGTCTAATACAGGGTAATGTGATATAGTGGTGTGTAACACAGTCTAATACAGGGTAATGTGATATAGTGGAGTGTAACACAGTCTAATAGAGGGTAATGTGATATAGCGGAGTGGTGCACAGTCTAATACAGGGTAATGTGATATAGTGGAATGTTACACAGTCTAATACAGGGTAATGTGATATAGTGGAGTGTAACATAGTCTAATACAGGGTAATGTGATATTGTGGAGTGGTACACAGTCCAATACAGGGTAATGTGATATAGTGGAGTGTAACACAGTCTAATACAGGGTAATGCGATATAGTGGAGTGTAACACAGTCTAATACAGGGTAATGCGATATAGTGGAGTGTAACACAGTCTAATCCAGGGTAATGCGATATAGTGGAGTGTAACACAGTCTAATACAGGGTAATGTGATATAGTGGAGTGTAACACAGTCTAATACAGGGTAATGTGATATCGTGGAGTGTAACACAGTCTAATACAGGGTAATGTGATATAGTGGAATGTTACACAGTCTAATACAGGGTAATGTGATATAGTGGAGTGTAACACAGTCTAATACAGGGTAATGTGATATAGTGGAATGTTACACAGTTTAATACAGGGTAATGTGATATCGTGGAGTGTAACACAGTCTAATACAGGGTAATGTGATATAGTGGAGTGTAACACAGTCTAATACAGGGTAATGTGATCTAGTGGAGTGTAACACAGTTTAATACAGGGTAATGTGATATAGTGGAGTGTAACACAGTCTAATACAGTGTAATGCGAGAAAGTGGAGTGTAACACAGTCTAATACAGGGTAATGCGATATCGTGGTGTGTAACACAGTCTAATAGAGGGTAATGTGATATAGTGCAGTGTAACACAGTCTAATACAGGCTAATGCGAGAAAGTGGAGTGAAACACAGTCTAATACTGGGTAATGTGATATCGTGGAGTGTAACACAGTCTCATAGAGGGTAATGTGATATAGTGGAGTGTAACACAGTCTAATACAGGGTAATGTGATATAGTGGAGTGTAACACAGTCTAATCCAGGGTAATGTGATATAGTGGAGTGTAACACAGTCTAATACAGGGTAATGTGATATAGTGGAGTGTAACACAGTCTAATACAGGGTCATGTGATATCGTGGAGTGTAACACAGTCTAATACAGGGTAATGTGATATAGTGGAGTGGTACACAGTCTAATACAGGGTAATGTGATATAGTGGAGTGTCACACAGTCTAATACAGGGTAATGTGATATAGTGGAGTGGTACACAGTCTAATACAGGGTAATGCGATATAGTGTAGTGTAACACAGTCTAATAGAGGGTAATGTGATATAGTGGAGTGTAACACAGTCTAATAGAGGGTAATGTGATATAGTGGAGTGTAACACAGTCTAATACAGGGTAATGTGATATAGTGGAGTGTTACACAGTCTAATACAGGGTAATGTGATATAGTGGAGTGTCACACAGTCTAATACAGGGTAATGTGATATAGTGGAGTGGTACACAGTCTAATACAGGGTAATGCGATATAGTGTAGTGTAACACAGTCTAATAGAGGGTAATGTGATATGGCGGAGTGGTACACAGTCTAATACAGGGTAATGTGATATAGTGGAATGTTACACAGTTTAATACAGGGTAATGCGATATAGTGGAGTGTTACACAGTCGAATACAGGGTAATGTGATATAGTGGAGTGTAACACAGTCTAATACAGGGTAATGTGATATAGTGGAGTGTTACACAGTCTAATACAGGGTAATGTGATATAGTGGTGTGTAACACAGTCTAATACAGGGTAATGTGATATAGTGGAGTGAAACACAGTCTAATACAGGGTAATGTGATATAGTGGAGTGTAACACAGTCTAATACAGGGTAATGCGATATAGTGGAGTGTAACACAGTCTAATACTGGGTAATGCGATATAGTGGAGTGTAACACAGTCTAATTCAGGGTAATGTGATATAGTGGAGTGTTACACAGTCTAATACAGGGTAATGTGACATAGTGGAGTGTAACACAGTCTAATACAGGGTAATGTGATATAGTGGAGTCTAACAATGTCTAATACAGGGTAATGTGATATAGTGGAGTGTAACACAGTCTAATACAGGGTAATGTGATATAGTGGAGTGTAACACAGTCTCATACAGGGTAATGTGATATAGTGGAGTGTAACACCGTCTAATACAGGGTAATGTGATATAGTGGAGTGTAACAGCGTCTAATACAGGGTAATGCGAGAAAGTGGAGTGTAACACAGTCTAAAACAGGGTAATGCGATATCGTGGTGTGTAACACAGTCTAATAGAGGGTAATGTGATATAGTGCAGTGTAACACAGTCTAATACAGGGTAATGCGAGAAAGTGGAATGTAACACAGTCTAATACAGGGTAATGTGATATCGTGGAGTGTAACACAGTCTAATCGAGGGTAATGTGATATAGTGGAGTGTAACACAGACTAATACAGGGTAATGCGAGATAGTGGAGTCTAACAAAGTCTAATACAGGGAAATGCGATATAGTGGAGTGGAACACAGTTTAATACAGGGTAATGCGATATAGTGGAGTGTAACACAGTCGAATACAGGGTAATGTGATATAGTGGAGTGTTACACAGTCTAATACAGGGTAATGTGACATAGTGGAGTGTAACACAGTCTAATACAGGGTAATGTGATATAGTGGGGTCTAACACAGTCTAAAACAGGGTAATGCGATATAGAGGAGTGTAACACAGTCTAATACAGGGTAATGTGATATAGTGGAGTGTAACACAGTCTAATACAGGGTAATGTGATATAGTGGAGTGTAACACAGTCTAATACAGGGTAATGCGAGAAAGTGGAATGTAACACAGTCTAATACAGGGTAATGTGATATCGTGGAGTGTAACACAGTCTAATCGAGGGTAATGTGATATAGTGGAGTGTAACACAGACTAATACAGGGTAATGCGAGATAGTGGAGTATAACACAGTCTAATACAGGGAAATGTGATATCGTGGAGTGTAACACAGTTTAATACAGGGTAATGCGATATAGTGGAGTGTAACACAGTCGAATACAGGGTAATGTGATATAGTGGAGTGTTACACAGTCTAATACAGGGTAATGTGACATAGTGGAGTGTAACACAGTCTAATACAGGGTAATGTGATATAGTGGGGTCTAACACAGTCTAAAACAGGGTAATGCGATATAGAGGAGTGTAACACAGTCTAATACAGGGTAATGTGATATAGTGGAGTGTAACACAGTCTAATACAGGGTAATGTGATATAGTGGAGTGTAACACAGTCTAATACAGGGTAATGTGATATAGTGGAGTGTAACACAGTCTAATACAGGGTAATGTGATATAGTGGAGTGTAACACAGTCTAATCCAGGGTAATGTGATATAGTGGAGTGTAACACAGTCTAATACAGGGTAATGTGATATCGTGGAGTGTAACACAGTCTAATACAGGGTAATGTGATATAGTGGAGTGTAACACAGGCTAATACAGGGTAATGTGATATCGTGGAGTGTAACACAGTCTAATACAGGGTAATGTGACATAGTGGAGTGTTACACAGTCTAATACTGGGTAATGTGATATAGTGGAGTGTAACGCAGTCTAATACTGGGTAATGTGATATAGTGGAGTGTAACACAGGCTAATACAGGGTAATGCGATATAGTGGAGTGTACCACAATCTAATACAGGGTAATGTGATATAGGAGAGTGTATCACAGTCTAATACAGGGTAATGTGATATAGTGGAGTGTAACACAGTCTAATACAGGGTAATGCGATATAGTGGAGTGTAACACAGTCTAATACAGGGTAATGTGATATAGTGGAGTGTAACACAGTCTAATACTGTGTAATGTGATATAGTGGAGTGTAACACAGTCTAATACAGGGTAATGTGATATAGTGGAGTGTAACACAGTCTAATAGAGGGTAATGTGATATAGTGGAGTGGAACAGAGTCTAATACAGGGTAAAGTGATATAGTGGAGTGTAACACAGTCTAATACAGGGTAATGTGATACAGTGGTGTGTTACACAGTCTAATACAGGGTAATGTGTTATAGTGGAGTGTAACACAGTCTAATACAGGGTAATGTGATATAGTGGAGTGTAACATAGTCTAATACAGGGTAATGTGATATAGTGGAGTGTAACACAGTCTAATACAGGGTAATGCGATACAGTGGAGTGTAACACAGTCTAATACAGGTTAATGTGATATAGTGGAGTGTAACACAGTCTAATACAGGGTAATGTGATAGAGTGGAGTGTAACACAGTCGAATACAGGGTAATGTGTTATAGTGGAGTGTAACACAGTCTAATACAGGGTAATGTGATATACTGGAGTGTAACACTGTCTAATACAGGGTAATGCGATATAGTGGAGTGTAACACAGTCTAATACAGGGTAATGCGATATAGTGGAGTGTTACATAGTCTAATATATAGTAATGCGATATAGTGGAGTGCAACACAGTCTAATACTGGGTAATGCGATATAGTGGAGTGTTACACAGTCTAATACAGGGTAATGTGATATAGTGGAGTGTAACACTGTCTAATCCAGGGTAATGCGATATAGTGGAGTGTAACACAGTCTAATACAGGGTAATGTGATATCGTGGAGTGTAACACAGTCTAATACAGGGTAATGTGATATAGTGGAGTGTAACACAGTCTAATCCAGGGTAATGCGATACAGTGGAGTGTAACACAGTCTAATACAGGGTAATGTGATATAGTGGAGTGTTACGCAGTCTAATACAGGGTAATGTGATACAGTGGAGTGTAACACAGTCTAATCCAGGGTAATGCGATATAGTGTAGTGTAACACAGTCTAATACAGGGTAATGCGATATAGTGGAGTGTTACGCAGTCTAATACAGGGTAATGTGATAAAGTGGAGTGGAACAGAGTCTAATACAGGGTAATGTGATATCGTGGAGTGTAACACAGTCTAATACAGGGTAATGTGATATAGTGGAGTGTAACACAGTCTAATCGAGGGTAATGTGATATAGTGGAGTGCAACAGAGTCTAATACAGGGTAATGTGATAAAGTGGAGTGGAACATAGTCTAATACAGGGTAATGTGATATAGTGGAGTGTAACACAGTCTAATACAGGGTAATGTAATATAGTGGAGTGGTACACAGTCTAATACAGGGTAATGCGATACAGTGGAGTGTAACACAGTCTAATACAGGGTAATGTGATATAGTGGAGTGCAACACATTCTAATTCAGGTTATTGCGATATAGAGGAGTGTAACACAGTGTAATACAGGGTAATGCGATATAGTGGAGTGTAACACAGTCTAATACAGGGTAATGCGATATAGTGGAGTGTAACACAGTCTAATACAGGGTAATGCGATATAGTGGAGTGTAACACAGTCTAATACAGGGTAATGTGATATAGTGGAGTGTAACACAGTCTAATACAGGGTAATGTAATATAGTGGAGTGTAACACAGTCTAATACAGGGTAATGTGATATAGTGGAGTGTAACACAGTCTAATACAGGGTAATGTGATATAGTGGAGTGTAACACAGTCTAATACAGGGTAATGTGATATAGTGGAGTGTAACACAGTCTAATACAAGGGAATGTGATATGGTGGAGTGTAACACAGTCTAATACAGGGTAATGTGATATAGTGGAGTGTAACACAGTCTAATACAGGGTAATGTGATATAGTGGAGTGTAACACAGTCTAATACAGGGTAATGTGATCTAGTGGAGTGTAACACAGTCTAATACAGGGTAATGTGATTTAGTGGAGTGTAACACAGTCTAATACAGGGTAATGCGATATAGTGGAGTGTAACACAGTCTAATACAGGGTACTGTGATATAGAGGAGTGTAACACTGTCTAATACAGGGTAATGCGATCTTGTGGAGTGTAACACAGTCTAATACAGGGTACTGTGATATAGTGGAGTGTAACACAGTCTAATACAGGGTAATGTGATCTAGTGGAGTGTAACACAGTTTAATACAGGGTAATGTGATATAGTGGAGTGTAACACAGTCAAATACAGGGTAATGCGAGAAAGTGGAGTGTAACACAGTCTAATACAGGGTAATGCGATATCGTGGTGTGTAACACAGTCTAATACAGGGTAATGTGATATAGTGCAGTGTAACACAGTCTAATACAGGGTAATGTGATATAGTGGAGTGTTACACAGTCTAATACAGGGTAATGTGATATAGTGGAGTGTTACACAGTCTAATCCAGGGTAATGTGATATAGTGGAGTGTAACACAGTCGAATACAGGGTAATGCGAGAAAGTGGGGTCTAACACAGTCTAAAACAGGGTAATGCGATATCGTGGTGTGTAACACAGTCTGATAGAGGGTAATGTGATATAGTGGAGCGTAACACAGTCTAATACAGGGTAATGTGATATAGTGGAGTGTAACACAGGCTAATACAGGGTAATGTGATATAGTGGAGTGTAACACAGTCTAATACAGGGTAATGCGAGAAAGTGGAGTGTAACACAGTCTAATACAGGGTAATGTGATATAGTGGAGTGTAACACAGTCTAATACAGGGTAATGTGATATAGTGGAGTGTAACACAGTCTAATACAGGGTAATGTGATATAGTGGAGTGTAACACAGTCTAATCCAGGGTAATGTGATATAGTGGAGTGTAACACAGTCTAATCCAGGGTAATGTGATATAGTGGAGTGTAACACAGTCTAATACAGGGTAATGTGATATCGTGGAGTGTAACACAGTCTAATACAGGGTAATGTGATATCGTGGAGTGTAACACAGTCTAATACAGGGTAATGTGACACAGTGGAGTGTTACACAGTCTAATACTGGGTAATGTGACATAGTGGAGTGTAACGCAGTCTAATACTGGGTAATGTGATATAGTGGAGTGTAACGCAGTCTAATACTGGGTAATGTGATATAGTGGAGTGTAACACAGGCTAATACAGGGTAATGCGATATAGTGGAGTGTACCACAATCTAATACAGGGTAATGTGATATAGGAGAGTGTATCACAGTCTAATACAGGGTAATGTGATATAGTGGAGTGTAACACAGTCTAATACAGGGTAATGCGATATAGTGGAGTGTAACACAGTCTAATACAGGGTAATGTGATATAGTGGAGTGTAACACAGTCTAATACTGGGTAATGTGATATAGTGGAGTGTAACACAGTCTAATACAGGGTAATGTGATATAGTGGAGTGTAACACAGTCTAATAGAGGGTAATGTGATATAGTGGAGTGGAACAGAGTCTAATCCAGGGTAAAGTGATATAGTGGAGTGTAACACAGTCTAATACAGGGTAATGTGATACAGTGGTGTGTTACACAGTCTAATACAGGGTAATGTGTTATAGTGGAGTGTAACACAGTCTAATACAGGGTAATGTGATATAGTGGAGTGTAACATAGTCTAATACAGGGTAATGTGATATAGTGGAGTGTAACACAGTCTAATACAGGGTAATGCGATACAGTGGAGTGTAACACAGTCTAATACAGGTTAATGTGATATAGTGGAGTGTAACACAGTCTAATACAGGGTAATGTGATAGAGTGGAGTGTAACACAGTCGAATACAGGGTAATGTGTTATAGTGGAGTGTAACACAGTCTAATACAGGGTAATGTGATATACTGGAGTGTAACACTGTCTAATACAGGGTAATGCGATATAGTGGAGTGTAACACAGTCTAATACAGGGTAATGCGATATAGTGGAGTGTTACATAGTCTAATATATAGTAATGCGATATAGTGGAGTGCAACACAGTCTAATACTGGGTAATGCGATATAGTGGAGTGTTACACAGTCTAATACAGGGTAATGTGATATAGTGGAGTGTAACACTGTCTAATCCAGGGTAATGCGATATAGTGGAGTGTAACACAGTCTAATACAGGGTAATGTGATATCGTGGAGTGTAACACAGTCTAATACAGGGTAATGTGATATAGTGGAGTGTAACACAGTCTAATCCAGGGTAATGCGATACAGTGGAGTGTAACACAGTCTAATACAGGGTAATGTGATATAGTGGAGTGTTACGCAGTCTAATACAGGGTAATGTGATACAGTGGAGTGTAACACAGTCTAATCCAGGGTAATGCGATATAGTGTAGTGTAACACAGTCTAATACAGGGTAATGCGATATAGTGGAGTGTTACGCAGTCTAATACAGGGTAATGTGATAAAGTGGAGTGGAACAGAGTCTAATACAGGGTAATGTGATATCGTGGAGTGTAACACAGTCTAATACAGGGTAATGTGATATAGTGGAGTGTAACACAGTCTAATCGAGGGTAATGTGATATAGTGGAGTGCAACAGAGTCTAATACAGGGTAATGTGATAAAGTGGAGTGGAACATAGTCTAATACAGGGTAATGTGATATAGTGGAGTGTAACACAGTCTAATACAGGGTAATGTAATATAGTGGAGTGGTACACAGTCTAATACAGGGTAATGCGATACAGTGGAGTGTAACACAGTCTAATACAGGGTAATGTGATATAGTGGAGTGCAACACATTCTAATTCAGGTTATTGCGATATAGAGGAGTGTAACACAGTGTAATACAGGGTAATGCGATATAGTGGAGTGTAACACAGTCTAATACAGGGTAATGCGATATAGTGGAGTGTAACACAGTCTAATACAGGGTAATGCGATATAGTGGAGTGTAACACAGTCTAATACAGGGTAATGTGATATCAGGCAGTGGACACAGTCTAATACAGGGTAATGTGATATAGTGGAGTGTAACACAGTCTAATACAAGGGAATGTGATATGGTGGAGTGTAACACAGTCTAATACAGGGTAATGTGATATAGTGGAGTGTAACACAGTCTAATACAGGGTAATGTGATATAGTGGAGTGTAACACAGTCTAATACAGGGTAATGTGATCTAGTGGAGTGTAACACAGTCTAATACAGGGTAATGTGATTTAGTGGAGTGTAACACAGTCTAATACAGGGTAATGCGATATAGTGGAGTGTAACACAGTCTAATACTGGGTAATGTGATATAGAGGAGTGTAACACTCTCTAATACAGGGTAATGCGATCTTGTGGAGTGTAACACAGTCTAATACAGGGTACTGTGATATAGTGGAGTGTAACACAGTCTAATACAGGGTAATGTGATCTAGTGGAGTGTAACACAGTTTAATACAGGGTAATGTGATATAGTGGAGTGTAACACAGTCAAATACAGGGTAATGCGAGAAAGTGGAGTGTAACACAGTCTAATACAGGGTAATGCGATATCGTGGTGTGTAACACAGTCTAATACAGGGTAATGTGATATAGTGCAGTGTAACACAGTCTAATACAGGGTAATGTGATATAGTGGAGTGTTACACAGTCTAATACAGGGTAATGTGATATAGTGGAGTGTTACACAGTCTAATACAGGGTAATGTGATATAGTGGAGTGTTACACAGTCTAATCCAGGGTAATGTGATATAGTGGAGTGTAACACAGTCGAATACAGGGTAATGCGAGAAAGTGGGGTCTAACACAGTCTAAAACAGGGTAATGCGATATCGTGGTGTGTAACACAGTCTGATAGAGGGTAATGTGATATAGTGGAGCGTAACACAGTCTAATACAGGGTAATGTGATATAGTGGAGTGTAACACAGGCTAATACAGGGTAATGTGATATATTGGAGTGTAACACAGTCTAATACAGGGTAATGCGAGAAAGTGGGGTCTAACACTGTCTAAAACAGGGTAATGTGATATAGTGGAGTGTAACACAATCTAATACAGGGTAATGTGATATAGTGGAGTGTAACACAGTCTAATACAGGGTAATGTGATATAGTGGAGTGTAACACAGTCTAATCCAGGGTAATGTGATATAGTGGAGTGTAACACAGTCTAATACAGGGTAATGCGATATAGTGGAGTGTAACACAGTCTAATACAGGGTAATGTGATATAGTGGAGTGTAACACAGTCTAATATAGGGTAATGTGATATAGTGGCGTGTAACACAGTCTAATACAGGGTAATGCGATATAGTGGAGTGTTACACAGTCTAATACAGGGTAATGCGATATAGTGGAGTGTTACACAGTCTAATACAGGGTAATGTGATATAGCGGAGTGTAACACAGTCTAATACAGGGTAATGTGATATAGTGGAGTGTAACACAGTCTAATACAGGGTAATGCGAGAAAGTGGAGTGTAACACAGTCTAATACAGGGTAATGCGATATAGTGGAGTGTAACACAGTCTAATACAGGGTAATGTGATATAGTGGAGTGTAACACAGTCTAATACAGGGTAATGTGATATAGTGGAGTGTAACACAGTCTAATACAGGGTAATGTGATATAGTGGAGTGTAACACAGTCTAATACAGGGTAATGTGATATAGTGGAGTGTAACACAGGCTAATACAGAGTAATGTGATATAGTGGAGTGTAACACAGTCTAATACAGGGTAATGTGATATAGTGGAGTGTAACACAGTCTAATACAGGGTAATGTGATATAGTGGAGTGTAACACAGTCTAATACAGGGTAATGCGATATAGTGGAGTGTAACACAGGCTAATACAGAGTAATGTGATATAGTGGAGTGTAACACAGTCTAATACAGGGTAATGTGATATAGCGGAGTGTAACACAGTCTAATACAGGGTAATGTGATATAGTGGAGTGTAACACAGTCTAATACAGGGTAATGTGATATAGTGGAGTGTAACACAGTCTAATACAGGGTAATGTGATATAGTGGAGTGTAACACAGTCTAATACTGGGTAATGTGATATAGTGGAGTGTAACACAGTCTAATACAGGGTAATGTGATATAGTGGAGTGTAACACAGTCTAATACAGGGTAATGTGATATAGTGGAGTGTAACACAGGCTAATACAGAGTAATGTGATATAGTGGAGTGTAACACAGTCTAATACAGGGTAATGCGAGAAAGTGGGGTCTAACACTGTCTAAAACAGGGTAACGTGATATAGTGGAGTGTAACACAATCTAATACAGGGTAATGTGATATAGTGGAGTGTAACACAGTCTAATACAGGGTAATGTGATATAGTGGAGTGTAACACAGTCTAATCCAGGGTAATGTGATAAAGTGGAGTGTAACACAGTCTAATACAGGGTAATGTGATATAGTGGAGTGTAACACAGTCGAATACAGGGTAATGTGATATTGTGGAGTGAAACACAGTCTAATACAGGGTAATGTGATATAGTGGAGTGTAACACAGTCTAATCCAGGGTAATGTGATATTGTGGAGTATAACACAGTCTAATACAGGGTAATGTGATATAGTGGAGTGTAACACAGTCTAATACAGGATAATGTGATATAGTGCAGTGTAACACAGTCTAATACAGGGTAATGTGATATAGTGCAGTGTAACACAGTCTAATACAGGGTAATGCGAGAAAGTGGAGTGTAACACAGTCTAATACAGGGTAATGCGATATAGTGGAGTGTTACACAGTCTAATACAGGGTAATGTGATATAGTGGAGTGTAACACAGTCTAATACAGGGTAATGTGATATAGTGGAGTGTAACACAGTCTAATACAGGGTAATGTGATATAGTGGAGTGTTACACAGTCTAATACAGGGTAATGTGATATAGTGGAGTGTAACACAGTCTAATACAGGATAATGTGATATAGTGGTGTGTAACACAGTCTAATACAGGGTAATGCGATATAGTGGAGTGTAACACAGTCTAATACAGTGTAATGTGATATAGTGGAGTGTAACACAGTCTAATCCAGGGTAATGTGATTTAGTGGTGTGTAACACAGTCTAATACAGGGTAATGCGATATAGTGGAGTGTAAAACAGTCTAATACAGGGTAATGCGATATAGTGGAGTGTAACACAGTCTAATACAGGGTAATGTGATATTGTGGAGTGTAACACAGTCTAATACAGGGTAATGTGATATAGTGGAGTGGAACACAGTCTAATACAGGGTAATGTGATATACTGGAGTGTAACACAGTCTAATACAGGGTAATGCGATATAGTGGAGTGGAACACAGTCTAATACAGGGTAATGTGATATACTGGGGTCGAACACAGTCTAATACAGGGTAATGTGATATTGTGGAGTGTACCACAGTCTAATACAGGGTAATGTGATATAGTGGAGTGTAACACAGTCTAATACAGGGTAATGTGATATACTGCAGTGTAACACAGTCTAATACAGGGTAATGCGATATAGTGGAGTGTAACACAGTCTAATACAGGGTAATGTGATAGAGTGGAGTGTAACACAGTCTAAAACAGGGTAATGTGATATAGTCGAGTGTAACACAGTCTAATACAGGGTAATGTGATATAGTGGAGTGTAACACAGTCTAATACAGGGTAATGTGATATAGTGGAGTGTAACACAGTCTAATACAGGGTAATGTGATATAGTGGAGTGGTACACAGTCTAATACAGGGTAATGTGATATAGTGGAGTGTCACACAGTCTAATACAGGGTAATGTGATATAGTGGAGTGGTACACAGTCTAATACAGGGTAATGTGATATAGTGTAGTGTAACACAGTCTAATAGAGGGTAATGTGATATAGTGGAGTGTAACACAGTCTAATAGAGGGTAATGTGATATAGTGGAGTGTAACACAGTCTAATACAGGGTAATGTGATATAGTGGAGTGTTACACAGTCTAATACAGGGTAATGTGATATAGTGGAGTGTCACACAGTCTAATACAGGGTAATGTGATATAGTGGAGTGGTACACAGTCTAATACAGGGTAATGCGATATAGTGGAGTGTAACACAGTCTAATACATGGTAATGTGATATAGTGGTGTGTAACACAGTCTAATACAGGGTAATGTGATATAGTGGAGTGTAACACAGTCTAATAGAGGGTAATGTGATATAGCGGAGTGGTACACAGTCTAATACAGGGTAATGTGATATAGTGGAATGTTACACAGTCTAATACAGGGTAATGTGATATAGTGGAGTGTAACATAGTCTAATACAGGGTAATGTGATATTGTGGAGTGGTACACAGTCGAATACAGGGTAATGTGATATAGTGGAGTGTAACACAGTCTAATACAGGGTAATGCGATATAGTGGAGTGTAACACAGTCTAATACAGGGTAATGCGATATAGTGGAGTGTAACACAGTCTAATCCAGGGTAATGTGATATAGTGGAGTGTAACACAGTCTAATACAGGGTAATGTGATATAGTGGAGTGTAACACAGTCTAATACAGGGTAATGTGATATAGTGGAATGTTACACAGTCTAATACAGGGTAATGTGATATCGTGGAGTGTAACACAGTCTAATACAGGGTAATGTGATATAGTGAAGTGTAACACAGTCTAATACAGGGTAATGTGATCTAGTTGAGTGTAACACAGTTTAATACAGGGTAATGTGATATAGTGGAGTGTAACACAGTCTAATACAGTGTAATGCGAGAAAGTGGAGTGTAACACAGTCTAATACAGGGTAATGCGATATCGTGGTGTGTAACACAGTCTAATAGAGGGTAATGTGATATAGTGCAGTGTAACACAGTCTAATACAGGGTAATGAGAGAAAGTGGAGTGTAACACAGTCTAATACAGGGTAATGTGATATCGTGGAGTGTAACACAGTCTCATAGAGGTTAATGTGATATAGTGGAGTGTAACACAGTCTAATACAGGGTAATGCGATATAGTGGAGTGTAACACAGTCTAATCCAGGGTAATGTGATATAGTGGAGTGTAACACAGTCTAATACAGGGTAATGTGATATAGTGGAGTGTAACACAGTCTAATACAGGGTAATGTGATAACGTGGAGTGTAACACAGTCTAATACAGGGTAATGTGATATAGTGGAGTGGTACACAGTCTAATACAGGGTAATGTGATATAGTGGAGTGTCACACAGTCTAATACAGGGTAATGTGATATAGTGGAGTGGTACACAGTCTAATTCAGGGTAATGCGATATAGTGTAGTGTAACACAGTCTAATAGAGGGTAATGTGATATAGTGGTGTGTAACACAGTCTAATAGAGGGTAATGTGATATAGTGGAGTGTAACACAGTCTAATACAGGGTAATGTGATATAGTGGAGTGTTACACAGTCTAATACAGGGTAATGTGATATAGTGGAGTGTCACACAGTCTAATACAGGGTAATGTGATATAGTGGAGTGGTACACAGTCTAATACAGGGTAATGCGATATAGTGTAGTGTAACACAGTCTAATAGAGGGTAATGTGATATGGCGGAGTGGTACACAGTCTAATACAGGGTAATGTGATATAGTGGAATGTTACACAGTCTAATACAGGGTAATGTGATATAGTGGAGTGTAACATAGTCTAATACAGGGTAATGTGATATTGTGGAGTGGTACACAGTCTAATACAGGGTAATGTGATATAGTGGAGTGTAACACAGTCTAATACAGGGTAATGCGATATAGTGGAGTGTAACACAGTCTAATACAGGGTAATGCGATATAGTGGAGTGTAACACAGTCTAATCCAGGGTAATGTGATATAGTGGAGTGTAACACAGTCTAATACAGGGTAATGTGATATAGTGGAGTGTAACACAGTCTCATACAGGGTAATGTGATATCGTGGAGTGTAACACAGTCTAATACAGGGTAATGTGATATAGTGGAATGTTACACAGTCTAATACAGGGTAATGTGATATCGTGGAGTGTAACACAGTCTAATACAGGGTAATGTGATCTAGTGGAGTGTAACACAGTTTAATACAGGGTAATGTGATATAGTGGAGTGTAACACAGTCTAATACAGTGTAATGCGAGAAAGTGGAGTGTAACACAGTCTAATACAGGGTAATGCGATATCGTCGTGTGTAACACAGTCTAATAGAGGGTAATGTGATATAGTGCAGTGTAACTAAGTCTAATACAGGGTAATGCGAGAAAGTGGAGTGTAACACAGTCTAATACAGGGTAATGTGATATCGTGGAGTGTAACACAGTCTCATAGAGGGTAATGTGATATAGTGGAGTGTAACACAGTCTAATACAGGGTAATGCGAGATAGTGGAGTCTAACAAAGTCTAATACAGGGAAATGCGATATAGTGGAGTGGAACACAGTCTAATACAGGGTAATGTGATATCGTGGAGTGTAACACAGTTTAATAGAGGGTAATGCGATATAGTGGAGTGTAACACAGTCGAATACAGGGTAATGTGATATAGTGGAGTGTAACACAGTCTAATACAGGGTAATGTGATATAGTGGAGTCTAACAAAGTCTAATACAGGGAAATGCGATATAGTGGAGTGGAACACAGTCTAATACAGGGTAATGTGATATCGTGGAGTGTAACACAGTCCAATACAGGGTAATGCGATATAGTGGAGTGTAACACAGTCTAATACAGGATAATGTGATATAGTGGAGTGTTACACAGTGTAATACAGGGTAATGTGATATAGTGGAGTGTAACACAGTCTAAAACAGGGTAATGTGATGTAGTGGAGTGGAACACAGTCTAATACAGGGTAATGTGATATAGTGGGGTCTAACACAGTCTAATACAGGGTAATGTGATATACTGGAGTGTAACACAGTCTAATACAGGGTAATGTGATATACTGGAGTGTAACACAGTCTAATACAGGGTAATGCGATATAGTGGAGTGGAACACAGTCTAATACAGGGTAATGTGATATAGTGGGGTCTAACACAGTCTAATACAGGGTAATGTGATATAGTGGAGTGTAACACAGTCTAATACAGGGTAATGTGATATAGTGGAGTGTAACACAGTCTAATACAGGGTAATGTGATATACTGGAGTGTAACACAGTCTAATACAGGCTAATGCGATATAGTGGAGTGTAACACTGTCTAATACAGGGTAATGTGATCGAGTGGAGTGTAACACAGTCTAATGCAGGGTAATGTGATACAGTGGAGTGTAACACAGTCTAATACAGGGTAATGTGATATAGTGGAGTGTCACACAGTCTAATACAGGGTAATGTGATATAGTGGAGTGTAACACAGTCTAATACAGGGTAATGTTATATACTGGAGTGTAACACAGTCTAATACAGGGTAATGTGATATAGTGTAGTGTAACACAGTCTAATAGAGGGTAATGTGATCTAGTGGAGTGGTACACAGTCTAATACAGGGTAATGTGATATAGTGGAGTGTAACACAGTCTAATACAGCGTAATGCGAGAAAGTGGAGTGTAACACAGTCTAATACAGGGTAATGCGATATCGTGGTGTGTAACACAGTCTCATAGAGGGTAATGTGATATAGTGGAGTGTAACACAGTCTAATACAGGGTAATGCGAGATAGTGGAGTCTAACAAAGTCTAATACAGGGAAATGCGATATAGTGGAGTGGAACACAGTCTAATACAGGGTAATGTGATATCGTGGAGTGTAACACAGTTTAATAGAGGGTAATGCGATATAGTGGAGTGTAACACAGTCGAATACAGGGTAATGTGATATAGTGGAGTCTAACAAAGTCTAATACAGGGAAATGCGATATAGTGGAGTGTAACACAGTCTAATACAGGGTAATGTGATATAGTGGAGTGTAACACAGTCTAATTCAGGGTAATGTGATATTATGGAGTGTAACACAGTCTAATAGAGGGTAATGTGATATAGTGGAGTGTAACACAGTCTAATACAGGGTAATGTGATATAGTGGAGTCTAACAAAGTCTAATACAGGGAAATGCGATATAGTGGAGTGGAACACAGTCTAATACATTGTAATGTGATATCGTGGAGTGTAACACAGTCTAATACAGGGTAATGCGATATAGTGGAGTGTAACACAGTCTAATACAGGATAATGTGATATAGTGGAGTGTTACACAGTGTAATACAGGGTAATGTGATATAGTGGAGTGTAACACAGTCTAAAACAGGGTAATGTGATGTAGTGGAGTGGAACACAGTCTAATACAGGGTAATGTGATATAGTGGGGTCTAACACAGTCTAATACAGGGTAATGTGATATACTGGAGTGTAACACAGTCTAATACAGGGTAATGTGATATACTGGAGTGTAACACAGTCTAATACAGGGTAATGCGATATAGTGGAGTGGAACACAGTCTAATACAGGGTAATGTGATATAGTGGGGTCTAACACAGTCTAATACAGGGTAATGTGATATAGTGGAGTGTAACACAGTCTAATACAGGGTAATGTGATATAGTGGAGTGGTACACAGTCTAATACAGGGTAATGTGATATAGTGGAATGTTACACAGTCTAATACAGGGTAATGTGATATAGTGGAGTGTAACATAGTCTAATACAGGGTAATGTGATATGGTGGAGTGTTACACAGTCTAATACAGGGTAATGCGATATAGTGGAGTGTAACACAGTCTAATACAGGGTAATGTGATATAGTGGAGTGTAACACAGTCTAATACAGGGTAATGTGATATAGTGGAGTGTAACACAGTCTAATACAGGGTAATGTGATATAGTGGAGTGTAACACAGTCTAATACAGGGTAATGTGATATAGTGGAGTGTAACACAGTCTAATACAGGGTAATGTGATATAGTGGAGTGTAACACAGTCTAATACAGGGTAATGTGATATAGTGGAGTGTAACACAGTCTAATACAGGGTAATGAGATATCGTGGAGTGTAACACAGTCTAATACAGGGTAATGTGATATCGTGGAGTGTAACACAGTCTAATACAGGGTAATGCGATAAAGTGGAGTGTAACACAGTCTAATACAGGATAATGTGATATAATGGAGTGTTACACAGTGTAATACTGGGTAATGTGATATAGTGGAGTGTAACACAGTCTAAAACAGGGTAATGTGATGTAGTGGAGTGGAACACAGTCTAATACAGGGTAATGTGATATAGTGGGGTCTAACACAGTCTAATACAGGGTAATGTGATATACTGGAGTGTAACACAGTCTAATACAGGGTAATGTGATATACTGGAGTGTAACACAGTCTAATACAGGGTAATGCGATATAGTGGAGTGGAACACAGTCTAATACAGGGTAATGTGATATAGTGGGGTCTAACACAGTCTAATACAGGGTAATGTGATATAGTGGAGTGTAACACAGTCTAATACAGGGTAATGTGATATAGTGGAGTGTAACACAGTCTAATACAGGGTAATGTGATATACTGGAGTGTAACACAGTCTAATACAGGGTAATGCGATATAGTGGAGTGTAACACAGTCTAATACAGGGTAATGTGATATAGTGGAGTGTAACACAGTCTAATACAGGGTAATGTGATATAGTGGAGTGTCACACAGTCTAATACAGGGTAATGTGATATAGTGGAGTGTAACACAGTCTAATACAGGGTAATGTTATATACTGGAGTGTAACACAGTCTAATACAGGGTAATGTGATATAGTGTAGTGTAACACAGTCTAATAGAGGGTAATGTGATATAGTGGAGTGGTACACAGTCTAATACAGGGTAATGTGATATAGTGGAATGTTACACAGTCTAATACAGGGTAATGTGATATAGTGGAGTGTAACATAGTCTAATACAGGGTAATGTGATATGGTGGAGTGTTACACAGTCTAATACAGGGTAATGCGATATAGTGGAGTGTAACACAGTCTAATACAGGGTAATGTGATATAGTGGAGTGTAACACAGTCTAATACAGGGTAATGTGATATAGTGGAGTGTAACACAGTCTAATACAGGGTAATGCGATATAGTGGAGTGTAACACAGTCTAATACAGGGTAATGTGATATAGTGGAGTGTAACACAGTCTAATACAGGGTAATGTGATAGAGTGGAGTGTAACACAGTCTAATACAGGGTAATGTGATCTAGTGGAGTGTAACACAGTCTAATACAGGGTAATGTGATATAGTGGAGTGTAACACAGTCTAATACAGGGTAATGTGATATAGTGGAGTGTAACACAGTCTAATACAGGGTAATGTGATATAGTGGAGTGTAACACAGTCTAATACAGGGTAATGTGATATACTGGAGTGTAACACAGTCTAATACAGGGTAATGCGATATAGTGGAGTGTAACACAGTCTAATACAGGGTAATGTGATAAAGTGGAGTGTAACACAGTCTAATAAAGGGTAATGTGATGTAGTGGAGTGTAACACAGTCTAATACAGGGTAATGTGATATAGTGGAGTGTAACACAGTCTAATACAGGGTAATGTGATATAGTGGAGTGTAACACAGTCTAATACAGGGTAATGTGAGAGAGTGGAGTGTTACACAGTCTAATACAGGGTAATGCGATATAGTGGAGTGTAACACAGTCTAATACAGGGTAATGTGATAGAGTGGAGTGTAACACAGTCTAAAACAGGGTAATGTGATATAGTCGAGTGTAACACAGTCTAATACAGGGTAATGTGATATAGTGGAGTGTAACACAGTCTAATACAGGGTAATGTGATATAGTGGAGTGTAACACAGTCTAATACAGGGTAATGTGATATAGTGGAGTGGTACACAGTCTAATACAGGGTAATGTGATATAGTGGAGTGTCACACAGTCTAATACAGGGTAATGTGATATAGTGGAGTTGTACACAGTCTAATACAGGGTAATGCGATATAGTGTAGTGTAACACAGTCTAATAGAGGGTAATGTGATATAGTGGAGTGTAACACAGTCTAATAGAGGGTAATGTGATATAGTGGAGTGTAACACAGTCTAATACAGGGTAATGTGATATAGTGGAGTGTTACACAGTCTAATACAGGGTAATGTGATATAGTGGAGTGTCACACAGTCTAATACAGGGTAATGTGATATAGTGGAGTGGTACACAGTCTAATACAGGGTAATGCGATATAGTGGAGTGTAACACAGTTTAATACAGGGTAATGTGATATAGTGGTGTGTAACACAGTCTAATACAGGGTAATGTGATATAGTGGAGTGTAACACAGTCTAATAGAGGGTAATGTGATATAGCGGAGTGGTACACAGTCTAATACAGGGTAATGTGATATAGTGGAATGTTACACAGTCTAATACAGGGTAATGTGATATAGTGGAGTGTAACATAGTCTAATACAGGGTAATGTGATATTGTGGAGTGGTACACAGTCCAATACAGGGTAATGTGATATAGTGGAGTGTAACACAGTCTAATACAGGGTAATGCGATATAGTGGAGTGTAACACAGTCTAATACAGGGTAATGCGATATAGTGGAGTGTAACACAGTCTAATCCAGGGTAATGTGATATAGTGGAGTGTAACACAGTCTAATACAGGGTAATGTGATATAGTGGAGTGTAACACAGTCTAATACAGGGTAATGTGATATCGTGGAGTGTAACACAGTCTAATACAGGGTAATGTGACATAGTGGAATGTTACACAGTCTAATACAGGGTAATGTGATATAGTGGAGTGTAACACAGTCTAATACAGGGTAATGTGATATAGTGGAATGTTACACAGTTTAATACAGGGTAATGTGATATCGTGGAGTGTAACACAGTCTAATACAGGGTAATGTGATATAGTGGAGTGTAACACAGTCTAATACAGGGTAATGTGATCTCGTGGAGTGTAACACAGTTTAATACAGGGTAATGTGATATAGTGGAGTGTAACACAGTCTAATACAGTGGAATGCGAGAAAGTGGAGTGTAACACAGTCTAATACAGGGTAATGCGATATCGTGGTGTGTAACACAGTATAATAGAGGGTAATGTGATATAGTGCAGTGTAACACAGTCTAATACAGGCTAATGCGAGAAAGTGGAGTGAAACACAGTCTAATACAGGGTAATGTGATATCGTGGAGTGTAACACAGTCTCATAGAGGGTAATGTGATATAGTGGCGTGTAACACAGTCTAATACAGGGTAATGCGATATAGTGGAGTGTAACACAGTCTAATCCAGGGTAATGTGATATAGTGGAGTGTAACACAGTCTAATACAGGGTAATGTGATATAGTGGAGTGTAACACAGTCTAATACAGGGTCATGTGATATCGTGGAGTGTAACACAGTCTAATACAGGGTAATGTGATATAGTGGAGTGGTACACAGTCTAATACAGGGTAATGTGATATAGTGGAGTGTCACACAGTCTAATACAGGGTAATGTGATATAGTGGAGTGGTACACAGTCTAATACAGGGTAATGCGATATAGTGTAGTGTAACACAGTCTAATAGAGGGTAATGTGATATAGTGGAGTGTAACACAGTCTAATAGAGGGTAATGTGATATAGTGGAGTGTAACACAGTCTAATACAGGGTAATGTGATATAGTGGAGTGTTACACAGTCTAATACAGGGTAATGTGATATAGTGGAGTGTCACACAGTCTAATACAGGGTAATGTGATATAGTGGAGTGGTACACAGTCTAATACAGGGTAATGCGATATAGTGTAGTGTAACACAGTCTAATAGAGGGTAATGTGATATGGCGGAGTGGTACACAGTCTAATACAGGGTAATGTGATATAGTGGAATGTTACACAGTTTAATACAGGGTAATGCGATATAGTGGAGTGTTACACAGTCGAATACAGGGTAATGTGATATAGTGGAGTGTAACACAGTCTAATACAGGGTAATGTGATATAGTGGAGTGTTACACAGTCTAATACAGGGTAATGTGATATAGTGGTGTGTAACACAGTCTAATACAGGGTAATGTGATATAGTGGAGTGAAACACAGTCTAATACAGGGTAATGTGATATAGTGGAGTGTAACACAGTCTAATACAGGGTAATGCGATATAGTGGAGTGTAACACAGTCTAATACTGGGTAATGCGATATAGTGGAGTGTAACAATGTCTAATACAGGGTAATGTGATATAGTGGAGTGTAACACAGTCTAATACAGGGTAATGTGATATAGTGGAGTGTAACACAGTCTCATACAGGGTAATGTGATATAGTGGAGTGTAACACCGTCTAATACAGGGTAATGTGATATAGTGGAGTGTAACAGCGTCTAATACAGGGTAATGCGAGAAAGTGGAGTGTAACACAGTCTAAAACAGGGTAATGCGATATCGTGGTGTGTAACACAGTCTAATAGAGGGTAATGTGATATAGTGCAGTGTAACACAGTCTAATACAGGGTAATGCGAGAAAGTGGAATGTAACACAGTCTAATACAGGGTAATGTGATATCGTGGAGTGTAACACAGTCTAATCGAGGGTAATGTGATATAGTGGAGTGTAACACAGACTAATACAGGGTAATGCGAGATAGTGGAGTCTAACAAAGTCTAATACAGGGAAATGCGATATAGTGGAGTGGAACACAGTCTAATACAGGGAAATGTGATATCGTGGAGTGTAACACAGTTTAATACAGGGTAATGCGATATAGTGGAGTGTAACACAGTCGAATACAGGGTAATGTGATATAGTGGAGTGTTACACAGTCTAATACAGGGTAATGTGACATAGTGGAGTGTAACACAGTCTAATACAGGGTAATGTGATATAGTGGGGTCTAACACAGTCTAAAACAGGGTAATGTGATGTAGTGGAGTGTAACACAGTCTAATACAGGGTAATGCGATATAGAGGAGTGTAACACAGTCTAATACAGGGTAATGTGATATAGTGGAGTGTAACACAGTCTAATACAGGGTAATGTGATATAGTGGAGTGTAACACAGTCTAATACAGGGTAATGTGATATAGTGGAGTGTAACACAGTCTAATACAGGGTAATGTGATATAGTGGAGTGTAACACAGTCTCATCCAGGGTCATGTGATATAGTGGAGTGTAACACAGTCTAATACAGGGTAATGTGATATCGTGGAGTGTAACACAGTCTAATACAGGGTAATGTGATATAGTGGAGTGTAACACAGTCTAATACAGGGTAATGTGATATAGTGGAATGTTACACATTCTAATACACGGTAATGTGATATAGTGGAATGTTACACAGGCTAATACAGGGTAATGTGATATCGTGGAGTGTAACACAGTCTAATACAGGGTAATGTGACATAGTGGAGTGTTACACAGTCTAATACTGGGTAATGTGATATAGTGGAGTGTAACGCAGTCTAATACTGGGTAATGTGATATAGTGGAGTGTAACACAGGCTAATACAGGGTAATGCGATATAGTGGAGTGTACCACAATCTAATACAGGGTAATGTGATATAGGAGAGTGTATCACAGTCTAATACAGGGTAATGTGATATAGTGGAGTGTAACACAGTCTAATACAGGGTAATGCGATATAGTGGAGTGTAACACAGTCTAATACAGGGTAATGTGATATAGTGGAGTGTAACACAGTCTAATACTGGGTAATGTGATATAGTGGAGTGTAACACAGTCTAATACAGGGTAATGTGATATAGTGGAGTGTAACACAGTCTAATAGAGGGTAATGTGATATAGTGGAGTGGAACAGAGTCTAATACAGGGTAAAGTGATATAGTGGAGTGTAACACAGTCTAATACAGGGTAATGTGATACAGTGGTGTGTTACACAGTCTAATACAGGGTAATGTGTTATAGTGGAGTGTAACACAGTCTAATACAGGGTAATGTGATATAGTGGAGTGTAACATAGTCTAATACAGGGTAATGTGATATAGTGGAGTGTAACACAGTCTAATACAGGGTAATGCGATACAGTGGAGTGTAACACAGTCTAATACAGGTTAATGTGATATAGTGGAGTGTAACACAGTCTAATACAGGGTAATGTGATAGAGTGGAGTGTAACACAGTCGAATACAGGGTAATGTGTTATAGTGGAGTGTAACACAGTCTAATACAGGGTAATGTGATATACTGGAGTGTAACACTGTCTAATACAGGGTAATGCGATATAGTGGAGTGTAACACAGTCTAATACAGGGTAATGCGATATAGTGGAGTGTTACATAGTCTAATATATAGTAATGCGATATAGTGGAGTGCAACACAGTCTAATAGTGGGTAATGCGATATAGTGGAGTGTTACACAGTCTAATACAGGGTAATGTGATATAGTGGAGTGTAACACTGTCTAATCCAGGGTAATGCGATATAGTGGAGTGTAACACAGTCTAATACAGGGTAATGTGATATCGTGGAGTGTAACACAGTCTAATACAGGGTAATGTGATATAGTGGAGTGTAACACAGTCTAATCCAGGGTAATGCGATACAGTGGAGTGTAACACAGTCTAATACAGGGTAATGTGATATAGTGGAGTGTTACGCAGTCTAATACAGGGTAATGTGATACATTGGAGTGTAACACAGTCTAATCCAGGGTAATGCGATACAGTGTAGTGTAACACAGTCTAATACAGGGTAATGCGATATAGTGGAGTGTTACGCAGTCTAATACAGGGTAATGTGATAAAGTGGAGTGGAACAGAGTCTAATACAGGGTAATGTGATATAGTGGAGTGTAACACAGTCTAATCGAGGGTAATGTGATATAGTGGAGTGCAACAGAGTCTAATACAGGGTAATGTGATAAAGTGGAGTGGAACATAGTCTAATACAGGGTAATGTGATATAGTGGAGTGTAACACAGTCTAATACAGGGTAATGTAATATAGTGGAGTGGTACACAGTCTAATACAGGGTAATGCGATACAGTGGAGTGTAACACAGTCTAATACAGGGTAATGTGATATAGTGGAGTGCAACACATTCTAATTCAGGTTATTGCGATATAGAGGAGTGTAACACAGTGTAATACAGGGTAATGTGATATAGTGGAGTGTAACACAGTCTAATACAGGGTAATGCGATATAGTGGAGTGTAACACAGTCTAATACAGGGTAATGTGATATAGTGGAGTGTAACACAGTCTAATACAGGGTAATGCGATATAGTGGAGTGTAACACAGTGTAATACAGGGTAATGTGATATAGTGGAGTGTAACACAGTCTAATACAGGGTAATGCGATATAGCGGAGTGTAACACAGTCTAATACAGGGTAATGTGATATAGTGGAGTGTGACACAGTCTAATACAGGGTAATGCGATATAGTGGAGTGTAACACAGTGTAATACAGGGTAATGTGATATAGTGGAGTGTAACACAGTCTAATACAGGGTAATGTGATATCGTGGAGTGTAACACAGTCTAATACAGGGTAATGCGATATAGTGGAGTGTAACACAGTGTAATACAGGGTAATGTGATATAGTGGAGTGTAACACAGTCTAATACAGGGTAATGCGATATAGTGGAGTGTAACACAGTGTAATACAGGGTAATGTGATATAGTGGAGTGTAACACAGTCTAATACAGGGTAATGCGATATAGTGGAGTGTAACACAGTCTAATACAGGGTAATGCGATATAGTGGAGTGTAACACAGTGTAATACAGGGTAATGTGATATAGTGGAGTGTAACACAGTCTAATACAGGGTAATGCGATATAGTGGAGTGTAACACAGTGTAATACAGGGTAATGTGATATAGTGGAGTGTAACACAGTCTAATACAGGGTAATGCGATATCGCGGAGTGTAACACAGTCTAATACAGGGTAATGTGATATAGTGGAGTGTAACACAGTCTAATACAGGGTAATGCGATATAGCGGAGTGTAACACAGTCTAATACAGGGTAATGTGATATAGTGGAGTGTAACACAGTCTAATACAGGGTAATGCGATATAGCGGAGTGTAACACAGTCTAATACAGGGTAATGCGATATAGTGGAGTGTAACACAGTGTAATACAGGGTAATGTGATATAGTGGAGTGTAACACAGTCTAATACAGGGTAATGCGATATCGCGGAGTGTAACACAGTCTAATACAGGGTAATGTGATATAGTGGAGTGTAACACAGTCTAATACAGGGTAATGCGATATAGTGGAGTGTAACACAGTCTAATACAGGGTAATGCGATATAGCGGAGTGTAACACAGTCTAATACAGGGTAATGTGATATCAGGCAGTGGACACAGTCTAATACAGGGTAATGTAATATAGTGGAGTGTAACACAGTCTAATACAAGGGAATGTGATATGGTGGAGTGTAACACAGTCTAATACAGGGTAATGTGATATAGTGGAGTGTAACACAGTCTAATACAGGGTAATGTGATCTAGTGGAGTGTAACACAGTCTAATACAGGGTAATGTGATTTAGTGGAGTGTAACACAGTCTAATACAGGGTAATGTGATATAGAGGAGTGTAACACTGTCTAATACAGGGTAATGCGATATAGTGGAGTGTAACACAGTCTAATACTGGGTAATGTGATATAGAGGAGTGTAACACTGTCTAATACAGGGTAATGCGATCTTGTGGAGTGTAACACAGTCTAATACAGGGTACTGTGATATAGTGGAGTGTAACACAGTCTAATACAGGGTAATGTGATCTAGTGGAGTGTAACACAGTTTAATACAGGGTAATGTGATATAGTGGAGTGTAACACAGTCAAATACAGGGTAATGCGAGAAAGTGGAGTGTAACACAGTCTAATACAGGGTAATGCGATATCGTGGTGTGTAACACAGTCTAATACAGGGTAATGTGATATAGTGCAGTGTAACACAGTCTAATACAGGGTAATGTGATATAGTGGAGTGTTACACAGTCTAATACAGGGTAATGTGATATAGTGGAGTGTTACACAGTCTAATACAGGGTAATGTGATATAGTGGAGTGTTACACAGTCTAATCCAGGGTAATGTGATATAGTGGAGTGTAACACAGTCGAATACAGGGTAATGCGAGAAAGTGGGGTCTAACACAGTCTAAAACAGGGTAATGCGATATCGTGGTGTGTAACACAGTCTGATAGAGGGTAATGTGATATAGTGCAGTGTAACACAGTCTAATACAGGGTAATGCGATATAGTGGAGTGTAACACAGTCTAATACAGGGTAATGTGATATAGTGGAGTGTAACACAGTCTAATAGAGGGTAATGTGATATAGTGGAGTGTAATACAGTCTAATACAGGGTAATGCGAGATAGTGGAGTCTAACAAAGTCTAATACAGGGAAATGCGATATAGTGGAGTGGAACACAGTCTAATACAGGGTAATGTGATATCGTGGAGTGTAACACAGTTTAATACAGGGTAATGCGATATAGTTGAGTGTAACACAGTCGAATACAGGGTAATGTGATATCGTGGAGTGTAACACAGTCTAATCCAGGGTAATGTGATATAGTGGAGTGTTACACAGTCTAATACAGGGTAATGTGATATAGTGGAGTGTAACACAGTCTAATACAGGGTAATGTGATATAGTGGAGTGTAACACAGTCTAATACAGGGTAATGCGATATAGTGGAGTGTAACACAGTCTAATACAGGGTAATGCGATATAGTGGAGTGTAACACAGTCTAATACAGGGTAATGCGATATAGTGGAGTGTAACACAGTCTAATACAGGGTAATGTGATATTGTGGAGTGTAACACAGTCTAATACAGGGTAATGCGATATAGTGGAGTGTAACACAGTCTAATACAGGGTAATGCGATATAGTGGAGTGTTACACAGTCTAATACAGGGTAATGTGATATAGTGGAGTGTAACACAGTCTAATAGAGGGTAATGTGATATAGTGGAGTGTAACACAGTCTAAAACAGGGTAATGTGATATAGTGGAGTGTAACATCGTATCATACAGGGTAATGTGATATAGTGGAGTGTAACACAGTCTAATACAGGGTAATGTGATATAGTGGAGTGGAACACAGTCTAATACAGGGTAATGTGATATCGTGGAGTGTAACACAGTCTAATACAGGGTAATGCGATATAGTGGAGTGTTACGCAGTCTAATACAGGGTAATGTGATATAGTGGAGTGTAACACAGTCTAATACAGGGTAATGTGATATAGTGGAGTGGAACACAGTCTAATCCAGGGTAATGTGATATAGTGGAGTGGAACACAGTCTAATCCAGGGTAATGCGATATAGTGGAGTGTAACACAGTCTAATACAGGGTAATGTGATATAGTGGAGTGGTACACAGTCGAATACAGGGTAATGTGATATAGTGGAGTGTAACACAGTCTAATCGAGGGTAATGCGATATAGTGGAGTGTAACACAGTCTAATACAGGGGAATGTGATATAGTGGAGTGGAACACAGTCTAATCCAGGGTAATGTGATATAGTGGAGTGTAACACAGTCTAATACAGGGTAATGTGATATAGTGGAGTGGAACACAGTCTAATACAGGGTAATGTGATATAGTGGAGTGGAACACAGTCTAATACAGGGTAATGTGATATCGTGGAGTGTAACACAGTTTAATACAGGGTAATGCGATATCGTGGAGTGTAACACAGTCTAATACAGGGTTATGTGATATAGTGGAGTGTAACACAGTCTAATACAGGGTAATGTGATATCGTGGAGTGTAACACAGTCTAATACAGGGTAATGTGATATCGTGGAGTGTAACACAGTCTAATACAGGGTTATGTGATATAGTGGAGTGGAACACAGTCTAATCCAGGGTAATGTGATATAGTGGAGTGTAACACAGTCTAATACAGGGTAATGTGATATAGTGGAGTGTAACACAGTCTAATACAGGGTAATGTGATATAGTGGAGTGGTACACAGTCTAATCCAGGGTAATGTGATATAGTGGAGTGAAACACAGTCTAATAGAGGGTAATGTGATATAGTGGAGTGTAACACAGTCTAATACAGGGTAATGTGATATAGTGGAGTGAAACACAGTCTAATCCAGGGTAATGCGATATAGTGTAGTGTACCAAAGTCTAATAGAGGGTAATGTGATATAGTGGAGTGGTACACAGTCTAATACAGGGTAATGTGATATAGTGGAATGTTACACAGTCTAATACAGGGTAATGTGATATAGTGGAGTGTAACATAGTCTAATACAGGGTAATGTGATATTGTGGAGTGTTACACAGTCTAATACAGGGTAATGTGATATAGTGGAGTGTAACACAGTCTAATACAGGGTAATGCGATATAGTGGAGTGTAACACAGTCTAATACAGGGTAATGCGATATAGTGGAGTGTAACACAGTCTAATACAGGGTAATGCGATATAGTGGAGTGTAACACAGTCTAATACAGGGTAATGCGATATAGTGGAGTGCAACACAGTCTAATACAGGGTAATGTGATATAGTGGAATGTTACACAGTCTAATACAGGGTAATGTGATATCGTGGAGTGTAACACAGTCTAATACAGGGTAATGTGATACAGTGGAGTGTACCACAGTCTAATACAGGGTAATGTGATCTAGTGGAGTGTAACACAGTTTAATACAGGGTAATGTGATATAGTGGAGTGTAACACAGTCTAATACAGGGTAATGCGAGAAAGTGGAGTGTAACACAGTCTAATACAGGGTAATGCGATATCGTGGTGTGTAACACAGTCTAATAGAGGGTAATGTGATATAGTGCAGTGTAACACAGTCAAATTCAGGGTAATGCGAGAAAGTGGAGTGTAACACAGTCTAATACAGGGTAATGTGATATAGTGGAATGTTACAGATTCTAATACACGGTAATGTGATATAGTGGAATGTTACACAGGCTAATACAGGGTAATGTGATATAGTGGAGTGTATCACAGTCCAATACAGGCTAATGTGATATAGTGGAGTGTAACACAGTCTAATACAGTTTAATGTGATACAGTGGAGTGTTACACAGTCTAATAGAGGGTAATGTGATATAGTGGAGTGTAACACAGTCTAATACAGGGTAATGCGATATAGTGGAGTGTAACACAGTCTAATACAGGGTAATGTGATATAGTGGAGTGTAACACAGTCTAATACTGGGTAATGTGATATAGTGGAGTGTAACACAGTCTAATACAGGGTAATGTGATATAGTGGAGTGTAACACAGTCTAATCCAGGGTAATGTGATATAGTGGAGTGTAACACAGTCTAATACAGGGTAATGTGATATAGTGGAGTGTATCACAGTCCAATACAGGGTAATGTGATATAGTGGAGTGTAACACAGTCTAATACAGGGTAATGTGATATAGTGGAGTGTAACACAGTCTAATACAGGGTAATGTGATATAGTGGAGTGTAACACAGTCTAATACAGGGTAATGTGATATAGTGGAGTGTAACACAGTCTAATACAGGGTAATGTGATATAGTGGAGTGTAACACAGTCTAATACAGGGTAATGCGATATAGTGGAGTGTAACACAGTCTAATACAGGGTAATGCGATATAGTGGAGTGTAACACAGTCTAATACAGGGTAATGTGATATAGTGGAGTGTAACACAGTCTAATACAGGGTAATGTGATATAGTGGAGTGTAACACAGTCTAATACAGGGTAATGTGATATAGTGGAGTGTAACACAGTCTAATACAGGGTAATGTGATATAGTGGAGTGTAACACACTCTTATACAGGGTAATGTGATATCGTGGAATGTTACACATTCTAATACACGGTAATGTGATATAGTGGAATGTTACACAGTCTAATACAGGGTAATGTGATATAGTGGAGTGTTACACAGCCTAATACAGGGTAATGTGATATCGTGGAGTGTAACACAGTCTAATACAGGGTAATGTGATATAGTGGAGTGTAACACAGTCTAATACAGGGTAATGTGACATAGTGGAGTGTTACACAGTCTAATACAGGGTAATGTGATATAGTGGAGTGTAACACAGTCTAATACAGGGTAATGTGATATAGTGGAGTGTAACACAGTCTAATACAGGGTAATGTGATATCGTGGAGTGTAACACAGTCTAATACAGGGTAATGTGATATAGTGGAGTGTAACACAGTCTAATACAGGGTAATATGATATAGTGGAGTGTAACACAGTCTAATACAGGGTAATGTGATATAGTGGAGTGTATCACAGTCCAATACAGGGTAATGTGATATAGTGGAGTGTAACACAGTCTAATACAGGGTAATGTGATATAGTGGAGAGTAACACAGTCTAATACTGGGTAATGTGATATAGTGGAGTGTAACACAGTCTAATACAGGGTAATGTGATATAGTGGAGTGTAACATAGTCTAATACAGGGTAATGTGATATTGTGGAGTGTTACACAGTCTAATACAGGGTAATGTGATATAGTGGAGTGTAACACAGTCTAATACAGGGTAATGCGATATAGTGGAGTGTAACACAGTCTAATACAGTGTAATGCGATATAGTGGAGTGTAACACAGTCTAATACAGGGTAATGCGATATAGTGGAGTGTAACACAGTCTAATACAGGGTAATGTGATATCGTGGAGTGTAACACAGTCTAATACAGGGTAATGTGATATCGTGGAGTGTAACACAGTCTAATACAGGGTAATGTGATACAGTGGAGTGTACCACAGTCTAATACAGGGTAATGTGATCTAGTGGAGTGTAACACAGTTTAATACAGGGTAATGTGATATAGTGGAGTGTAACACAGTCTAATACAGGGTAATGCGAGAAAGTGGAGTGTAACACAGTCTAATACAGGGTAATGCGATATCGTGGTGTGTAACACAGTCTAATAGAGGGTAATGTGATATAGTGCAGTGTAACACAGTCTAATACAGGGTAATGCGAGAAAGTGGAGTGTAACACAGTCTAATACAGGGTAATGTGATATAGTGGAATGTTACAGATTCTAATACACGGTAATGTGATATAGTGGAATGTTACACAGGCTAATACAGGGTAATGTGATATAGTGGAGTGTATCACAGTCCAATACAGGGTAATGTGATATAGTGGAGTGTAACACAGTCTAATATAGGGTAATGTGATACAGTGGAGTGTTACACAGTCTAATAGAGGGTAATGTGATATAGTGGAGTGTAACACAGTCTAATACAGGGTAATGCGATATAGTGGAGTGTAACACAGTCTAATACAGGGTAATGTGATATAGTGGAGTGTATCACAGTCCAATACAGGGTAATGTGATATAGTGGAGTGTAACACAGTCTAATACAGGGTAATGTGATATCGTGGAGTGTAACACAGTCTAATACAGGGTAATGTGATATAGTGGAGTGTAACACAGTCTAATACAGGGTAATGTGATATAGTGGAGTGTAACACAGTCTAATACAGGGTAATGTGATATAGTGGAGTGTAACACAGTCTAATACAGGGTAATGCGATATAGTGGAGTGTAACACAGTCTAATACAGGGTAATGCGATATAGTGGAGTGTAACACAGTCTAATACAGGGTAATGTGATATAGTGGAGTGTAACACAGTCTAATACAGGGTAATGTGATATAGTGGAGTGTAACACAGTCTAATACAGGGTAATGTGATATCGTGGAGTGTAACACAGTTTAATACAGGGTAATGTGATATAGTGGAGTGTAACACAGTCTAATACAGGGTAATGTGATATAGTGGAGTGTAACACACTCTAATACAGGGTAATGTGATATCGTGGAATGTTACACATTCTAATACACGGTAATGTGATATAGTGGAATGTTACACAGTCTAATACAGGGTAATGTGATATAGTGGAGTGTTACACAGTCTAATACAGGGTAATGTGATATCGTGGAGTGTAACACAGTCTAATACAGGGTAATGTGATATAGTGGAGTGTAACACAGTCTAATACAGGGTAATGTGACATAGTGGAGTGTTACACAGTCTAATACAGGGTAATGTGATATAGTGGAGTGTAACACAGTCTAATACAGGGTAATGTGATATAGTGGAGTGTAACACAGTCTAATACAGGGTAATGTGATATCGTGGAGTGTAACACAGTCTAATACAGGGTAATGTGATATAGTGGAGTGTAACACAGTCTAATACAGGGTAATGTGATATAGTGGAGTGTAACACAGTCTAATACAGGGTAATGTGATATAGTGGAGTGTATCACAGTCCAATACAGGGTAATGTGATATAGTGGAGTGTAACACAGTCTAATACAGGGTAATGTGATATAGTGGAGTGTAACACAGTCTAATACTGGGTAATGTGATATAGTGGAGTGTAACACAGTCTAATACAGGGTAATGTGATATAGTGGAGTGTAACACAGTCTAATCCAGGGTAATGTGATATAGTGGAGTGTAACACAGTCTAATACAGGGTAATGTGATATAGTGGAGTGTATCACAGTCCAATACAGGGTAATGTGATATAGTGGAGTGTAACACAGACTAATACAGGGTAATGTGATATAGTGGAGTGTAACACAGTCTAATACTGGGTAATGTGATATAGTGGAGTGTAACACAGTCTAATACAGAGTAATGTGATATAGTGGAGTGTAACACAGTCTAATACAGGGTAATGCGATATAGTGGAGTGTAACACAGTCTAATACAGGGTAATGCGATATAGTGGAGTGTAACACATTCTAATACAGGGTAATGCGATATAGTGGAGTGTAACACAGTCTAATACAGGGTAATATGATATCGTGGAGTGTAACACAGTCTAATACAGGGTAATGTGATATAGTGGAGTGTAACACAGTCTAATACAGGGTAATGTGATATCGTGGAGTGTAACACAGTCTAATACAGGGTAATGTGATATAGTGGAGTGTAACACAGTCTAATACAGGGTAATGTGATATCGTGGAGTGTAACACAGTCTAATACAGGGTAATGTGATATAGTGGAGTGTAACACAGTCTAATACAGGGTAATGTGATATAGTGGAGTGTAACACAGTCTCATACAGGATAATGTGATATAGTGGAGTGTATCACAGTCCAATACAGGGTAATGTGATATAGTGGAGTGTAACACAGTCTAATACAGGGTAATGTGATATAGTGGAGTGTAACACAGTCTAATACTGGGTAATGTGATATAGTGGAGTGTAACACAGTCTAATACAGGGTAATGTGATATAGTGGAGTGTAACACAGTCTAATCCAGGGTAATGTGATATAGTGGAGTGTAACACAGTCTAATACAGGGTAATGTGATATAGTGGAGTGTATCACAGTCCAATACAGGGTAATGTGATATAGTGGAGTGTAACACAGTCTAATACAGGGTAATGTGATATAGTGGAGTGTAACACAGTCTAATACTGGGTAATGTGATATAGTGGAGTGTAACACAGTCTAATACAGGGTAATGTGATATAGTGGAGTGTAACACAGTCTAATACAGGGTAATGTGATATAGTGGAGTGTAACACAGTCTAATACAGGGTAATGCGATATAGTGGAGTGTAACACAGTCTAATTCAGGGTAATGCGATATAGTGGAGTGTAACACAGTCTAATACAGGGTAATGTGATATAGTGGAGTGTCACACAGTCTAATACAGGGTAATGCGATACAGTGGAGTGTAACACAGTCTAATACAGGGTAATGTGATATAGTGGAGTGTAACACAGTCTAATACAGGGTAATGTGATATAGTGGAGTGTAACACAGTCTAATACAGGGTAATGTGATATAGTGGAGTGTAACACAGTCTAATACAGGGTAATGTGATATAGTGGAGTGTAACACAGTCTAATACAGGGTAATGTGATATAGTGGAGTGTATCACAGTCCAATACAGGGTAATGTGATATAGTGGAGTGGAACACAGTCTAATACAGGGTAATGTGATATAGTGGAGTGTAACACAGTCTAATACTGGGTAATGTGATATAGTGGAGTGTAACACAGTCTAATACAGGGTAATGTGATATAGTGGAGTGTATCACAGTCCAATACAGGGTAATGTGATATAGTGGAGTGTAACACAGTCTAATACTGGGTAATGTGAGAAAGTGGAGTGTAACACAGTCTAATACAGGGTAATGTGATATAGTGGAGTGTAACACAGTCTAATACAGGGTAATGTGATATAGTGGAGTGTAACACAGTCTAATACAGGGTAATGTGATATAGTGGAGTGTAACACAGTCTAATACAGGGTAATGCGATATAGTGGAGTGTAACACAGTCTAATACAGGGTAATGCGATATAGTGGAGTGTAACACAGTCTAATACAGGGTAATGTCACATAGTGGAGTGTAACACAGTCTAATACAGGGTAATGTGATATAGTGGAGTGTAACACAGTCTAATACAGGGTAATGTGATATCGTGGAGTGTAACACAGTCTAATACAGGGTAATGTGATATAGTGGAGTGTAACACAGTCTAATACAGGGTAATGTGATATAGTGGAGTGTAACACAGTCTCATACAGGGTAATGTGATATAGTGGAGTGTATCACAGTCCAATACAGGGTAATGTGATATAGTGGAGTGTAACACAGTCTAATACAGGGTAATGTGATATAGTGGAGTGTAACACAGTCTAATACTGGGTAATGTGATATAGTGGAGTGTAACACAGTCTAATACAGGGTAATGTGATATAGTGGAGTGTAACACAGTCTAATCCAGGGTAATGTGATATAGTGGAGTGTAACACAGTCTAATACAGGGTAATGTGATATAGTGGAGTGTATCACAGTCCAATACAGGGTAATGTGATATAGTGGAGTGTAACACAGTCTAATACAGGGTAATGTGATATAGTGGAGTGTAACACAGTCTAATACTGGGTAATGTGATATAGTGGAGTGTAACACAGTCTAATACAGGGTAATGTGATATAGTGGAGTTTAACACAGTCTAATACAGGGTAATGTGATATAGTGGAGTGTAACACAGTCTAATACAGGGTAATGCGATATAGTGGAGTGTAACACAGTCTAATACAGGGTAATGCGATATAGTGGAGTGTAACACAGTCTAATACAGGGTAATGTGATATAGTGGAGTGTAACACAGTCTAATACAGGGTAATGCGATATAGTGGAGTGTAACACAGTCTAATACAGGGTAATGTGATATCGTGGAGTGTAACACAGTCTAATACAGGGTAATGTGATATAGTGGAGTGTAACACAGTCTAATACAGGGTAATGTGATATAGTGGAGTGTAACACAGTCTAATACAGGGTAATGTGATATCGTGGAATGTTACACAGTCTAATACAGGGTAATGTGATATAGTGGAGTGTAACACAGTCTAATACAGGGTAATGTGACATAGTGGAGTGTTACACAGTCTAATACAGGGTAATGTGATATCGTGGAGTGTAACACAGTCTAATACAGGGTAATGTGATATAGTGGAGTGTAACACAGTCTAATACAGGGTAATGTGATATCGTGGAGTGTAACACAGTCTAATACAGGGTAATGTGATATAGTGGAGTGTAACACAGTCTAATACAGGGTAATGTGATATAGTGGAGTGTAACACAGTCTAATACAGGGTAATGTGATATAGTGGAGTGTATCACAGTCCAATACAGGGTAATGTGATATAGTGGAGTGTAACACAGTCTAATACAGGGTAATGTGATATAGTGGAGTGTAACACAGTCTAATACTGGGTAATGTGATATCGTGGAGTGTAACACAGTCTAATACAGGGTAATGTGATATAGTGGAGTGTAACACTGTCTAATACAGGGTAATGTGATATAGTGGAGTGTAACACAGTCTAATACAGGGTAATGTGATATAGTGGAGTGTATCACAGTCCAATACAGGGTAATGTGATATAGTGGAGTGTAACACAGTCTAATACAGGGTAATGTGATATAGTGGAGTGTAACACAGTCTAATACTGGGTAATGTGATATAGTGGAGTGTAACACAGTCTAATACAGGGTAATGTGATATAGTGGAGTGTAACACAGTCTAATACAGGGTA
The DNA here is from genome assembly GCF_047496795.1 of Chiloscyllium punctatum. Classification (NCBI taxonomy): domain Eukaryota; kingdom Metazoa; phylum Chordata; class Chondrichthyes; order Orectolobiformes; family Hemiscylliidae; genus Chiloscyllium; species Chiloscyllium punctatum. Next base: position 13,611,185 of record NC_092791.1, on the reverse strand, counting down.
ATGTCACATAGTGGAGTGTTACACAGTCTAATACAGGGTAATGTGATATAGTGGAGTGTAACACAGTTTAATACAGGGTAATGTGATATAGTGGAGTGTAACACAGTTTAATACAGGGTAATGTGATATAGTGGAGTGTAACACAGTCTAATACAGGGTAATGTGATATCGTGGAGTGTAACACAGTCTAATACAGGGTAATGTGATATAGTGGAGTGTAACACAGTCTAATACAGGGTAATGTGATATAGTGGAGTGTAACACAGTCTCATACAGGATAATGTGATATAGTGGAGTGTATCACAGTCCAATACAGGGTAATGTGATATAGTGGAGTGTAACACAGTCTAATACAGGGTAATGTGATATAGTGGAGTGTAACACAGTCTAATACTGGGTAATGTGATATAGTGGAGTGTAACACAGTCTAATACAGGGTAATGTGATATAGTGGAGTGTAACACAGTCTAATCCAGGGTAATGTGATATAGTGGAGTGTAACACAGTCTAATACAGGGTAATGTGATATAGTGGAGTGTATCACAGTCCAATACAGGGTAATGTGATATAGTGGAGTGTAACACAGTCTAATACAGGGTAATGTGATATAGTGGAGTGTAACACAGTCTAATACTGGGTAATGTGATATAGTGGAGTGTAACACAGTCTAATACAGGGTAATGTGATATAGTGGAGTGTAACACAGTCTAATACAGGGTAATGTGATATAGTGGAGTGTAACACAGTCTAATACAGGGTAATGCGATATAGTGGAGTGTAACACAGTCTAATTCAGGGTAATGCGATATAGTGGAGTGTAACACAGTCTAATACAGGGTAATGTGATATAGTGGAGTGTCACACAGTCTAATACAGGGTAATGCGATACAGTGGAGTGTAACACAGTCTAATACAGGGTAATGTGATATAGTGGAGTGTAACACAGTCTAATACAGGGTAATGTGATATAGTGGAGTGTAACACAGTCTAATACAGGGTAATGTGATATAGTGGAGTGTAACACAGTCTAATACAGGGTAATGTGATATAGTGGAGTGTAACACAGTCTAATACAGGGTAATGTGATATAGTGGAGTGTATCACAGTCCAATACAGGGTAATGTGATATAGTGGAGTGTAACACAGTCTAATACAGGGTAATGTGATATAGTGGAGTGTAACACAGTCTAATACTGGGTAATGTGATATAGTGGAGTGTAACACAGTCTAATACAGGGTAATGTGATATAGTGGAGTGTATCACAGTCCAATACAGGGTAATGTGATATAGTGGAGTGTAACACAGTCTAATACTGGGTAATGTGATATAGTGGAGTGTAACACAGTCTAATACAGGGTAATGTGATATAGTGGAGTGTAACACAGTCTAATACAGGGTAATGTGATATAGTGGAGTGTAACACAGTCTAATACAGGGTAATGCGATATAGTGGAGTGTAACACAGTCTAATACAGGGTAATGCGATATAGTGGAGTGTAACACAGTCTAATACAGGGTAATGTCACATAGTGGAGTGTAACACAGTCTAATACAGGGTAATGTGATATAGTGGAGTGTAACACAGTCTAATACAGGGTAATGTGATATCGTGGAGTGTAACACAGTCTAATACAGGGTAATGTGATATAGTGGAGTGTAACACAGTCTAATACAGGGTAATGTGATATAGTGGAGTGTAACACAGTCTCATACAGGGTAATGTGATATAGTGGAGTGTATCACAGTCCAATACAGGGTAATGTGATATAGTGGAGTGTAACACAGTCTAATACAGGGTAATGTGATATAGTGGAGTGTAACACAGTCTAATACTGGGTAATGTGATATAGTGGAGTGTAACACAGTCTAATACAGGGTAATGTGATATAGTGGAGTGTAACACAGTCTAATCCAGGGTAATGTGATATAGTGGAGTGTAACACAGTCTAATACAGGGTAATGTGATATAGTGGAGTGTATCACAGTCCAATACAGGGTAATGTGATATAGTGGAGTGTAACACAGTCTAATACAGGGTAATGTGATATAGTGGAGTGTAACACAGTCTAATACTGGGTAATGTGATATAGTGGAGTGTAACACAGTCTAATACAGGGTAATGTGATATAGTGGAGTGTAACACAGTCTAATACAGGGTAATGTGATATAGTGGAGTGTAACACAGTCTAATACAGGGTAATGCGATATAGTGGAGTGTAACACAGTCTAATACAGGGTAATGCGATATAGTGGAGTGTAACACAGTCTAATACAGGGTAATGTGATATAGTGGAGTGTAACACAGTCTAATACAGGGTAATGCGATATAGTGGAGTGTAACACAGTCTAATACAGGGTAATGTGATATCGTGGAGTGTAACACAGTCTAATACAGGGTAATGTGATATAGTGGAGTGTAACACAGTCTAATACAGGGTAATGTGATATAGTGGAGTGTAACACAGTCTAATACAGGGTAATGTGATATCGTGGAATGTTACACAGTCTAATACAGGGTAATGTGATATAGTGGAGTGTAACACAGTCTAATACAGGGTAATGTGACATAGTGGAGTGTTACACAGTCTAATACAGGGTAATGTGATATCGTGGAATGTTACACAGTCTAATACAGGGTAATGTGATATAGTGGAGTGTAACACAGTCTAATACAGGGTAATGTGACATAGTGGAGTGTTACACAGTCTAATACAGGGTAATGTGATATCGTGGAGTGTAACACAGTCTAATACAGGGTAATGTGATATAGTGGAGTGTAACACAGTCTAATACAGGGTAATGTGATATCGTGGAGTGTAACACAGTCTAATACAGGGTAATGTGATATAGTGGAGTGTAACACAGTCTAATACAGGGTAATGTGATATAGTGGAGTGTAACACAGTCTAATACAGGGTAATGTGATATAGTGGAGTGTATCACAGTCCAATACAGGGTAATGTGATATAGTGGAGTGTAACACAGTCTAATACAGGGTAATGTGATATAGTGGAGTGTAACACAGTCTAATACTGGGTAATGTGATATCGTGGAGTGTAACACAGTCTAATACAGGGTAATGTGATATAGTGGAGTGTAACACTGTCTAATACAGGGTAATGTGATATAGTGGAGTGTAACACAGTCTAATACAGGGTAATGTGATATAGTGGAGTGTAACACAGTCCAATACAGGGTAATGTGACATAGTGGAGTGTAACACAGTCTAATACAGGGTAATGTGATATAGTGGAGTGTAACACAGTCTAATACAGGGTATTGTGATATAGTGGAGTGTAACACAGTCTAATACAGGGCAATGTGATATTGTGGAGTGGTACACAGTCTAATACAGGGAAATGTGATATAGTGGAGTGTAACACAGTCTAATACAGGGTAATGCGATATAGTGGAGTCTAACACAGTCTAATACTGGGTAATGTGATATAGTGGAGTGTAACACAGTCTAATACAGGGTAATGTGATATAGTGGAGTGTAACACAGTCTAATACAGGGTAATGTGATATAGTGGAGTGTAACACAGTCTAATACAGGGTAATGCGATATAGTGGAGTGTAACACAGTCTAATACAGGGTAATGCGATATAGTGGAGTGTAACACAGTCTAATACAGGGTAATGTCACATAGTGGAGTGTAACACAGTCTAATACAGGGTAATGCGATATAGTGGAGTGTAACACAGTCTAATACAGGGTAATGTGATATAGTGGAGTGTAACACAGTCTAATACAGGGTAATGCGATATAGTGGAGTGTAACACAGTCTAATACAGGGTAATGTGATATCGTGGAGTGTAACACAGTCTAATACAGGGTAATGTGATATAGTGGAGTGTAACACAGTCTAATACAGGGTAATGTGATATAGTGGAGTGTAACACAGTCTCATACAGGGTAATGTGATATAGTGGAGTGTATCACAGTCCAATACAGGGTAATGTGATATAGTGGAGTGTAACACAGTCTAATACAGGGTAATGTGATATAGTGGAGTGTAACACAGTCTAATACTGGGTAATGTGATATAGTGGAGTGTAACACAGTCTAATACAGGGTAATGTGATATAGTGGAGTGTAACACAGTCTAATCCAGGGTAATGTGATATAGTGGAGTGTAACACAGTCTAATACAGGGTAATGTGATATAGTGGAGTGTATCACAGTCCAATACAGGGTAATGTGATATAGTGGAGTGTAACACAGTCTAATACAGGGTAATGTGATATAGTGGAGTGTAACACAGTCTAATACTGGGTAATGTGATATAGTGGAGTGTAACACAGTCTAATACAGGGTAATGTGATATAGTGGAGTGTAACACAGTCTAATACAGGGTAATGTGATATAGTGGAGTGTAACACAGTCTAATACAGGGTAATGCGATATAGTGGAGTGTAACACAGTCTAATACAGGGTAATGCGATATAGTGGAGTGTAACACAGTCTAATACAGGGTAATGTGATATAGTGGAGTGTAACACAGTCTAATACAGGGTAATGCGATATAGTGGAGTGTAACACAGTCTAATACAGGGTAATGTGATATCGTGGAGTGTAACACAGTCTAATACAGGGTAATGTGATATAGTGGAGTGTAACACAGTCTAATACAGGGTAATGTGATATAGTGGAGTGTAACACAGTCTAATACAGGGTAATGTGATATCGTGGAATGTTACACAGTCTAATACAGGGTAATGTGATATAGTGGAGTGTAACACAGTCTAATACAGGGTAATGTGACATAGTGGAGTGTTACACAGTCTAATACAGGGTAATGTGATATCGTGGAGTGTAACACAGTCTAATACAGGGTAATGTGATATAGTGGAGTGTAACACAGTCTAATACAGGGTAATGTGATATCGTGGAGTGTAACACAGTCTAATACAGGGTAATGTGATATAGTGGAGTGTAACACAGTCTAATACAGGGTAATGTGATATAGTGGAGTGTAACACAGTCTAATACAGGGTAATGTGATATAGTGGAGTGTATCACAGTCCAATACAGGGTAATGTGATATAGTGGAGTGTAACACAGTCTAATACAGGGTAATGTGATATAGTGGAGTGTAACACAGTCTAATACTGGGTAATGTGATATCGTGGAGTGTAACACAGTCTAATACAGGGTAATGTGATATAGTGGAGTGTAACACTGTCTAATACAGGGTAATGTGATATAGTGGAGTGTAACACAGTCTAATACAGGGTAATGTGATATAGTGGAGTGTAACACAGTCCAATACAGGGTAATGTGACATAGTGGAGTGTAACACAGTCTAATACAGGGTAATGTGATATAGTGGAGTGTAACACAGTCTAATACAGGGTATTGTGATATAGTGGAGTGTAACACAGTCTAATACAGGGCAATGTGATATTGTGGAGTGGTACACAGTCTAATACAGGGAAATGTGATATAGTGGAGTGTAACACAGTCTAATACAGGGTAATGCGATATAGTGGAGTCTAACAAAGTCTAATACAGGGAAATGCGATATAGTGGAGTGGAACACAGTCTAAAACAGGGTAATGTGATATCGTGGAGTGTAACACAGTCTAATACAGGGTAATGCGATATAGTGGAGTGTAACACAGTCTAATACAGGATAATGTGATATCGTGGAGTGTTACACAGTCTAATACAGGGTAATGTGATATAGTGGAGTGTAACACAGTCTAATACAGGGTAATGCGATATAGTGGAGTGTAACACAGTCTAATACAGGGTAATGCGATATCGTGGAGTGTTACATAGTCTAATACATAGTAATGCGATATAGTGGAGTGCAACACAGTCTAATACTGGGTAATGCGATATAGTGGAGTGTAACACAGTCTAATACAGGGTAATGTGATATAGTGGAGTGTTACACAGTCTAATACAGGGTAATGTGATATAGTGGAGTGTAACACAGTCTAATCCAGGGTAATGCGATATCGTGGAGTGTAAAACAGTCTAATCCAGGGTAATGCGATATAGTGGAGTGTAACACAGTCTAATCCAGGGTAATGCGATATAGTGGATTGTAACACAGTCTAATACAGGGTAATGCGATATAGTGGAGTGTAACACAGTCTAATCCAGGGTAATGCGATACAGTGGAGTGGAACACAGTCTAATACAGGGTAATGTGATATAGTGGAGTGTTACGCAGTCTAATACAGGGTAATGTGATATAGTGGAGTGTAACACAGTCTAATCCAGGGTAATGCGATATGGTGTAGTGTAACACAGTCTAATACAGGGTAATGCGATATAGTGTCGTGGAATACAGTCTAATGCAGGGTAATGCGATATAGTGGAGTCTAACAAAGTCTAATACACGGTAATGCGATATAGTGGAGTGTAACACAGTCTAATACAGGGTAATGTGATATAGTGGAGTGTAACACAGTCTAATCGAGGGTAATGTGATATAGTGGAGTGCAACAGAGTCTAATACAGGGTAATGCGATATAGTGGAGTGTTACGCAGTCTAATACAGGGTAATGTGATATAGTGGAGTGTAACACAGTCTAATACAGGGTAATGTGATATAGTGGAGTGTAACATAGTCTAATCGAGGGTAATGTGATATAGTGGAGTGCAACAGAGTCTAATACAGGGTAATGCGATATAGTGGAGTGTTACGCAGTCGAATATAGGGTAATGTGATAAAGTGGAGTGGAACAGAGTCTAATACAGGGTAATGTGATATAGTGGAGTGTAACATAGTCTAATACAGGGTAATGTGATATAGTGGAGTGTAACACAGTCTAATACAGGGTAATGTGATATAGTGGAGTGTAACACAGTCTAATACAGGGTAATGTGATATCGTGGAGTGTAACACAGTCTAATACAGGGTAATGTAATATAGTGGAGTGGTACACAGTCTAATACAGGGTAATGTGAAATAGTAGAGTGTATCACAGTCTAATATAGGGTAATGTGATATAGTAGAGTGTATCACTGTCTCATCCCAGGTAATGTGATATAGTGGAGTGTAACACAGTCTAATACAGCGTAATGCGATATCGTGGAGTGTAACACAGTCTAATACAGGATAATGTGATATAGTGGAGTGTAACACAGTCTAATACAGGGTAATGTGATATCGTGGAGTGTAACACAGTCTAATACAGGGTAATGTGATATAGTGGAGTTGTACACAGTCGAATACAGGGTAATGTGATATAGTGGAATGTTACACAGTCTAATACAGGGTAATGTGATATCGTGGAGTGTAACACAGTCTAATACAGGGTAATGTGATATAGTGGAGTGTAACACAGTCTAATACAGGGTAATGTGATATAGTGGAGTGTAACACAGTCTAATACAGGGTAATGTGATATCGTGGAGTGTAACACAGTCTAATACAGGGTAATGTGATATAGTGGAGTGTAACACAGTCTAATACAGGGTAATGTGATATAGTGGAATGTTACACATTCTAATACACGGTAATGTGATATAGTGGAATGTTACACAGGCTAATACAGGGTAATGTGATATCGTGGAGTGTAACACAGTCTAATACAGGCTAATGTGATATAGTGGAGTGTAACACAGTCTAATACAGGGTAATGTGACATAGTGGAGTGTTACACAGTCTAATACAGGGTAATGTGACATAGTGGAGTGTTACACAGTCTAATACAGGGTAATGTGATATCGTGGAGTGTATCACAGTCCAATACTGGGTAATGTGATATAGTGGAGTGTAACACAGTCTAATACAGGGTAATGTGATATAGTGGAGTGTAACACAGTCTAATACTGGGTAATGTGATATAGTGGAGTGTAACACAGTCTAATACAGGGTAATGTGATATAGTGGAGTGTAACACAGTCTAATACAGGGTAATGTGATATAGTGGAGTGTAACACAGTCTAATACAGGGTAATGCGATATAGTGGAGTGTAACACAGTCTAATACAGGGTAATGTGATATAGTGGAGTGTAACACAGTCTAATACAGGGTAATGTGATATAGTGGAGTGTAGGTCCGATCAAGGACAGTGGTGGGAGACTGTGTATTGAGTCGGAAGAGATAGGAGAGGTCTTGAACAAGTACTTCTCTTCAGTATTTACGAACGAGAGGGACCGTATTGTTGAAGAGGAGAGTGTGAAACGGACTGATAAGCTAGAAGAGATACCTGTTAGGAAGGAAGATGTGTTGGACATTTTGAACAACTTGAGGATAGACAAGTCCCCCGGGCCTGACGGGATATATCCTAGGATTATGTGGGAAGCAAGAGAGGAAATTGCAGTACCGTTGGCAATGATCCACTCGTCTTCACTGGCAACTGGGGTGGTACCAGGGGACTGGAGAGTAGCGAATGTTGTGCCCCTGTTCAAAAAAGGGAATAGGGATAACCCCGGGAATTACAGGCCAGTTAGTCTTACTTCTGTGGCAGGCAAAGTAATGGAAAGGGTACTGAGGGATAGGATTTACGAGTATCTGGAAAGACACTGCTTGATTAGGGACAGCCAGCACGGATTTGTGAAGGGTAGGTCTTGCCTTACAAGTCTTATTGAATTCTTCGAGGAGGTGACCAAGCATGTGGATGAGGGTAGAGCAGTGGATGTAGTGTACATGGATTTTAGTAAGGCATTTGATAAGGTTCCCCATGGTAGGCTTATGCGGAAAGTCAGGAGGCATGGGATAGAGGGAAATTTGGCCAATTGGATAGAAAACTGGCTAACCGGTAGAAGTCAGAGAGTGGTGGTAGATGGTAAATATTCAGCATGGAGTCCAGTTACAAGTGGAGTTCCGCAGGGATCAGTTCTGGGTCCTCTGCTGTTTGTAATTTTTATTAATGACTTAGAGGAGGGAGTCGAAGGGTGGGTCAGTAAATTTGCAGATGATACAAAGATAGGTGGAGTTGTGGACAGTGAGGAGGGCTGTTGTCGTTTGCAAAGGGACTTAGATAGGATGCAGAGCTGGGCTGAGGAGTGGCAGATGGAGTTCAACCCTGCCAAGTGTGAAGTTGTCCATTTTGGAAGAACAAATAAGAATGCGGAATACAGGGTTAATGGTAGGGTTCTTGGTCAGGTGGAGGAACAGAGGGATCTTGGGGTCTATGTACATAGATCTTTGAAGGTTGCCACTCAGGTGGATAGAGTTTGTAAGAAGGCCTATGGAGTATTATCGTTCATTAGCAGAGGGATTGAATTCAAGAGTCGTGAGGTGATGTTGCAGCTGTACAGGACTTTGGTTAGGCCACATTTGGAGTACTGTGTGCAGTTCTGGTCGCCTCACTTTAGGAAAGATGTGGAAGCTTTGGAGAGGGTGCAGAGAAGATTTACCAGGATGTTGCCTGGAATGGAGAGTAGGTCGTACGAGGATAGGTTGAGAGTTCTCGGCCTTTTCTCGTTGGAACGGCGAAGGATGAGGGGTGACTTGATAGAGGTTTATAAGATGATCAGCGGAATAGATAGAGTAGACAGTCAGAAACTTTTTCCCCGGGTACAACAGAGTGTTACAAGGGGACATAAATTTAAGGTGAAGGGTGGAAGGTATAGGGGAGATGTCAGGGGTGGGTTCTTTACCCAGAGAGTGGTGGGGGCATGGAATGCGCTGCCCGAGGGAGTGGTAGAGTCAGATTCATTGGCGACCTTTAAGCGGCATTTGGATAGGTACATGGATGGGTGCTTAATCTAGGATAGAAGTTCGGAACAACATCGTGGGCCGAAGGGCCTGTTCTGTGCTGTATTGTTCTATTGTTCTATTGTTCTATTGTAACACAGTCTAATACAGGGTAATGTGTTATAGTGGAGTGTAACACAGTCTAATACAGGGTAATGTGATATACTGGAGTGTAACACTGTCTAATACAGGGTAATGCGATATAGTGGAGTGTAACACAGTCTAATACAGGGTAATGCGATATCGTGGAGTGTTACATAGTCTAATACATAGTAATGCGATATAGTGGAGTGCAACACAGTCTAATACAGGGTAATGTGATATCGTGCAGTGGACACAGTCTAATACAGGGTAATGTAATATAGAGGAGTGTAACACAGTCTAATACAAGGGAATGTGATATGGTGGAGTGTAACACAGTCTAATACAGGGTAATGTGATATAGTGGAGTCTAACACAGTCTAATACAGGGTAATGTGATATAGTGGAGTGCAACACAGTCTAATACAGGGTAATGTGATATCGTGCAGTGGACACAGTCTAATACAGGGTAATGTGATACAGTGGAGTGTAACACAGTCTAATACAGGGTAATGCGATATAGTGGAGTGTAACACAGTCTAATACAGGATAATGTGATATCGTGGAGTGTTACACAGTCTAATACAGGGTAATGTGATATAGTGGAGTGTTACACAGTTTAATACAGGGTAATGTGATATAGTGGAGTGTAACACAGTTTAATACAGGGTAATGTGATATAGTGGAGTGTAACACAGTCTAATACAGGGTAATGTGATATCGTGGAGTGTAACACAGTCTAATACAGGGTAATGTGATATAGTGGAGTGTAACACAGTCTAATACAGGGTAATGTGATATAGTGGAGTGTAACACAGTCTCATACAGGATAATGTGATATAGTGGAGTGTATCACAGTCCAATACAGGGTAATGTGATATAGTGGAGTGTAACACAGTCTAATACAGGGTAATGTGATATAGTGGAGTGTAACACAGTCTAATACTGGGTAATGTGATATAGTGGAGTGTAACACAGTCTAATACAGGGTAATGTGATATAGTGGAGTGTAACACAGTCTAATCCAGGGTAATGTGATATAGTGGAGTGTAACACAGTCTAATACAGGGTAATGTGATATAGTGGAGTGTATCACAGTCCAATACAGGGTAATGTGATATAGTGGAGTGTAACACAGTCTAATACAGGGTAATGTGATATAGTGGAGTGTAACACAGTCTAATACAGGGTAATGTGATATAGTGGAGTGTAACACAGTCTAATACAGGGTAATGTGATATAGTGGAGTGTAACACAGTCTAATACAGGGTAATGTGATATAGTGGAGTGTAACACAGTCTAATACAGGGTAATGCGATATAGTGGAGTGTAACACAGTCTAATTCAGGGTAATGCGATATAGTGGAGTGTAACACAGTCTAATACAGGGTAATGTGATATAGTGGAGTGTCACACAGTCTAATACAGGGTAATGCGATACAGTGGAGTGTAACACAGTCTAATACAGGGTAATGTGATATAGTGGAGTGTAACACAGTCTAATACAGGGTAATGTGATATAGTGGAGTGTAACACAGTCTAATACAGGGTAATGTGATATAGTGGAGTGTAACACAGTCTAATACAGGGTAATGTGATATAGTGGAGTGTAACACAGTCTAATACAGGGTAATGTGATATAGTGGAGTGTATCACAGTCCAATACAGGGTAATGTGATATAGTGGAGTGTAACACAGTCTAATACAGGGTAATGTGATATAGTGGAGTGTAACACAGTCTAATACTGGGTAATGTGATATAGTGGAGTGTAACACAGTCTAATACAGGGTAATGTGATATAGTGGAGTGTATCACAGTCCAATACAGGGTAATGTGATATAGTGGAGTGTAACACAGTCTAATACTGGGTAATGTGATATAGTGGAGTGTAACACAGTCTAATACAGGGTAATGTGATATAGTGGAGTGTAACACAGTCTAATACAGGGTAATGTGATATAGTGGAGTGTAACACAGTCTAATACAGGGTAATGCGATATAGTGGAGTGTAACACAGTCTAATACAGGGTAATGCGATATAGTGGAGTGTAACACAGTCTAATACAGGGTAATGTCACATAGTGGAGTGTAACACAGTCTAATACAGGGTAATGTGATATAGTGGAGTGTAACACAGTCTAATACAGGGTAATGTGATATCGTGGAGTGTAACACAGTCTAATACAGGGTAATGTGATATAGTGGAGTGTAACACAGTCTAATACAGGGTAATGTGATATAGTGGAGTGTAACACAGTCTCATACAGGGTAATGTGATATAGTGGAGTGTATCACAGTCCAATACAGGGTAATGTGATATAGTGGAGTGTAACACAGTCCAATACAGGGTAATGTGATATAGTGGAGTGTAACACAGTCTAATACTGGGTAATGTGATATAGTGGAGTGTAACACAGTCTAATACAGGGTAATGTGATATAGTGGAGTGTAACACAGTCTAATCCAGGGTAATGTGATATAGTGGAGTGTAACACAGTCTAATACAGGGTAATGTGATATAGTGGAGTGTATCACAGTCCAATACAGGGTAATGTGATATAGTGGAGTGTAACACAGTCTAATACAGGGTAATGTGATATAGTGGAGTGTAACACAGTCTAATACTGGGTAATGTGATATAGTGGAGTGTAACACAGTCTAATACAGGGTAATGTGATATAGTGGAGTGTAACACAGTCTAATACAGGGTAATGTGATATAGTGGAGTGTAACACAGTCTAATACAGGGTAATGCGATATAGTGGAGTGTAACACAGTCTAATACAGGGTAATGCGATATAGTGGAGTGTAACACAGTCTAATACAGGGTAATGTGATATAGTGGAGTGTAACACAGTCTAATACAGGGTAATGCGATATAGTGGAGTGTAACACAGTCTAATACAGGGTAATGTGATATCGTGGAGTGTAACACAGTCTAATACAGGGTAATGTGATATAGTGGAGTGTAACACAGTCTAATACAGGGTAATGTGATATAGTGGAGTGTAACACAGTCTAATACAGGGTAATGTGATATCGTGGAATGTTACACAGTCTAATACAGGGTAATGTGATATAGTGGAGTGTAACACAGTCTAATACAGGGTAATGTGACATAGTGGAGTGTTACACAGTCTAATACAGGGTAATGTGATATCGTGGAGTGTAACACAGTCTAATACAGGGTAATGTGATATAGTGGAGTGTAACACAGTCTAATACAGGGTAATGTGATATCGTGGAGTGTAACACAGTCTAATACAGGGTAATGTGATATAGTGGAGTGTAACACAGTCTAATACAGGGTAATGTGATATAGTGGAGTGTAACACAGTCTAATACAGGGTAATGTGATATAGTGGAGTGTATCACAGTCCAATACAGGGTAATGTGATATAGTGGAGTGTAACACAGTCTAATACAGGGTAATGTGATATAGTGGAGTGTAACACAGTCTAATACTGGGTAATGTGATATCGTGGAGTGTAACACAGTCTAATACAGGGTAATGTGATATAGTGGAGTGTAACACTGTCTAATACAGGGTAATGTGATATAGTGGAGTGTAACACAGTCTAATACAGGGTAATGTGATATAGTGGAGTGTAACACAGTCCAATACAGGGTAATGTGACATAGTGGAGTGTAACACAGTCTAATACAGGGTAATGTGATATAGTGGAGTGTAACACAGTCTAATACAGGGTATTGTGATATAGTGGAGTGTAACACAGTCTAATACAGGGCAATGTGATATTGTGGAGTGGTACACAGTCTAATACAGGGAAATGTGATATAGTGGAGTGTAACACAGTCTAATACAGGGTAATGCGATATAGTGGAGTCTAACAAAGTCTAATACAGGGAAATGCGATATAGTGGAGTGGAACACAGTCTAAAACAGGGTAATGTGATATCGTGGAGTGTAACACAGTCTAATACAGGGTAATGCGATATAGTGGAGTGTAACACAGTCTAATACAGGATAATGTGATATCGTGGAGTGTTACACAGTCTAATACAGGGTAATGTGATATAGTGGAGTGTAACACAGTCTAATACAGGGTAATGCGATATAGTGGAGTGTAACACAGTCTAATACAGGGTAATGCGATATCGTGGAGTGTTACATAGTCTAATACATAGTAATGCGATATAGTGGAGTGCAACACAGTCTAATACTGGGTAATGCGATATAGTGGAGTGTAACACAGTCTAATACAGGGTAATGTGATATAGTGGAGTGTTACACAGTCTAATACAGGGTAATGTGATATAGTGGAGTGTAACACAGTCTAATCCAGGGTAATGCGATATCGTGGAGTGTAAAACAGTCTAATCCAGGGTAATGCGATATAGTGGAGTGTAACACAGTCTAATCCAGGGTAATGCGATATAGTGGATTGTAACACAGTCTAATACAGGGTAATGCGATATAGTGGAGTGTAACACAGTCTAATCCAGGGTAATGCGATACAGTGGAGTGGAACACAGTCTAATACAGGGTAATGTGATATAGTGGAGTGTTACGCAGTCTAATACAGGGTAATGTGATATAGTGGAGTGTAACACAGTCTAATCCAGGGTAATGCGATATGGTGTAGTGTAACACAGTCTAATACAGGGTAATGCGATATAGTGTCGTGGAATACAGTCTAATGCAGGGTAATGCGATATAGTGGAGTCTAACAAAGTCTAATACACGGTAATGCGATATAGTGGAGTGTAACACAGTCTAATACAGGGTAATGTGATATAGTGGAGTGTAACACAGTCTAATCGAGGGTAATGTGATATAGTGGAGTGCAACAGAGTCTAATACAGGGTAATGCGATATAGTGGAGTGTTACGCAGTCTAATACAGGGTAATGTGATATAGTGGAGTGTAACACAGTCTAATACAGGGTAATGTGATATAGTGGAGTGTAACATAGTCTAATCGAGGGTAATGTGATATAGTGGAGTGCAACAGAGTCTAATACAGGGTAATGCGATATAGTGGAGTGTTACGCAGTCGAATATAGGGTAATGTGATAAAGTGGAGTGGAACAGAGTCTAATACAGGGTAATGTGATATAGTGGAGTGTAACATAGTCTAATACAGGGTAATGTGATATAGTGGAGTGTAACACAGTCTAATACAGGGTAATGTGATATAGTGGAGTGTAACACAGTCTAATACAGGGTAATGTGATATCGTGGAGTGTAACACAGTCTAATACAGGGTAATGTAATATAGTGGAGTGGTACACAGTCTAATACAGGGTAATGTGAAATAGTAGAGTGTATCACAGTCTAATATAGGGTAATGTGATATAGTAGAGTGTATCACTGTCTCATCCCAGGTAATGTGATATAGTGGAGTGTAACACAGTCTAATACAGCGTAATGCGATATCGTGGAGTGTAACACAGTCTAATACAGGATAATGTGATATAGTGGAGTGTAACACAGTCTAATACAGGGTAATGTGATATCGTGGAGTGTAACACAGTCTAATACAGGGTAATGTGATATAGTGGAGTGGTACACAGTCGAATACAGGGTAATGTGATATAGTGGAATGTTACACAGTCTAATACAGGGTAATGTGATATCGTGGAGTGTAACACAGTCTAATACAGGGTAATGTGATATAGTGGAGTGTAACACAGTCTAATACAGGGTAATGTGATATAGTGGAGTGTAACACAGTCTAATACAGGGTAATGTGATATCGTGGAGTGTAACACAGTCTAATACAGGGTAATGTGATATAGTGGAATGTTACACATTCTAATACACGGTAATGTGATATAGTGGAATGTTACACAGGCTAATACAGGGTAATGTGATATCGTGGAGTGTAACACAGTCTAATACAGGCTAATGTGATATAGTGGAGTGTAACACAGTCTAATACAGGGTAATGTGACATAGTGGAGTGTTACACAGTCTAATACAGGGTAATGTGACATAGTGGAGTGTTACACAGTCTAATACAGGGTAATGTGATATCGTGGAGTGTATCACAGTCCAATACTGGGTAATGTGATATAGTGGAGTGTAACACAGTCTAATACAGGGTAATGTGATATAGTGGAGTGTAACACAGTCTAATACTGGGTAATGTGATATAGTGGAGTGTAACACAGTCTAATACAGGGTAATGTGATATAGTGGAGTGTAACACAGTCTAATACAGGGTAATGTGATATAGTGGAGTGTAACACAGTCTAATACAGGGTAATGCGATATAGTGGAGTGTAACACAGTCTAATACAGGGTAATGTGATATAGTGGAGTGTAACACAGTCTAATACAGGGTAATGTGATATAGTGGAGTGTAGGTCCGATCAAGGACAGTGGTGGGAGACTGTGTATTGAGTCGGAAGAGATAGGAGAGGTCTTGAACAAGTACTTCTCTTCAGTATTTACGAACGAGAGGGACCGTATTGTTGAAGAGGAGAGTGTGAAACGGACTGATAAGCTAGAAGAGATACCTGTTAGGAAGGAAGATGTGTTGGACATTTTGAACAACTTGAGGATAGACAAGTCCCCCGGGCCTGACGGGATATATCCTAGGATTATGTGGGAAGCAAGAGAGGAAATTGCAGTACCGTTGGCAATGATCCACTCGTCTTCACTGGCAACTGGGGTGGTACCAGGGGACTGGAGAGTAGCGAATGTTGTGCCCCTGTTCAAAAAAGGGAATAGGGATAACCCCGGGAATTACAGGCCAGTTAGTCTTACTTCTGTGGCAGGCAAAGTAATGGAAAGGGTACTGAGGGATAGGATTTACGAGTATCTGGAAAGACACTGCTTGATTAGGGACAGCCAGCACGGATTTGTGAAGGGTAGGTCTTGCCTTACAAGTCTTATTGAATTCTTCGAGGAGGTGACCAAGCATGTGGATGAGGGTAGAGCAGTGGATGTAGTGTACATGGATTTTAGTAAGGCATTTGATAAGGTTCCCCATGGTAGGCTTATGCGGAAAGTCAGGAGGCATGGGATAGAGGGAAATTTGGCCAATTGGATAGAAAACTGGCTAACCGGTAGAAGTCAGAGAGTGGTGGTAGATGGTAAATATTCAGCATGGAGTCCAGTTACAAGTGGAGTTCCGCAGGGATCAGTTCTGGGTCCTCTGCTGTTTGTAATTTTTATTAATGACTTAGAGGAGGGAGTCGAAGGGTGGGTCAGTAAATTTGCAGATGATACAAAGATAGGTGGAGTTGTGGACAGTGAGGAGGGCTGTTGTCGTTTGCAAAGGGACTTAGATATGATGCAGAGCTGGGCTGAGGAGTGGCAGATGGAGTTCAACCCTGCCAAGTGTGAGGTTGTCCATTTTGGAAAACAAATAAGAATGCGGAATACAGGGTTAATGGTAGGGTTCTTGGTCAGGTGGAGGAACAGAGGGATCTTGGGGTCTATGTACATAGATCTTTGAAGGTTGCCACTCAGGTGGATAGAGTTTGTAAGAAGGCCTATGGAGTATTATCGTTCATTAGCAGAGGGATTGAATTCAAGAGTCGTGAGGTGATGTTGCAGCTGTACAGGACTTTGGTTAGGCCACATTTGGAGTACTGTGTGCAGTTCTGGTCGCCTCACTTTAGGAAAGATGTGGAAGCTTTGGAGAGGGTGCAGAGAAGATTTACCAGGATGTTGCCTGGAATGGAGAGTAGGTCGTACGAGGATAGGTTGAGAGTTCTCGGCCTTTTCTCGTTGGAACGGCGAAGGATGAGGGGTGACTTGATAGAGGTTTATAAGATGATCAGCGGAATAGATAGAGTAGACAGTCAGAAACTTTTTCCCCGGGTACAACAGAGTGTTACAAGGGGACATAAATTTAAGGTGAAGGGTGGAAGGTATAGGGGAGATGTCAGGGGTGGGTTCTTTACCCAGAGAGTGGTGGGGGCATGGAATGCGCTGCCCGAGGGAGTGGTAGAGTCAGATTCATTGGCGACCTTTAAGCGGCATTTGGATAGGTACATGGATGGGTGCTTAATCTAGGATAGAAGTTCGGAACAACATCGTGGGCCGAAGGGCCTGTTCTGTGCTGTATTGTTCTATTGTTCTATTGTTCTATTGTAACACAGTCTAATACAGGGTAATGTGTTATAGTGGAGTGTAACACAGTCTAATACAGGGTAATGTGATATACTGGAGTGTAACACTGTCTAATACAGGGTAATGCGATATAGTGGAGTGTAACACAGTCTAATACAGGGTAATGCGATATCGTGGAGTGTTACATAGTCTAATACATAGTAATGCGATATAGTGGAGTGCAACACAGTCTAATACAGGGTAATGTGATATCGTGCAGTGGACACAGTCTAATACAGGGTAATGTAATATAGAGGAGTGTAACACAGTCTAATACAAGGGAATGTGATATGGTGGAGTGTAACACAGTCTAATACAGGGTAATGTGATATAGTGGAGTCTAACACAGTCTAATACAGGGTAATGTGATATAGTGGAGTGCAACACAGTCTAATACAGGGTAATGTGATATCGTGCAGTGGACACAGTCTAATACAGGGTAATGTGATACAGTGGAGTGTAACACAGTCTAATACAGGGTAATGCGATATAGTGGAGTGTAACACAGTCTAATACAGGATAATGTGATATCGTGGAGTGTTACACAGTCTAATACAGGGTAATGTGATATAGTGGAGTGTTACACAGTCTAATACAGGGTAATGTGATATAGTGGAGTGTAACACAGTCTAATACAGGGAAATGCGATATAGTGGAGTGGAACACAGTCTAATACAGGGTAATGTGATATCGTGGAGTGTAACACAGTTTAATACAGGGTAATGTGATATAGTGGAGTGTTACACAGTCTAATACAGGGTAAGGCGAGAAAGTGGAGTGTAACACAGTCTAATACAGGGTTATGCGATATCGTGGTGTGTAACACAGTCTAATACAGGGTAATGTGATATCGTGGAGTGTAACACAGTCTAATAGAGGGTAATGTGATATAGTGGAGTGTAACACAGTCTAATACAGGATAATGTGATATCGTGGAGTGTTACACAGTCTAATACAGGGTAATGTGATATAGTGGAGTGTTACACAGTCTAATACAGGGTAATGCGATATAGTGGAGTGTAACACAGTCTAATACAGGATAATGTGATATCGTGGAGTGTTACACAGTCTAATACAGGGTAATGTGATATAGTGGAGTGTTACACAGTCTAATACAGGGTAATGCGAGATAGTGGAGTCTAACAAAGTCTAATACAGGGAAATGCGATATAGTGGAGTGGAACACAATCTAATACAGGGTAATGTGATATAGTGGAGTGTAACACAGTCTAATACAGGGTAATGCGATATAGTGGAGTGTAACACAGTCTAATACAGGGTAATGTGATATTGTGGAGTTTAACACAGTCTAATACAGGGTAATGCGATATAGTGGAGTGTAACACAGTCTAATGCCGGGTAATGTGATATAGTGGAGTTTAACACAGTCTAATACAGGGTAATGTGATATAGTGGAGTGTTACACAGTCTAATGCAGGGTAATGTGATATAGTGGAGTGAAACACAGTCTAATACAGGGTAATGCGATATAGTGGAGTGTCACACAGTCTAATACAGGGTAATGTGATATAGTGGAGTGTAACATAGTCTAATACAGGGTAATGTGATATAGTGGAGTGGTACACAGTCTAATACAGGGTAATGCGATATAGTGGAGTGTCACACAGTCTAATTCAGTGTAATGTGATATAGTGGAGTGGTACACAGTCTAATACAGGGTAATGCGATTTAGTGTAGTGTAACACAATCTAATAGAGGGTAATGTGATATAGTGGAGTGGTACACAGTCTAATACAGGGTAATGTGATACAGTGGAGTGTAACACAGTCTAATACAGGGTAATGTGATATAGTGGAGTGTAACACAGTCTAATACAGGGTAATGCGAGAAAGTGGAGTGTAACACAGTCTAATACAGGGTAATGCGATATCGTAGTGTGTAACACAGTCTAATAGAGGGTAATGTGATATAGTGTAGTGTAACACAATCTAATAGAGGGTAATGTGACATAGTGGAGTGTTACACAGTCTAATACAGGGTAACGTGATATAGTGGAGTGTAACACAGTCTAATACAGGGTAATGTGATATAGTGGAGTGTAACACAGTCTAATACAGGGTAATGTGATATAGTGGAGTGTAACACAGTCTAATACAGGGTAATGCGATATAGTGGAGTGTAACACAGTCTAATACAGGGTAATGTGATATAGTGGAGTGTAACACAGTCTAATACAGGGTAATGCGATATCGTGGTGTGTAACACAGTCTAATAGAGGGTAATGTGATATAGTGCAGTGTAACACAGTCTAATACAGGGTAATGTGATATAGTGGAGTGTAACACAGTCTAATAGAGGGTAATGTGATATAGTGGAGTGTAACACAGTCTAATACAGGGTAATGCGATATAGTGGAGTGTAACACAGTCTAATACAGGGTAATGCGATATAGTGGAGTGTAACACAGTCCAATTCAGGGTAATGTGGTATTGTGGAGTGTAACACAGTCTAATACAGGGTAATGCGATATAGTGGAGTGTAACACAGTTTAATACAGGGTAATGTGATATAGTGGAGTGTAACACAGTCTAATACAGGGTAATGCGAGAAAGTGGAGTGTAACACAGTCTAATACAGGGTAATGCGATATCGTGGTGTGTAACACAGTCTAATAGAGGTTAATGTGATATAGTGCAGTGTAACACAGTCTAATACAGGGTAATGTGATGTAGTGGAGTGTAACACAGTCTAATACAGGGTAATGTGATATAGTGGAGTGTTACACAGTCTAATACAGGGTAATGTGATATAGTGGAGTGTTACACAGTCTAATCCAGGGTAATGTGATATCGTGGAGTGTAACACAGTCTAATACAGGGTAATGCGAGAAAGTGGGGTCTAACACAGTCTAAAACAGGGTAATGCGATATTGTGGTGTGTAACACAGTCTGAAAGAGGGTAATGTGATATAGTGCAGTGTAACACAGTCTAATACAGGGTAATGCGAGAAAGTGGAGTGGAACATAGTCTAATACAGGGTAATGTGATATCGTGGAGTGTAACACAGTCTAATAGAGGGTAATGTGATATAGTGGAGTGTAACACAGTCTAATACAGGGTAATGCGATATCGTGGTGTGTAACACAGTCTAATAGAGGTTAATGTGATATAGTGCAGTGTAACACAGTCTAATACAGGGTAATGTGATGTAGTGGAGTGTAACACAGTCTAATACAGGGTAATGCGAGATAGTGGAGTCTAACAAAGTCTAATACAGGGAAATGCGATATAGTGGAGTGGAACACAGTCTAATACAGGGTAATGTGATATCGTGGAGTGTAACACAGTTTAATACAGGGTAATGCGATATAGTGGAGTGTAACACAGTCGAATACAGGGTAATGTGATATAGTGGAGTGTAACACAGTCTAATACAGGGTAATGTGATATAGTGGAGTGTTACACAGTCTAATACAGGGTAATGTGATATAGTGGAGTGTAACACAGTCTAATACAGGGTAATGTGATATAGTGGAGTGTAACACAGTCTAATACAGGGTAATGCGATATAGTGGAGTGTAACACAGTCTAATACAGGGTAATGCGATATAGTGGAGTGTAACACAGTCTAATACAGGGTAATGCGATATAGTGGAGTGTAACACAGTCTAATACAGGGTAATGTGATATTGTGGAGTGTAACACAGTCTAATACAGGGTAATGTGATATAGTGGAGTGTAACACAGTCTAATACAGGGTAATGCGATATAGTGGAGTGTAACACAATCTAATACAGGGTAATGTGATATAGTGGAGTGTAACACAGTCTAATACAGGGTAATGTGATATAGTGGAGTGGAACACAGTCTAATACAGGGTAATGTGATATAGTGGAGTGTAACACAGTCTAATACAGGGTAATGTGATATAGTGGGGTCTAACACAGTCTAATACAGGGTAATGTGATATAGTGGAGTGTAACACAGTCTAATACAGGGTAATGTGATATAGTGGAGTGTAACACAGTCTAATACAGGGTAATGTGATACAGTGGAGTGTAACACAGTCTAATACAGGGTGATGTGATATAGTAGAGTGTAACACAGTCTAATACAGGGTAATGTGATATAGTGGAGTGTAACACAGTCTAATACAGGGCAATCTGATATTGTGGAATGGTACACAGTCTAATACAGGGTAATGTGATATAGTGGAGTGTAACACAGTCTAATACAGGGTAATGTGATATAGTGGAGTGTAACACAGTCTAATACAGGGTAATGTGATATAGTGGAGTGTAACACAGTCTAATACAGGGTAATGCGATATAGTGGAGTGTAACACAGTCTAATACAGGGTAATGTGATATAGTGGAGTGTAACACAGTCTAATACAGGGTAATGTGATATAGTGGAGTGTAGGTCCGATCAAGGACAGTGGTGGGAGACTGTGTATTGAGTCGGAAGAGATAGGAGAGGTCTTGAACAAGTACTTCTCTTCAGTATTTACGAACGAGAGGGACCGTATTGTTGAAGAGGAGAGTGTGAAACGGACTGATAAGCTAGAAGAGATACCTGTTAGGAAGGAAGATGTGTTGGACATTTTGAACAACTTGAGGATAGACAAGTCCCCCGGGCCTGACGGGATATATCCTAGGATTATGTGGGAAGCAAGAGAGGAAATTGCAGTACCGTTGGCAATGATCCACTCGTCTTCACTGGCAACTGGGGTGGTACCAGGGGACTGGAGAGTAGCGAATGTTGTGCCCCTGTTCAAAAAAGGGAATAGGGATAACCCCGGGAATTACAGGCCAGTTAGTCTTACTTCTGTGGCAGGCAAAGTAATGGAAAGGGTACTGAGGGATAGGATTTACGAGTATCTGGAAAGACACTGCTTGATTAGGGACAGCCAGCACGGATTTGTGAAGGGTAGGTCTTGCCTTACAAGTCTTATTGAATTCTTCGAGGAGGTGACCAAGCATGTGGATGAGGGTAGAGCAGTGGATGTAGTGTACATGGATTTTAGTAAGGCATTTGATAAGGTTCCCCATGGTAGGCTTATGCGGAAAGTCAGGAGGCATGGGATAGAGGGAAATTTGGCCAATTGGATAGAAAACTGGCTAACCGGTAGAAGTCAGAGAGTGGTGGTAGATGGTAAATATTCAGCATGGAGTCCAGTTACAAGTGGAGTTCCGCAGGGATCAGTTCTGGGTCCTCTGCTGTTTGTAATTTTTATTAATGACTTAGAGGAGGGAGTCGAAGGGTGGGTCAGTAAATTTGCAGATGATACAAAGATAGGTGGAGTTGTGGACAGTGAGGAGGGCTGTTGTCGGCTGCAGAGGGACTTAGATATGATGCAGAGCTGGGCTGAGGAGTGGCAGATGGAGTTCAACCCTGCCAAGTGTGAGGTTGTCCATTTTGGAAGAACAAATAAGAATGCGGAATACAGGGTTAATGGTAGGGTTCTTGGTCAGGTGGAGGAACAGAGGGATCTTGGGGTCTATGTACATAGATCTTTGAAGGTTGCCACTCAGGTGGATAGAGTTTGTAAGAAGGCCTATGGAGTATTATCGTTCATTAGCAGAGGGATTGAATTCAAGAGTCGTGAGGTGATGTTGCAGCTGTACAGGACTTTGGTTAGGCCACATTTGGAGTACTGTGTGCAGTTCTGGTCGCCTCACTTTAGGAAAGATGTGGAAGCTTTGGAGAGGGTGCAGAGAAGATTTACCAGGATGTTGCCTGGAATGGAGAGTAGGTCGTACGAGGATAGGTTGAGAGTTCTCGGCCTTTTCTCGTTGGAACGGCGAAGGATGAGGGGTGACTTGATAGAGGTTTATAAGATGATCAGCGGAATAGATAGAGTAGACAGTCAGAAACTTTTTCCCCGGGTACAACAGAGTGTTACAAGGGGACATAAATTTAAGGTGAAGGGTGGAAGGTATAGGGGAGATGTCAGGGGTGGGTTCTTTACCCAGAGAGTGGTGGGGGCATGGAATGCGCTGCCCGAGGGAGTGGTAGAGTCAGATTCATTGGCGACCTTTAAGCGGCATTTGGATAGGTACATGGATGGGTGCTTAATCTAGGATAGAAGTTCGGAACAACATCGTGGGCCGAAGGGCCTGTTCTGTGCTGTATTGTTCTATTGTTCTATTGTTCTATTGTAACACAGTCTAATACAGGGTAATGTGTTATAGTGGAGTGTAACACAGTCTAATACAGGGTAATGTGATATACTGGAGTGTAACACTGTCTAATACAGGGTAATGCGATATAGTGGAGTGTAACACAGTCTAATACAGGGTAATGCGATATCGTGGAGTGTTACATAGTCTAATACATAGTAATGCGATATAGTGGAGTGCAACACAGTCTAATACAGGGTAATGTGATATCGTGCAGTGGACACAGTCTAATACAGGGTAATGTAATATAGAGGAGTGTAACACAGTCTAATACAAGGGAATGTGATATGGTGGAGTGTAACACAGTCTAATACAGGGTAATGTGATATAGTGGAGTGTAACATAGTCTAATACAGGGTAATGTGATATAGTGGAGTGGTACACAGTCGAATACAGGGTAATGTGATATAGTGGAATGTTACACAGTCTAATACAGGGTAATGTGATATCGTGGAGTGTAACACAGTCTAATACAGGGTAATGTGATATAGTGGAGTGTAACACAGTCTAATAGAGGGTAATGTGATATAGTGGAGTGGAACACAGTCTAATCCAGGGTCATGTGATATAGTGGAGTGTAACACAGTCTAATACAGGGTAATGTGATATAGTGGAGTGGAACACAGTCTAATACAGGGTAATGTGATATAGTGGAGTGTAACACAGTCTAATACAGGGTAATGTGATATAGTGGAGTGTAACACAGTCTAATACAGGGTAATGTGATATCGTGGAGTGTAACATAGTCTAATACAGGGTAATGTGATATAGTGGAGTGGTACACAGTCGAATACAGGGTAATGTGATATAGTGGAATGTTACACAGTCTAATACAGGGTAATGTGATATCGTGGAGTGTAACACAGTCTAATACAGGGTAATGTGATATAGTGGAGTGTAACACAGTCTAATACAGGGTAATGTGATATAGTGGAGTGTAACACAGTCTAATACAGGGTAATGTGATATCGTGGAGTGTAACACAGTCTAATACAGGGTAATGTGATATAGTGGAGTGTAACACAGTCTAATACAGGGTAATGTGACATAGTGGAGTGTTACACAGTCTAATACAGGGTAATGTGACATAGTGGAGTGTTACACAGTCTAATACAGGGTAATGTGATATCGTGGAGTGTATCACAGTCCAATACAGAGTAATGTGATACAGTGGAGTGTAACACAGTCTAATACAGGGTAATGTGATATAGTGGAGTGTAACACAGTCTAATACTGGGTAATGTGATATAGTGGAGTGTAACACAGTCTAATACAGGGTAATGTGATATAGTGGAGTGTAACACAGTCTAATACAGGGTAATGTGATATAGTGGAGTGTAACACAGTCCAATACAGGGTAATGTGATATAGTGGAGTGTAACACAGTCTAATACAGGGTAATGTGTTATAGTGGAGTGTAACACAGTCTAATACAGGGTAATGTGTTATAGTGGAGTGTAACACAGTCTAATACTGGGTAATGTGATATAGTGGAGTGTAACACAGTCTAATACAGGGTAATGTGATATAGTGGAGTGTAACACAGTCTAATACAGGGTAATGTGATATAGTGGAGTGTAACACAGTCTAATTCAGGGTAATGTGATATAGTGGAGTGTAACACAGTCTAATACTGGGTAATGTGATATAGTGGAGTGTAACACAGTCTAATACAGGGTAATGTGATATAGTGGAGTGTAACACAGTCTAATACAGGGTAATGTGATATACTGGAGTGTAACACTGTCTAATACAGGGTAATGTGATATAGTGGAGTGTAACACAGTCTAATACAGGATAATGTGATATCGTGGAGTGTTACACAGTCTAATACAGGGTAATGTGATATAGTGGAGTGTAACACTGTCTAATACAGGGTAATGCGATATAGTGGAGTGTAACACAGTCTAATACAGGGTAATGCGATATCGTGGAGTGTTACATAGTCTAATACATAGTAATGCGATATAGTGGAGTGCAACACAGTCTAATACTGGGTAATGCGATATAGTGGAGTGTAACACAGTCTAATACAGGGTAATGTGATATAGTGGAGTGTTACACAGTCTAATACAGGGTAATGTGATATAGTGGAGTGTAACACAGTCTAATCCAGGGTAATGCGATATCGTGGAGTGTAACACAGTCTAATCCAGGGTAATGCGATATAGTGGAGTGTAACACAGTCTAATCCAGGGTAATGCGATATAGTGGAGTGTAACACAGTCTAATACAGGGTAATGCGATATAGTGGAGTGTAACACAGTCTAATCCAGGGTAATGCGATACAGTGGAGTGTAACACAGTCTAAAACAGGGTAATGTGATAGAGTGGAGTGTTACGCAGTCTAATACAGGGTAATGTGATATAGTGGAGTGTAACACAGTCTAATCCAGGGTAATGCGATATAGTGTAGTGTAACACAGTCTAATACAGGGTAATGCGATATAGTGTAGTGTAACACTGTCCAATACAGGGTAATGCGATGTCGTGGTGTGTAACACAGTCTAATAGAGGGTAATGTGATATAGTGCAGTGTAACACAGTCTATTACAGGGTAATGCGGGAAAGTGGAGTGTAACACAGTCTAATACAGGGTAATGTGATATCGTGGAGTGTAACACAGTCTAATAGAGGGTAATGTGATATAGTGGAGTGTAACACAGTCTAATACAGGGTAATGCGATTTAGTGGAGTCTAACAAAGTCTAATACAGGGAAATGCGATATAGTGGAGTGGAACACAGTCTAATTCAGGGTAATGTGATATCGTGGAGTGTAACACAGTCTAATACAGGGTAATGCGATATAGTGGAGTGTAACACAGTCTAATACAGGATAATGTGATATCGTGGAGTGTTACACAGTCTAATACAGGGTAATGTGATATAGTGGAGTGTAACACTGTCTAATACAGGGTAATGCGATATAGTGGAGTGTAACACAGTCTAATACAGGGTAATGCGATATCGTGGAGTGTTACATAGTCTAATACATAGTAATGCGATATAGTGGAGTGCAACACAGTCTAATACTGAGTAATGCGATATAGTGGAGTGTAACACAGTCTAATACAGGGTAATGTGATATAGTGGAGTGTTACACAGTCTAATACAGGGTAATGTGATATAGTGGAGTGTAACACAGTCTAATCCAGGGTAATGCGATATCGTGGAGTGTAACACAGTCTAATCCAGGGTAATGCGATATAGTGGAGTGGAACACAGTCTAATCCAGGGTAATGCGATATAGTGGAGTGTAACACAGTCTAATACAGGGTAATGCGATATAGTGGAGTGTAACACAGTCTAATCCAGGGTAATGCGATATGGTGTAGTGTAACACAGTCTAACACAGGGTAATGCGATATAGTGTAGTGGAACACAGTCTAATGCAGGGTAATGCGATATAGTGGAGTCTAACAAAGTCTAATACACGGTAATGCGATATAGTGGAGTGTAACACAGTCTAATACAGGGTAATGTGATATAGTGGAGTGTAACGCAGTCTAATCGAGGGTAATGTGATATAGTGGAGTGCAACAGAGTCTAATACAGGGTAATGCGATATAGTGGAGTGTTACGCAGTCTAATACAGGGTAATGTGATATAGTGGAGTGTAACACAGTCTAATACAGGGTAATGTGATATAGTGGAGTGTAACATAGTCTAATCGAGGGTAATGTGATATAGTGGAGTGCAACAGAGTCTAATACAGGGTAATGTGATATAGTGGAGTGTTACGCAGTCGAATACAGGGTAATGTGATAAAGTGGAGTGGAACAGAGTCTACTACAGGGTAATGTGATATAGTGGAGTGTAACATAGTCTAATACAGGGTAATGTGATATAGTGGAGTGTAACACAGTCTAATACAGGGTAATGTGATATAGTGGAGTGTAACACAGTCTAATACAGGGTAATGTGATATAGTGGAGTGTAACACAGTCTAATACAGGGTAATGCGATATAGTGGAGTGTAACACAGTCTAATATAGGGAATGTGATATCGTGGAGTGTAACACAGTCTAATACAGGGTAATGTGATATAGTGGAGTGTAACACAGTCTAATACAGGGTAATGCGATATAGTGGAGTGTAACACAGTCTAATACAGGGTAATGTGACAGAGTGGAGTGTTATAAAGTCTAATACAGGGTAATGCGATATAGTACAGTGTAACACAGTCTAATACAGGGTAATGTGATATAGAGGAGTGTAACACTGTCTAATACAGGGTAATGCGATATAGTGGTGTGTAACACAGTCTAATACAGGGTAATGTGATATAGTGGAGTGTAACACAGTCTAATAGAGGGTAATGCGATATAGTTGAGTGTAACACTGTCTAATACAGGGTAATGTGATATAGTGGAGTGGTACACAGTCCAATACAGGGTAATGTGATATCGTGGAGTGTAACACAGTCTAATACAGGGTAATGTAATATAGTGGAGTGGTACACAGTCTAATACAGGGTAATGTGAAACAGTAGAGTGTATCACAGTCTAATACAGGGTAATGTGATATAGTAGAGTGTATCACTGTCTCATCCCAGGTAATGTGATATAGTGGAGTGTAACACAGTCTAATACAGGGTAATGCGATATAGTGGAGTGTAACACAGTCTAATACAGGATAATGTGATATAGTGGAGTCTAACAAAGTCTAATACAGGGTAATGCGATATAGTGGAGTGTAACACAGTCTAATACAGGGTCATGTGATATAGTTGAGTGGAACACAGTCTAATACAGGGTAATGTGATATAGTGGAGTGTAACATAGTCTAATACAGGGTAATGTGATATAGTGGAGTGGTACACAGTCGAATACAGGGTAATGTGATATAGTGGAATGTTACACAGTCTAATACAGGGTAATGTGATATCGTGGAGTGTAACACAGTCTAATACAGGGTAATGTGATATAGTGGAGTGTAACACAGTCTAATACAGGGTAATGCGATATAGTGGAGTGTAACACAGTCTAATACAGGGTAATGTGATATCGTGGAGTGTAACACAGTCTAATACAGGGTAATGTGATATAGTGGAGTGTAACACAGTCTAATACAGGGTAATGTGATATCGTGGAGTGTAACACAGTCTAATACAGGGTAATGTGATATAGTGGAGTGTAACACAGTCTAATACAGGGTAATGTGATATAGTGGAATGTTACACATTCTAATACACGGTAATGTGATATAGTGGAATGTTACACAGGCTAATACAGGGTAATGTGATATCGTGGAGTGTAACACAGTCTAATACAGGGTAATGTGATACAGTGGAGTGTAACACAGTCTAATACAGGGTAATGTGACATAGTGGAGTGTTACACAGTCTAATACAGGGTAATGTGACATAGTGGAGTGTTACACAGTCTAATACAGGGTAATGTGATATCGTGGAGTGTATCACAGTCCAATACAGGGTAATGTGATATAGTGGAGTGTAACACAGTCTAATACAGGGTAATGTGATATAGTGGAGTGTAACACAGTCTAATACTGGGTAATGTGATATAGTGGAGTGGTACACAGTCTAATACAGGGTAATGTGAAATAGTAGAGTGTATCACAGTCTAATACAGGGTAATGTGATATAGTAGAGTGTATCACTGTCTCATCCCAGGTAATGTGATATAGTGGAGTGTAACACAGTCTAATACAGGGTAATGCGATATAGTGGAGTGTAACACAGTCTAATACAGGATAATGTGATATAGTGGAGTCTAACAAAGTCTAATACAGGGTAATGCGATATAGTGGAGTGTAACACAGTCTAATACAGGGTCATGTGATATAGTGGAGTGTAACACAGTCTAATACAGGGTAATGTGATACAGTGGAGTGTAACATAGTCTAATACAGGGTAATGTGATATAGTGGAGTGGTGCACAGTCGAATACAGGGTAATGTGATATAGTGGAATGTTACACAGTCTAATACAGGGTAATGTGATATCGTGGAGTGTAACACAGTCTAATACAGGGTAATGTGATATAGTGGAGTGTAACACAGTCTAATACAGGGTAATGCGATATAGTGGAGTGTAACACAGTCTAATACAGGGTAATGTGATATCGTGGAGTGTAACACAGTCTAATACAGGGTAATGTGATATAGTGGAGTGTAACACAGTCTAATACAGGGTAATGTGATATCGTGGAGTGTAACACAGTCTAATACAGGGTAATGTGATATAGTGGAGTGTAACACAGTCTAATACAGGGTAATGTGATATAGTGGAATGTTACACATTCTAATACACGGTAATGTGATATAGTGGAATGTTACACAGGCTAATACAGGGTAATGTGATATCGTGGAGTGTAACACAGTCTAATACAGGGTAATGTGATATAGTGGAGTGTAACACAGTCTAATACAGGGTAATGTGACATAGTGGAGTGTTACACAGTCTAATACAGGGTAATGTGACATAGTGGAGTGTTACACAGTCTAATACAGGGTAATGTGATATCGTGGAGTGTATCACAGTCCAATACAGGGTAATGTGATATAGTGGAGTGTAACACAGACTAATACAGGGTAATGTGATATAGTGGAGTGTAACACAGTCTAATACTGGGTAATGTGATATAGTGGAGTGTAACACAGTCTAATACAGGGTAATGTGATATAGTGGAGTGTAACACAGTCTAATACAGGGTAATGTGATATAGTGGAGTGTAACACAGTCTAATACAGGGTAATGTGATATAGTGGAGTGTTACACAGTCTAATACAGGGTAATGTGATCTAGTGGAGTGTAACACAGTCTAATACAGGGTAATGTGATATAGTGGAGTGTAACACAGTCTAATACAGGGTAATGTGATATAGTGGAGTGTAACACAGTCTAATACAGGGTAATGTGATATAGTGGAGTGTAACACAGTCTAATACTGGGTAATGTGATATAGTGGAGTGTAACACAGTCTAATACAGGGTAATGTGATATAGTGGAGTGTAACACAGTCTAATACAGGGTAATGTGATATAGTGGAGTGTAACACAGTCCAATACAGGGTAATGTGATATAGTGGAGTGTAACACAGTCTAATACAGGGTAATGTGATATAGTGGAGTGTAACACAGTCTAATACAGGGTAATGTGATATAGTGGAGTGTAACACAGTCTAATACAGGGTAATGTGATATAGTGGAATGTTACACATTCTAATACACGGTAATGTGATATAGTGGAATGTTACACAGGCTAATACAGGGTAATGTGATATCGTGGAGTGTAACACAGTCTAATACAGGGTAATGTGATATAGTGGAGTGTAACACAGTCTAATACAGGGTAATGTGACATAGTGGAGTGTTACACAGTCTAATACAGGGTAATGTGACATAGTGGAGTGTTACACAGTCTAATACAGGGTAATGTGATATCGTGGAGTGTATCACAGTCCAATACAGGGTAATGTGATATAGTGGAGTGTAACACAGACTAATACAGGGTAATGTGATATAGTGGAGTGTAACACAGTCTAATACTGGGTAATGTGATATAGTGGAGTGTAACACAGTCTAATACAGGGTAATGTGATATAGTGGAGTGTAACACAGTCCAATACAGGGTAATGTGATATAGTGGAGTGTAACACAGTCTAATACAGGGTAATGTGATATCGTGGAGTGTAACACAGTCTAATACAGGGTAATGTGATATAGTGGAGTGTAACACAGTCTAATACAGGGTAATGTGATATAGTGGAATGTTACACATTCTAATACACGGTAATGTGATATAGTGGAATGTTACACAGGCTAATACAGGGTAATGTGATATCGTGGAGTGTAACACAGTCTAATACAGGGTAATGTGATATAGTGGAGTGTAACACAGTCTAATACAGGGTAATGTGACATAGTGGAGTGTTACACAGTCTAATACAGGGTAATGTGACATAGTGGAGTGTTACACAGTCTAATACAGGGTAATGTGATATCGTGGAGTGTATCACAGTCCAATACAGGGTAATGTGATATAGTGGAGTGTAACACAGACTAATACAGGGTAATGTGATATAGTGGAGTGTAACACAGTCTAATACTGGGTAATGTGATATAGTGGAGTGTAACACAGTCTAATACAGGGTAATGTGATATAGTGGAGTGTAACACAGTCTAATACAGGGTAATGTGATATAGTGGAGTGTAACACAGTCTAATACAGGGTAATGTGATATAGTGGAGTGTTACACAGTCTAATACAGGGTAATGTGATCTAGTGGAGTGTAACACAGTCTAATACAGGGTAATGTGATATAGTGGAGTGTAACACAGTCTAATACAGGGTAATGTGATATAGTGGAGTGTAACACAGTCTAATACAGGGTAATGTGATATAGTGGAGTGTAACACAGTCTAATACTGGGTAATGTGATATAGTGGAGTGTAACACAGTCTAATACAGGGTAATGTGATATAGTGGAGTGTAACACAGTCTAATACAGGGTAATGTGATATAGTGGAGTGTAACACAGTCCAATACAGGGTAATGTGATATAGTGGAGTGTAACACAGTCTAATACAGGGTAATGTGATATAGTGGAGTGTAACACAGTCTAATACAGGGCAATGTGATATTGTGGAGTGGTACACAGTCTAATACAGGGTAATGTGATATAGTGGAGTGTAACACAGTCTAATACAGGGTAATGTGATATAGTGGAGTGTAACACAGTCTAATACAGGGTAATGTGATATAGTGGAGTGTAACACAGTCTAATCCAGGGTAATGCGATATAGTGGAGTGTAACACAGTCTAATACAGGGTAATGTGATATAGTGGAGTGTAACACAGTCTAATACAGGGTAATGTGATATAGTGGAGTGTAGGTCCGATCAAGGACAGTGGTGGGAGACTGTGTATTGAGTCGGAAGAGATAGGAGAGGTCTTGAACAAGTACTTCTCTTCAGTATTTACGAACGAGAGGGACCGTATTGTTGAAGAGGAGAGTGTGAAACGGACTGATAAGCTAGAAGAGATACCTGTTAGGAAGGAAGATGTGTTGGACATTTTGAACAACTTGAGGATAGACAAGTCCCCCGGGCCTGACGGGATATATCCTAGGATTATGTGGGAAGCAAGAGAGGAAATTGCAGTACCGTTGGCAATGATCCACTCGTCTTCACTGGCAACTGGGGTGGTACCAGGGGACTGGAGAGTAGCGAATGTTGTGCCCCTGTTCAAAAAAGGGAATAGGGATAACCCCGGGAATTACAGGCCAGTTAGTCTTACTTCTGTGGCAGGCAAAGTAATGGAAAGGGTACTGAGGGATAGGATTTACGAGTATCTGGAAAGACACTGCTTGATTAGGGACAGCCAGCACGGATTTGTGAAGGGTAGGTCTTGCCTTACAAGTCTTATTGAATTCTTCGAGGAGGTGACCAAGCATGTGGATGAGGGTAGAGCAGTGGATGTAGTGTACATGGATTTTAGTAAGGCATTTGATAAGGTTCCCCATGGTAGGCTTATGCGGAAAGTCAGGAGGCATGGGATAGAGGGAAATTTGGCCAATTGGATAGAAAACTGGCTAACCGGTAGAAGTCAGAGAGTGGTGGTAGATGGTAAATATTCAGCATGGAGTCCAGTTACAAGTGGAGTTCCGCAGGGATCAGTTCTGGGTCCTCTGCTGTTTGTAATTTTTATTAATGACTTAGAGGAGGGAGTCGAAGGGTGGGTCAGTAAATTTGCAGATGATACAAAGATAGGTGGAGTTGTGGACAGTGAGGAGGGCTGTTGTCGTTTGCAAAGGGACTTAGATATGATGCAGAGCTGGGCTGAGGAGTGGCAGATGGAGTTCAACCCTGCCAAGTGTGAGGTTGTCCATTTTGGAAGAACAAATAAGAATGCGGAATACAGGGTTAATGGTAGGGTTCTTGGTCAGGTGGAGGAACAGAGGGATCTTGGGGTCTATGTACATAGATCTTTGAAGGTTGCCACTCAGGTGGATAGAGTTTGTAAGAAGGCCTATGGAGTATTATCGTTCATTAGCAGAGGGATTGAATTCAAGAGTCGTGAGGTGATGTTGCAGCTGTACAGGACTTTGGTTAGGCCACATTTGGAGTACTGTGTGCAGTTCTGGTCGCCTCACTTTAGGAAAGATGTGGAAGCTTTGGAGAGGGTGCAGAGAAGATTTACCAGGATGTTGCCTGGAATGGAGAGTAGGTCGTACGAGGATAGGTTGAGAGTTCTCGGCCTTTTCTCGTTGGAACGGCGAAGGATGAGGGGTGACTTGATAGAGGTTTATAAGATGATCAGCGGAATAGATAGAGTAGACAGTCAGAAACTTTTTCCCCGGGTACAACAGAGTGTTACAAGGGGACATAAATTTAAGGTGAAGGGTGGAAGGTATAGGGGAGATGTCAGGGGTGGGTTCTTTACCCAGAGAGTGGTGGGGGCATGGAATGCGCTGCCCGAGGGAGTGGTAGAGTCAGATTCATTGGCGACCTTTAAGCGGCATTTGGATAGGTACATGGATGGGTGCTTAATCTAGGATAGAAGTTCGGCACAACATCGTGGGCCGAAGGGCCTGTTCTGTGCTGTATTGTTCTATTGTTCTATTGTTCTATTGTAACACAGTCTAATACAGGGTAATGTGTTATAGTGGAGTGTAACACAGTCTAATATAGGGTAATGTGATATCGTGGAGTGTAACACAGTCTAATACAGGGTAATGTGATATCGTGGAGTGTATCACAGTCCAATACAGGGTAATGTGATATAGTGGAGTGTAACACAGTCCAATACAGGGTAATGTGATATAGTGGAGTGTAACACAGTCTAATACTGGGTAATGTGATATAGTGGAGTGGTACACAGTCTAATACAGGGTAATGTGAAATAGTAGAGTGTATCACAGTCTAATACAGGGTAATGTGATATAGTAGAGTGTATCACTGTCTCATCCCAGGTAATGTGATATAGTGGAGAGTAACACAGTCTAATACAGGGTAATGCGATATAGTGGAGTGTAACACAGTCTAATACAGGATAATGTGATATAGTGGAGTCTAACAAAGTCTAATACAGGGTAATGCGATATAGTGGAGTGTAACACAGTCTAATACAGGGTCATGTGATATAGTGGAGTGTAACACAGTCTAATACAGGGTAATGTGATATAGTGGAGTGTAACATAGTCTAATACAGGGTAATGTGATATAGTGGAGTGTAACACAGTCTAATACAGGGTAATGTGATATAGTGGAGTGTAACACTGTCTAATACAGGGTAATGTGATATAGTGGAGTGTAACATAGTCTAATACAGGGTAATGTGATATAGTGGAGTGGTACACAGTCGAATACAGGGTAATGTGATATAGTGGAATGTTACACAGTCTAATACAGGGTAATGTGATATCGTGGAGTGTAACACAGTCTAATACAGGGTAATGTGATATAGTGGAGTGTAACACAGTCTAATACAGGGTAATGCGATATAGTGGAGTGTAACACAGTCTAATACAGGGTAATGTGATATCGTGGAGTGTAACACAGTCTAATACAGGGTAATGTGATATAGTGGAGTGTAACACAGTCTAATACAGGGTAATGTGATATCGTGGAGTGTAACACAGTCTAATACAGGGTAATGTGATATATTGGAGTGTAACACAGTCTAATACAGGGTAATGTGATATAGTGGAATGTTACACATTCTAATACACGGTAATGTGATATAGTGGAATGTTACACAGGCTAATACAGGGTAATGTGATATCGTGGAGTGTAACACAGTCTAATACAGGGTAATGTGATATAGTGGAGTGTAACACAGTCTAATACAGGGTAATGTGACATAGTGGAGTGTTACACAGTCTAATTCAGGGTAATGTGACATAGTGGAGTGTTACACAGTCTAATACAGGGTAATGTGATATCGTGGAGTGTATCACAGTCCAATACAGGGTAATGTGATATAGTGGAGTGTAACACAGTCTAATACAGGGTAATGTGATATAGTGGAGTGTAACACAGTCTAATACTGGGTAATGTTATATAGTGGAGTGTAACACAGTCTAATACAGGGTAATGTGATATAGTGGAGTGTAACACAGTCTAATACAGGGTAATGTGATATAGTGGAGTGTAACACAGTCTAATACAGGGTAATGTGATATAGTGGAGTGTTACACAGTCTAATACAGGGTAATGTGATCTAGTGGAGTGTAACACAGTCTAATACAGGGTAATGTGATATAGTGGAGTGTAACACAGTCTAATACAGGGTAATGTGATATAGTGGAGTGTAACACAGTCTAATACTGGGTAATGTGATATAGTGGAGTGTAACACAGTCTAATACAGGGTAATGTGATATAGTGGAGTGTAACACAGTCTAATACAGGGTAATGTGATATAGTGGAGTGTAACACAGTCCAATACAGGGTAATGTGATATAGTGGAGTGTAACACAGTCTAATACAGGGTAATGTGATATAGTGGAGTGTAACACAGTCTAATACAGGGCAATGTGATATTGTGGAGTGGTACACAGTCTAATACAGGGTAATGTGATATAGTGGAGTGTAACACAGTCTAATACAGGGTAATGTGATATAGTGGAGTGTAACACAGTCTAATACAGGGTAATGTGATATAGTGGAGTGTAACACAGTCTAATACAGGGTAATGCGATATAGTGGAGTGTAACACAGTCTAATACAGGGTAATGTGACAGAGTGGAGTGTTATAAAGTCTAATACAGGGTAATGCGATATAGTACAGTGTAACACAGTCTAATACAGGGTAATGTGATATAGAGGAGTGTAACACTGTCTAATACAGGGTAATGCGATATACTGGAGTGTAACACAGTCTAATACAGGGTAATGTGATATAGTGGAGTGTAACACAGTCTAATAGAGGGTAATGCGATATAGTTGAGTGTAACACTGTCTAATACAGGGTAATGTGATATAGTGGAGTGGTACACAGTCCAATACAGGGTAATGTGATATCGTGGAGTGTAACACAGTCTAATACAGGGTAATATAATATAGTGGAGTGGTACACAGTCTAATACAGGGTAATGTGAAATAGTAGAGTGTATCACAGTCTAATACAGGGTAATGTGATATAGTAGAGTGTATCACTGTCTCATCCCAGGTAATGTGATATAGTGGAGTGTAACACAGTCTAATACAGGGTAATGCGATATAGTGGAGTGTAACACAGTCTAATACAGGATAATGTGATATAGTGGAGTCTAACAAAGTCTAATACAGGGAAATGCGATATAGTGGAGTGTAAAACAGTCTAATACAGGGTCATGTGATATAGTGGAGTGTAACACAGTCTAATACAGGGTAATGTGATATAGTG
Organism: Chiloscyllium punctatum; assembly: GCF_047496795.1. Lineage (NCBI taxonomy): Eukaryota > Metazoa > Chordata > Chondrichthyes > Orectolobiformes > Hemiscylliidae > Chiloscyllium > Chiloscyllium punctatum. Next base: position 13,573,851 of record NC_092791.1, on the reverse strand, counting down.
GAGTGTAACATAGTCTAATACAGGGTAATGTGATATAGTGGAGTGGTACACAGTCGATTACAGGGTAATGTGATATAGTGGAATGTTACACAGTCTAATACAGGGTAATGTGATATCGTGGAGTGTAACACAGTCTAATACAGGGTAATGTGATATAGTGGAGTGTAACACAGTCTAATACAGGGTAATGTGATATACTGGAGTGTAAAACAGTCTAATACAGGGTAATGTGATATCGTGGAGTGTAACACAGTCTAATACAGGGTAATGTGATATAGTGGAGTGTAACACAGTCTAATACAGGGTAATGTGATATAGTGGAATGTTACACATTCTAATACACGGTAATGTGATATAGTGGAATGTTACACAGGCTAATACAGGGTAATGTGATATCGTGGAGTGTATCACAGTCCAATACAGGGTAATGTGATATAGTGGAGTGTAACACAGTCTAATACAGGGTAATGTGATATAGTGGAGTGTAACACAGTCTAATACTGGGTAATGTGATATAGTGGAGTGTAACACAGTCTAATACAGGGTAATGTGATATAGTGGAGTGTAACACAGTCTAATACAGGGTAATGTGATATAGTGGAGTGTAACACAGTCCAATACAGGGTAATGTGATATAGTGGAGTGTAACACAGTCTAATACAGGGTAATGTGATATAGTGGAGTGTAACACAGTCTAATACAGGGCAATGTGATATTGTGGAGTGGTACACAGTCTAATACAGGGTAATGCGATATAGTGGAGTGTAACACAGTCTAATCCAGGGTAATGCGATACAGTGGAGTGTAACACAGTCTAATACAGGGTAATGTGATATAGTGGAGTGTAACACAGTCTAATACAGGGTAATGTGTTATAGTGGAGTGTAACACAGTCTAATACTGGGTAATGTGATATAGTGGAGTGTAACACAGTCTAATACAGGGTAATGTGATATAGTGGAGTGTAACACAGTCTAATACAGGGTAATGTGATATAGTGGAGTGTAACACAGTCTAATACTGGGTAATGTGATATAGTGGAGTGTAACACAGTCTAATACAGGGTAATGTGATATAGTGGAGTGTAACACAGTCTAATACAGGGTAATGTGTTATAGTGGAGTGTAACACAGTCTAATACAGGGTAATGTGATATACTGGAGTGTAACACTGTCTAATACAGGGTAATGCGATATAGTGGAGTGTAACACAGTCTAATACAGGATAATGTGATATCGTGGAGTGTTACACAGTCTAATACAGGGTAATGTGATATAGTGGAGTGTAACACTGTCTAATACAGGGTAATGCGATATAGTGGAGTGTAACACAGTCTAATACAGGGTAATGCGATATCGTGGAGTGTTACATAGTCTAATACATAGTAATGCGATATAGTGGAGTGCAACACAGTCTAATACTGGGTCATGCGATATAGTGGAGTGTAACACAGTCTAATACAGGGTAATGTGATATAGTGGAGTGTTACACAGTCTAATACAGGGTAATGTGATATAGTGGAGTGTAACACAGTCTAATCCAGGGTAATGCGATATCGTGGAGTGTAACACAGTCTAATCCAGGGTAATGCGATATAGTGGAGTGTAACACAGTCTAATCCAGGGTAATCCGATAGAGTGGAGTGTAACACAGTCTAATACAGGGTAATGCGATATAGTGGAGTGTAACACAGTCTAATCCAGGGTAATGCGATACAGTGGAGTGTAACACAGTCTAAAACAGGGTAATGTGATATAGTGGAGTGTTACGCAGTCTAATACAGGGTAATGTGATATAGTGGAGTGTAACACAGTCTAATCCAGGGTAATGCGATATAGTGTAGTGTAACACAGTCTAATACAGGGTAATGCGATATAGTGTAGTGTAACACTGTCCAATACAGGGTAATGCGATGTCGTGGTGTGTAACACAGTCTAATAGAGGGTAATGTGATATAGTGCAGTGTAACACAGTCTATTACAGGGTAATGCGAGAAAGTGGAGTGTAACACAGTCTAATACAGGGTAATGTGATATCGTGGAGTGTAACACAGTCTAATAGAGGGTAATGTGATATAGTGGAGTGTAACACAGTCTAATACAGGGTAATGCGATATAGTGGAGTCTAACAAAGTCTAATACAGAGAAATGCGATATAGTGGAGTGGAACACAGTCTAATACAGGGTAATGTGATATCGTGGAGTGTAACACAGTCTCATACAGGGTAATGCGATATAGTGGAGTGTAACACAGTCTAATACAGGATAATGTGATATCGTGGAGTGTTACACAGTCTAATACAGGGTAATGTGATATAGTGGAGTGTAACACTGTCTAATACAGGGTAATGCGATATAGTGGAGTGTAACACAGTCTAATACAGGGTAATGCGATATCGTGGAGTGTTACATAGTCTAATACATAGTAATGCGATATAGTGGAGTGCAACACAGTCTAATACTGGGTAATGCGATATAGTGGAGTGTAACACAGTCTAATACAGGGTAATGTGATATAGTGGAGTGTTACACAGTCTAATACAGGGTAATGTGATATAGTGGAGTGTAACACAGTCTAATCCAGGGTAATGCGATATCGTGGAGTGTAACACAGTCTAATCCAGGGTAATGCGATATAGTGGAGTGTAACACAGTCTAATCCAGGGTAATGCGATATAGTGGAGTGTAACACAGTCTAATACAGGGTAATGCGATATAGTGGAGTGTAACACAGTCTAATCCAGGGTAATGCGATACAGTGGAGTGTAACACAGTCTAATACAGGGTAATGTGATATAGTGGAGTGTTACGCAGTCTAATACAGGGTAATGTGATATAGTGGAGTGTAACACAGTCTAATCCAGGGTAATGCGATATGGTGTAGTGTAACACAGTCTAATACAGGGTAATGCGATATAGTGTAGTGGAACACAGTCTAATGCAGGGTAATGCGATATAGTGGAGTCTAACAAAGTCTAATACACGGTAATGCGATATAGTGGAGTGTAACACAGTCTAATACAGGGTAATGTGATATAGTGGAGTGTAACACAGTCTAATCGAGGGTAATGTGATATAGTGGAGTGCAACAGAGTCTAATACAGGGTAATGCGATATAGTGGAGTGTTACGCAGTCTAATACAGGATAATGTGATATAGTGGAATGTAACACAGTCTAATACAGGGTAATGTGATATAGTGGAGTGTAACATAGTCTAATCGAGGGTAATGTGATATAGTGGAGTGCAACAGAGTCTAATACAGGGTAATGCGATATAGTGGAGTGTTACGCAGTCGAATACAGGGTAATGTGATAAAGTGGAGTGGAACAGAGTCTAATACAGGGTAATGTGATATAGTGGAGTGTAACATAGTCTAATACAGGGTCATGTGATATAGTGGAGTGTAACACAGTCTAATACAGGGTAATGTGATATAGTGGAGTGTAACACAGTCTAATACAGGGTAATGTGATATAGTGGAGTGTAACACAGTCTAATACAGGGTAATGCGATATAGTGGAGTGTAACACAGTCTAATATAGGGTAATGTGATATCGTGGAGTGTAACACAGTCTAATACAGGGTAATGTGATATAGTGGAGTGTAACACAGTCTAATACAGGGTAATGCGATATAGTGGAGTGTAACACAGTCTAATACAGGGTAATGTGACAGAGTGGAGTGTTATAAAGTCTAATACAGGGTAATGCGATATAGTACAGTGTAACACAGTCTAATACAGGGTAATGTGATATAGAGGAGTGTAACACTGTCTAATACAGGGTAATGCGATATAGTGGAGTGTAACACAGTCTAATACAGGGTAATGTGATATAGTGGAGTGTAACACAGTCTAATAGAGGGTAATGCGATATAGTTGAGTGTAACACTGTCTAATACAGGGTAATGTGATATAGTGGAGTGGTACACAGTCCAATACAGGGTAATGTGATATCGTGGAGTGTAACACAGTCTAATACAGGGTAATGTAATATAGTGGAGTGGTACACAGTCTAATACAGGGTAATGTGAAATAGTAGAGTGTATCACAGTCTAATACAGGGTAATGTGATATAGTAGAGTGTATCACTGTCTCATCCCAGGTAATGTGATATAGTGGAGTGTAACACAGTCTAATACAGGGTAATGCGATATAGTGGAGTGTAACACAGTCTAATACAGGATAATGTGATATAGTGGAGTCTAACAAAGTCTAATACAGGGTAATGCGATATAGTGGAGTGTAACACAGTCTAATACAGGGTCATGTGATATAGTGGAGTGTAACACAGTCTAATACAGGGTAATGTGATATAGTGGAGTGTAACATAGTCTAATACAGGGTAATGCGATATAGTGGAGTGTAACACAGTCTAATACAGGGTCATGTGATATAGTGGAGTGTAACACAGTCTAATACAGGGTAATGTGATATAGTGGAGTGTAGCATAGTCTAATACAGGGTAATGTGATATAGTGGAGTGGTACACAGTCGAATACAGGGTAATGTGATATAGTGGAATGTTACACAGTCTAATACAGGGTAATGTGATATCGTGGAGTGTAACACAGTCTAATACAGGGTAATGTGATATAGTGGAGTGTAACACAGTCTAATACAGGGTAATGCAATATAGTGGAGTGTAAAACAGTCTAATACAGGGTAATGTGATATCGTGGAGTGTAACACAGTCTAATACAGGGTAATGTGATATAGTGGAGTGTAACACAGTCTAATACAGGGTAATGTGATATCGTGGAGTGTAACACAGTCTAATACAGGGTAATGTGATATAGTGGAGTGTAACACAGTCTAATACAGGGTAATGTGATATAGTGGAATGTTACACATTCTAATACACGGTAATGTGATATAGTGGAATGTTACACAGGCTAATACAGGGTAATGTGATATAGTGGAGTGTAACACAGTCTAATACAGGGTAATGTGTTATAGTGGAGTGTAACACAGTCTAATACTGGGTAATGTGATATAGTGGAGTGTAACACAGTCTAATACAGGGTAATGTGATATAGTGGAGTGTAACACAGTCTAATACAGGGTAATGTGATATAGTGGAGTGTAACACAGTCTAATACTGGGTAATGTGATATAGTGGAGTGTAACACAGTCTAATACAGGGTAATGTGATATAGTGGAGTGTAACACAGTCTAATACAGGGTAATGTGTTATAGTGGAGTGTAACACAGTCTAATACAGGGTAATGTGATATACTGGAGTGTAACACTGTCTAATACAGGGTAATGCGATATAGTGGAGTGTAACACAGTCTAATACAGGATAATGTGATATCGTGGAGTTTTACACAGTCTAATACAGGGTAATGTGATATAGTGGAGTGTAACACTGTCTAATACAGGGTAATGCGATATAGTGGAGTGTAACACAGTCTAATACAGGGTAATGCGATATCGTGGAGTGTTACATAGTCTAATACATAGTAATGCGATATAGTGGAGTGCAACACAGTCTAATACTGGGTCATGCGATATAGTGGAGTGTAACACAGTCTAATACAGGGTAATGTGATATAGTGGAGTGTTACACAGTCTAATACAGGGTAATGTGATATAGTGGAGTGTAACACAGTCTAATCCAGGGTAATGCGATATCGTGGAGTGTAACACAGTCTAATCCAGGGTAATGCGATATAGTGGAGTGTAACACAGTCTAATCCAGGGTAATCCGATAGAGTGGAGTGTAACACAGTCTAATACAGGGTAATGCGATATAGTGGAGTGTAACACAGTCTAATCCAGGGTAATGCGATACAGTGGAGTGTAACACAGTCTAAAACAGGGTAATGTGATATAGTGGAGTGTTACGCAGTCTAATACAGGGTAATGTGATATAGTGGAGTGTAACACAGTCTAATCCAGGGTAATGCGATATAGTGTAGTGTAACACAGTCTAATACAGGGTAATGCGATATAGTGTAGTGTAACACTGTCCAATACAGGGTAATGCGATGTCGTGGTGTGTAACACAGTCTAATAGAGGGTAATGTGATATAGTGCAGTGTAACACAGTCTATTACAGGGTAATGCGAGAAAGTGGAGTGGAACACAGTCTAATACAGGGTAATGTGATATCGTGCAGTGTAACACAGTCTAATAGAGGGTAATGTGATATAGTGGAGTGTAACACAGTCTAATACAGGGTAATGCGATATAGTGGAGTCTAACAAAGTCTAATACAGAGAAATGCGATATAGTGGAGTGGAACACAGTCTAATACAGGGTAATGTGATATCGTGGAGTGTAACGCAGTCTCATACAGGGTAATGCGATATAGTGGAGTGTAACACAGTCTAATACAGGATAATGTGATATCGTGGAGTGGAACAGAGTCTAATACAGGGTAATGTGATATAGTGGAGTGTAACACAGTCTAATAGAGGGTAATGTGATATAGTGGAGTGTAACACAGTCTAATACAGGGTAATGTGATATAGTGGAGTGTAACACAGTCTAATACAGGGTAATGCGATATAGTGGAGTGTAACACAGTCTAATATAGGGTAATGTGATATCGTGGAGTGTAACACAGTCTAATACAGGGTAATGTGATATAGTGGAGTGTAACACAGTCTAATACAGGGTAATGCGATATAGTGGAGTGTAACACAGTCTAATACAGGGTAATGTGACAGAGTGGAGTGTTATAAAGTCTAATACAGGGTAATGCGATATAGTACAGTGTAACACAGTCTAATACAGGGTAATGTGATATAGAGGAGTGTAACACTGTCTAATACAGGGTAATGCGATATAGTGGAGTGTAACACAGTCTAATACAGGGTAATGTGATATAGTGGAGTGTAACACAGTCTAATAGAGGGTAATGCGATATAGTTGAGTGTAACACTGTCTAATACAGGGTAATGTGATATAGTGGAGTGGTACACAGTCCAATACAGGGTAATGTGAAATAGTAGAGTGTATCACAGTCTAATACAGGGTAATGTGATATAGTAGAGTGTATCACTGTCTCATCCCAGGTAATGTGATATAGTGGAGTGTAACACAGTCTAATACAGGGTAATGCGATATAGTGGAGTGTAACACAGTCTAATACAGGATAATGTGATATAGTGGAGTCTAACAAAGTCTAATACAGGGAAATGCGATATAGTGGAGTGTAAAACAGTCTAATACAGGGTCATGTGATATAGTGGAGTGTAACACAGTCTAATACAGGGTAATGTGATATAGTGGAGTGTAACATAGTCTAATACAGGGTAATGTGATATAGTGGAGTGGTACACAGTCGAATACAGGGTAATGTGATATAGTGGAATGTTACACAGTCTAATACAGGGTAATGTGATATCGTGGAGTGTAACACAGTCTAATACAGGGTAATGTGATATAGTGGAGTGTAACACAGTCTAATACAGGGTAATGTGATATAGTGGAGTGTAAAACAGTCTAATACAGGGTAATGTGATATCGTGAAGTGTAACACAGTCTAATACAGGGTAATGTGATATAGTGGAGTGTAACACAGTCTAATACAGGGTAATGTGATATAGTGGAATGTTACACATTCTAATACACGGTAATGTGATATAGTGGAATGTTACACAGGCTAATACAGGGTAATGTGATATCGTGGAGTGTATCACAGTCCAATACAGGGTAATGTGATATAGTGGAGTGTAACACAGTCTAATACAGGGTAATGTGATATAGTGGAGTGTAACACAGTCTAATACTGGGTAATGTGATATAGTGGAGTGTAACACAGTCTAATACAGGGTAATGTGATATAGTGGAGTGTAACACAGTCTAATACAGGGTAATGTGATATAGTGGAGTGTAACACAGTCCAATACAGGGTAATGTGATATAGTGGAGTGTAACACAGTCTAATACAGGGTAATGTGATATAGTGGAGTGTAACACAGTCTAATACAGGGCAATGTGATATTGTGGAGTGGTACACAGTCTAATACAGGGTAATGCGATATAGTGGAGTGTAACACAGTCGAATCCAGGGTAATGCGATACAGTGGAGTGTAACACAGTCTAATACAGGGTAATGTGATATAGTGGAGTGTAACACAGTCTAATACAGGGTAATGTGTTATAGTGGAGTGTAACACAGTCTAATACTGGGTAATGTGATATAGTGGAGTGTAACACAGTCTAATACAGGGTAATGTGATATAGTGGAGTGTAACACAGTCTAATACAGGGTAATGTGATATAGTGGAGTGTAACACAGTCTAATACTGGGTAATGTGATATAGTGGAGTGTAACACAGTCTAATACAGGGTAATGTGATATAGTGGAGTGTAACACAGTCTAATACAGGGTAATGTGTTATAGTGGAGTGTAACACAGTCTAATACAGGGTAATGTGATATCGTGGAGTGTAACACAGTCTAATACAGGGTAATGCGATATAGTGGAGTGTAACACAGTCTAATACAGGATAATGTGATATCGTGGAGTGTTACACAGTCTAATACAGGGTAATGTGATATAGTGGAGTGTAACACAGTCTAATACAGGGTAATGCGATATAGTGGAGTGTAACACAGTCTAATACAGGGTAATGCGATATCGTGGAGTGTTACATAGTCTAATACATAGTAATGCGATATAGTGGAGTGCAACACAGTCTAATACTGGGTCATGCGATATAGTGGAGTGTAACACAGTCTAATACAGGGTAATGTGATATAGTGGAGTGTTACACAGTCTAATACAGGGTAATGTGATATAGTGGAGTGTAACACAGTCTAATCCAGGGTAATGCGATATCGTGGAGTGTAACACAGTCTAATCCAGGGTAATGCGATATAGTGGAGTGTAACACAGTCTAATCCAGGGTAATCCGATAGAGTGGAGTGTAACACAGTCTAATACAGGGTAATGCGATATAGTGGAGTGTAACACAGTCTAATCCAGGGTAATGCGATACAGTGGAGTGTAACACAGTCTAAAACAGGGTAATGTGATATAGTGGAGTGTTACGCAGTCTAATACAGGGTAATGTGATATAGTGGAGTGTAACACAGTCTAATCGAGGGTAATGTGATATAGTGGAGTGCAACAGAGTCTAATACAGGGTAATGCGATATAGTGGAGTGTTACGCAGTCTAATACAGGATAATGTGATATAGTGGAATGTAACACAGTCTAATACAGGGTAATGTGATATAGTGGAGTGTAACATAGTCTAATCGAGGGTAATGTGATATAGTGGAGTGCAACAGAGTCTAATACAGGGTAATGCGATATAGTGGAGTGTTACGCAGTCGAATACAGGGTAATGTGATAAAGTGGAGTGGAACAGAGTCTAATACAGGGTAATGTGATATAGTGGAGTGTAACATAGTCTAATACAGGGTCATGTGATATAGTGGAGTGTAACACAGTCTAATACAGGGTAATGTGATATAGTGGAGTGTAACACAGTCTAATACAGGGTAATGTGATATAGTGGAGTGTAACACAGTCTAATACAGGGTAATGCGATATAGTGGAGTGTAACACAGTCTAATATAGGGTAATGTGATATCGTGGAGTGTAACACAGTCTAATACAGGGTAATGTGATATAGTGGAGTGTAACACAGTCTAATACAGGGTAATGCGATATAGTGGAGTGTAACACAGTCTAATACAGGGTAATGTGACAGAGTGGAGTGTTATAAAGTCTAATACAGGGTAATGCGATATAGTACAGTGTAACACAGTCTAATACAGGGTAATGTGATATAGAGGAGTGTAACACTGTCTAATACAGGGTAATGCGATATAGTGGAGTGTAACACAGTCTAATACAGGGTAATGTGATATAGTGGAGTGTAACACAGTCTAATAGAGGGTAATGCGATATAGTTGAGTGTAACACTGTCTAATACAGGGTAATGTGATATAGTGGAGTGGTACACAGTCCAATACAGGGTAATGTGATATCGTGGAGTGTAACACAGTCTAATACAGGGTAATGTAATATAGTGGAGTGGTACACAGTCTAATACAGGGTAATGTGAAATAGTAGAGTGTATCACAGTCTAATACAGGGTAATGTGATATAGTAGAGTGTATCACTGTCTCATCCCAGGTAATGTGATATAGTGGAGTGTAACACAGTCTAATACAGGGTAATGCGATATAGTGGAGTGTAACACAGTCTAATACAGGATAATGTGATATAGTGGAGTCTAACAAAGTCTAATACAGGGTAATGCGATATAGTGGAGTGTAACACAGTCTAATACAGGGTCATGTGATATAGTGGAGTGTAACACAGTCTAATACAGGGTAATGTGATATAGTGGAGTGTAACATAGTCTAATACAGGGTAATGCGATATAGTGGAGTGTAACACAGTCTAATACAGGGTCATGTGATATAGTGGAGTGTAACACAGTCTAATACAGGGTAATGTGATATAGTGGAGTGTAGCATAGTCTAATACAGGGTAATGTGATATAGTGGAGTGGTACACAGTCGAATACAGGGTAATGTGATATAGTGGAATGTTACACAGTCTAATACAGGGTAATGTGATATCGTGGAGTGTAACACAGTCTAATACAGGGTAATGTGATATAGTGGAGTGTAACACAGTCTAATACAGGGTAATGCAATATAGTGGAGTGTAAAACAGTCTAATACAGGGTAATGTGATATCGTGGAGTGTAACACAGTCTAATACAGGGTAATGTGATATAGTGGAGTGTAACACAGTCTAATACAGGGTAATGTGATATCGTGGAGTGTAACACAGTCTAATACAGGGTAATGTGATATAGTGGAGTGTAACACAGTCTAATACAGGGTAATGTGATATAGTGGAATGTTACACATTCTAATACACGGTAATGTGATATAGTGGAATGTTACACAGGCTAATACAGGGTAATGTGATATAGTGGAGTGTAACACAGTCTAATACAGGGTAATGTGTTATAGTGGAGTGTAACACAGTCTAATACTGGGTAATGTGATATAGTGGAGTGTAACACAGTCTAATACAGGGTAATGTGATATAGTGGAGTGTAACACAGTCTAATACAGGGTAATGTGATATAGTGGAGTGTAACACAGTCTAATACTGGGTAATGTGATATAGTGGAGTGTAACACAGTCTAATACAGGGTAATGTGATATAGTGGAGTGTAACACAGTCTAATACAGGGTAATGTGTTATAGTGGAGTGTAACACAGTCTAATACAGGGTAATGTGATATACTGGAGTGTAACACTGTCTAATACAGGGTAATGCGATATAGTGGAGTGTAACACAGTCTAATACAGGATAATGTGATATCGTGGAGTTTTACACAGTCTAATACAGGGTAATGTGATATAGTGGAGTGTAACACTGTCTAATACAGGGTAATGCGATATAGTGGAGTGTAACACAGTCTAATACAGGGTAATGCGATATCGTGGAGTGTTACATAGTCTAATACATAGTAATGCGATATAGTGGAGTGCAACACAGTCTAATACTGGGTCATGCGATATAGTGGAGTGTAACACAGTCTAATACAGGGTAATGTGATATAGTGGAGTGTTACACAGTCTAATACAGGGTAATGTGATATAGTGGAGTGTAACACAGTCTAATCCAGGGTAATGCGATATCGTGGAGTGTAACACAGTCTAATCCAGGGTAATGCGATATAGTGGAGTGTAACACAGTCTAATCCAGGGTAATCCGATAGAGTGGAGTGTAACACAGTCTAATACAGGGTAATGCGATATAGTGGAGTGTAACACAGTCTAATCCAGGGTAATGCGATACAGTGGAGTGTAACACAGTCTAAAACAGGGTAATGTGATATAGTGGAGTGTTACGCAGTCTAATACAGGGTAATGTGATATAGTGGAGTGTAACACAGTCTAATCCAGGGTAATGCGATATAGTGTAGTGTAACACAGTCTAATACAGGGTAATGCGATATAGTGTAGTGTAACACTGTCCAATACAGGGTAATGCGATGTCGTGGTGTGTAACACAGTCTAATAGAGGGTAATGTGATATAGTGCAGTGTAACACAGTCTATTACAGGGTAATGCGAGAAAGTGGAGTGGAACACAGTCTAATACAGGGTAATGTGATATCGTGCAGTGTAACACAGTCTAATAGAGGGTAATGTGATATAGTGGAGTGTAACACAGTCTAATACAGGGTAATGCGATATAGTGGAGTCTAACAAAGTCTAATACAGAGAAATGCGATATAGTGGAGTGGAACACAGTCTAATACAGGGTAATGTGATATCGTGGAGTGTAACACAGTCTCATACAGGGTAATGCGATATAGTGGAGTGTAACACAGTCTAATACAGGATAATGTGATATCGTGGAGTGGAACAGAGTCTAATACAGGGTAATGTGATATAGTGGAGTGTAACACAGTCTAATAGAGGGTAATGTGATATAGTGGAGTGTAACACAGTCTAATACAGGGTAATGTGATATAGTGGAGTGTAACACAGTCTAATACAGGGTAATGCGATATAGTGGAGTGTAACACAGTCTAATATAGGGTAATGTGATATCGTGGAGTGTAACACAGTCTAATACAGGGTAATGTGATATAGTGGAGTGTAACACAGTCTAATACAGGGTAATGCGATATAGTGGAGTGTAACACAGTCTAATACAGGGTAATGTGACAGAGTGGAGTGTTATAAAGTCTAATACAGGGTAATGCGATATAGTACAGTGTAACACAGTCTAATACAGGGTAATGTGATATAGAGGAGTGTAACACTGTCTAATACAGGGTAATGCGATATAGTGGAGTGTAACACAGTCTAATACAGGGTAATGTGATATAGTGGAGTGTAACACAGTCTAATAGAGGGTAATGCGATATAGTTGAGTGTAACACTGTCTAATACAGGGTAATGTGATATAGTGGAGTGGTACACAGTCCAATACAGGGTAATGTGAAATAGTAGAGTGTATCACAGTCTAATACAGGGTAATGTGATATAGTAGAGTGTATCACTGTCTCATCCCAGGTAATGTGATATAGTGGAGTGTAACACAGTCTAATACAGGGTAATGCGATATAGTGGAGTGTAACACAGTCTAATACAGGATAATGTGATATAGTGGAGTCTAACAAAGTCTAATACAGGGAAATGCGATATAGTGGAGTGTAAAACAGTCTAATACAGGGTCATGTGATATAGTGGAGTGTAACACAGTCTAATACAGGGTAATGTGATATAGTGGAGTGTAACATAGTCTAATACAGGGTAATGTGATATAGTGGAGTGGTACACAGTCGAATACAGGGTAATGTGATATAGTGGAATGTTACACAGTCTAATACAGGGTAATGTGATATCGTGGAGTGTAACACAGTCTAATACAGGGTAATGTGATATAGTGGAGTGTAACACAGTCTAATACAGGGTAATGTGATATAGTGGAGTGTAAAACAGTCTAATACAGGGTAATGTGATATCGTGAAGTGTAACACAGTCTAATACAGGGTAATGTGATATAGTGGAGTGTAACACAGTCTAATACAGGGTAATGTGATATAGTGGAATGTTACACATTCTAATACACGGTAATGTGATATAGTGGAATGTTACACAGGCTAATACAGGGTAATGTGATATCGTGGAGTGTATCACAGTCCAATACAGGGTAATGTGATATAGTGGAGTGTAACACAGTCTAATACAGGGTAATGTGATATAGTGGAGTGTAACACAGTCTAATACTGGGTAATGTGATATAGTGGAGTGTAACACAGTCTAATACAGGGTAATGTGATATAGTGGAGTGTAACACAGTCTAATACAGGGTAATGTGATATAGTGGAGTGTAACACAGTCCAATACAGGGTAATGTGATATAGTGGAGTGTAACACAGTCTAATACAGGGTAATGTGATATAGTGGAGTGTAACACAGTCTAATACAGGGCAATGTGATATTGTGGAGTGGTACACAGTCTAATACAGGGTAATGCGATATAGTGGAGTGTAACACAGTCGAATCCAGGGTAATGCGATACAGTGGAGTGTAACACAGTCTAATACAGGGTAATGTGATATAGTGGAGTGTAACACAGTCTAATACAGGGTAATGTGTTATAGTGGAGTGTAACACAGTCTAATACTGGGTAATGTGATATAGTGGAGTGTAACACAGTCTAATACAGGGTAATGTGATATAGTGGAGTGTAACACAGTCTAATACAGGGTAATGTGATATAGTGGAGTGTAACACAGTCTAATACTGGGTAATGTGATATAGTGGAGTGTAACACAGTCTAATACAGGGTAATGTGATATAGTGGAGTGTAACACAGTCTAATACAGGGTAATGTGTTATAGTGGAGTGTAACACAGTCTAATACAGGGTAATGTGATATCGTGGAGTGTAACACAGTCTAATACAGGGTAATGCGATATAGTGGAGTGTAACACAGTCTAATACAGGATAATGTGATATCGTGGAGTGTTACACAGTCTAATACAGGGTAATGTGATATAGTGGAGTGTAACACAGTCTAATACAGGGTAATGCGATATAGTGGAGTGTAACACAGTCTAATACAGGGTAATGCGATATCGTGGAGTGTTACATAGTCTAATACATAGTAATGCGATATAGTGGAGTGCAACACAGTCTAATACTGGGTCATGCGATATAGTGGAGTGTAACACAGTCTAATACAGGGTAATGTGATATAGTGGAGTGTTACACAGTCTAATACAGGGTAATGTGATATAGTGGAGTGTAACACAGTCTAATCCAGGGTAATGCGATATCGTGGAGTGTAACACAGTCTAATCCAGGGTAATGCGATATAGTGGAGTGTAACACAGTCTAATCCAGGGTAATCCGATAGAGTGGAGTGTAACACAGTCTAATACAGGGTAATGCGATATAGTGGAGTGTAACACAGTCTAATCCAGGGTAATGCGATACAGTGGAGTGTAACACAGTCTAAAACAGGGTAATGTGATATAGTGGAGTGTTACGCAGTCTAATACAGGGTAATGTGATATAGTGGAGTGTAACACAGTCTAATCCAGGGTAATGCGATATAGTGTAGTGTAACACAGTCTAATACAGGGTAATGCGATATAGTGTAGTGTAACACTGTCCAATACAGGGTAATGCGATGTCGTGGTGTGTAACACAGTCTAATAGAGGGTAATGTGATATAGTGCAGTGTAACACAGTCTATTACAGGGTAATGCGAGAAAGTGGAGTGTAACACAGTCTAATACAGGGTAATGTGATATCGTGGAGTGTAACACAGTCTAATAGAGGGTAATGTGATATAGTGGAGTGTAACACAGTCTAATACAGGGTAATGCGATATAGTGGAGTCTAACAAAGTCTAATACAGAGAAATGCGATATAGTGGAGTGGAACACAGTCTAATACAGGGTAATGTGATATCGTGGAGTGTAACACAGTCTCATACAGGGTAATGCGATATAGTGGAGTGTAACACAGTCTAATACAGGATAATGTGATATCGTGGAGTGTTACACAGTCTAATACAGGGTAATGTGATATAGTGGAGTGTAACACTGTCTAATACAGGGTAATGCGATATAGTGGAGTGTAACACAGTCTAATACAGGGTAATGCGATATCGTGGAGTGTTACATAGTCTAATACATAGTAATGCGATATAGTGGAGTGCAACACAGTCTAATACTGGGTAATGCGATATAGTGGAGTGTAACACAGTCTAATACAGGGTAATGTGATATAGTGGAGTGTTACACAGTCTAATACAGGGTAATGTGATATAGTGGAGTGTAACACAGTCTAATCCAGGGTAATGCGATATCGTGGAGTGTAACACAGTCTAATCCAGGGTAATGCGATATAGTGGAGTGTAACACAGTCTAATCCAGGGTAATGCGATATAGTGGAGTGTAACACAGTCTAATACAGGGTAATGCGATATAGTGGAGTGTAACACAGTCTAATCCAGGGTAATGCGATACAGTGGAGTGTAACACAGTCTAATACAGGGTAATGTGATATAGTGGAGTGTTACGCAGTCTAATACAGGGTAATGTGATATAGTGGAGTGTAACACAGTCTAATCCAGGGTAATGCGATATGGTGTAGTGTAACACAGTCTAATACTGGGTAATGCGATATAGTGTAGTGGAACACAGTCTAATGCAGGGTAATGCGATATAGTGGAGTCTAACAAAGTCTAATACACGGTAATGCGATATAGTGGAGTGTAACACAGTCTAATACAGGGTAATGTGATATAGTGGAGTGTAACACAGTCTAATCGAGGGTAATGTGATATAGTGGAGTGCAACAGAGTCTAATACAGGGTAATGCGATATAGTGGAGTGTTACGCAGTCTAATACAGGGTAATGTGATATAGTGGAGTGTAACACAGTCTAATACAGGGTAATGTGATATAGTGGAGTGTAACATAGTCTAATCGAAGGTAATGTGATATAGTGGAGTGCAACAGAGTCTAATACAGGGTAATGCGATATAGTGGAGTGTTACGCAGTCGAATACAGGGTAATGTGATAAAGTGGAGTGGAACAGAGTCTAATACAGGGTAATGTGATATAGTGGAGTGTAACATAGTCTAATACAGGGTCATGTGATATAGTGGAGTGTAACACAGTCTAATACAGGGTAATGTGATATAGTGGAGTGTAACACAGTCTAATACAGGGTAATGTGATATAGTGGAGTGTAACACAGTCTAATACAGGGTAATGCGATATAGTGGAGTGTAACACAGTCTAATATAGGGTAATGTGATATCGTGGAGTGTAACACAGTCTAATACAGGGTAATGTGATATAGTGGAGTGTAACACAGTCTAATACAGGGTAATGCGATATAGTGGAGTGTAACACAGTCTAATACAGGGTAATGTGATATAGTGGAGTGTAACACAGTCTAATAGAGGGTAATGCGATATAGTTGAGTGTAACACTGTCTAATACAGGGTAATGTGATATAGTGGAGTGGTACACAGTCCAATACAGGGTAATGTGATATCGTGGAGTGTAACACAGTCTAATACAGGGTAATGTAATATAGTGGAGTGGTACACAGTCTAATACAGGGTAATGTGAAATAGTAGAGTGTATCACAGTCTAATACAGGGTAATGTGAAATAGTAGAGTGTATCACAGTCTAATACAGGGTAATGTGATATAGTAGAGTGTATCACTGTCTCATCCCAGGTAATGTGATATAGTGGAGTGTAACACAGTCTAATACAGGGTAATGCGATATAGTGGAGTGTAACACAGTCTAATACAGGATAATGTGATATAGTGGAGTCTAACAAAGTCTAATACAGGGTAATGCGATATAGTGGAGTGTAACACAGTCTAATACAGGGTCATGTGATATAGTGGAGTGTAACACAGTCTAATACAGGGTAATGTGATATAGTGGAGTGTAACATAGTCTAATACAGGGTAATGTGATATAGTGGAGTGGTACACAGTCGAATACAGGGTAATGTGATATAGTGGAATGTTACACAGTCTAATACAGGGTAATGTGATATCGTGGAGTGTAACACAGTCTAATACAGGGTAATGTGATATAGTGGAGTGTAACACAGTCTAATACAGGGTAATGCAATATAGTGGAGTGTAAAACAGTCTAATACAGGGTAATGTGATATCGTGGAGTGTAACACAGTCTAATACAGGGTAATGTGATATAGTGGAGTGTAACACAGTCTAATACAGGGTAATGTGATATAGTGGAGTGTAACACAGTCTAATACAGGGTAATGTGATATAGTGGAATGTTACACATTCTAATACACGGTAATGTGATATAGTGGAATGTTACACAGGCTAATACAGGGTAATGTGATATAGTGGAGTGTAACACAGTCTAATACAGGGTAATGTGTTATAGTGGAGTGTAACACAGTCTAATACTGGGTAATGTGATATAGTGGAGTGTAACACAGTCTAATACAGGGTAATGTGATATAGTGGAGTGTAACACAGTCTAATACAGGGTAATGTGATATAGTGGAGTGTAACACAGTCTAATACTGGGTAATGTGATATAGTGGAGTGTAACACAGTCTAATACAGGGTAATGTGATATAGTGGAGTGTAACACAGTCTAATACAGGGTAATGTGTTATAGTGGAGTGTAACACAGTCTAATACAGGGTAATGTGATATACTGGAGTGTAACACTGTCTAATACAGGGTAATGCGATATAGTGGAGTGTAACACAGTCTAATACAGGATCATGTGATATCGTGGAGTGTTACACAGTCTAATACAGGGTAATGTGATATAGTGGAGTGTAACACTGTCTAATACAGGGTAATGCGATATAGTGGAGTGTAACACAGTCTAATACAGGGTAATGCGATATCGTGGAGTGTTACATAGTCTAATACATAGTAATGCGATATAGTGGAGTGCAACACAGTCTAATACTGGGTCATGCGATATAGTGGAGTGTAACACAGTCTAATACAGGGTAATGTGATATAGTGGAGTGTTACACAGTCTAATACAGGGTAATGTGATATAGTGGAGTGTAACACAGTCTAATCCAGGGTAATGCGATATCGTGGAGTGTAACACAGTCTAATCCAGGGTAATGCGATATAGTCGAGTGTAACACAGTCTAATCCAGGGTAATCCGATAGAGTGGAGTGTAACACAGTCTAATACAGGGTAATGCGATATAGTGGAGTGTAACACAGTCTAATCCAGGGTAATGCGATACAGTGGAGTGTAACACAGTCTAAAACAGGGTAATGTGATATAGTGGAGTGTTACGCAGTCTAATACAGGGTAATGTGATATAGTGGAGTGTAACACAGTCTAATCCAGGGTAATGCGATATAGTGTAGTGTAACACAGTCTAATACAGGGTAATGCGATATAGTGTAGTGTAACACTGTCCAATACAGGGTAATGCGATGTCGTGGTGTGTAACACAGTCTAATAGAGGGTAATGTGATATAGTGCAGTGTAACACAGTCTATTACAGGGTAATGCGAGAAAGTGGAGTGGAACACAGTCTAATACAGGGTAATGTGATATCGTGCAGTGTAACACAGTCTAATAGAGGGTAATGTGATATAGTGGAGTGTAACACAGTCTAATACAGGGTAATGCGATATAGTGGAGTCTAACAAAGTCTAATACAGAGAAATGCGATATAGTGGAGTGGAACACAGTCTAATACAGGGTAATGTGATATCGTGGAGTGTAACACAGTCTCATACAGGGTAATGCGATATAGTGGAGTGTAAAACAGTCTAATACAGGGTAATGTGATATACTGGAGTGTAACACTGTCTAATACAGGGTAATGTGATATCGTGCAGTGTAACACAGTCTAATAGAGGGTAATGTGATATAGTGTAGTGTAACACTGTCCAATACAGGGTAATGCGATGTCGTGGTGTGTAACACAGTCTAATAGAGGGTAATGTGATATAGTGCAGTGTAACACAGTCTATTACAGGGTAATGCGAGAAAGTGGAGTGTTACACAGTCTAATACAGGGTAATGTGATATAGTGGAGTGTAACACTGTCTAATACAGGGTAATGCGATATAGTGGAGTGTAACACAGTCTAATACAGGGTAATGCGATATCGTGGAGTGTTACATAGTCTAATACATAGTAATGCGATATAGTGGAGTGCAACACAGTCTAATACTGGGTAATGCGATATAGTGGAGTGTAACACAGTCTAATACAGGGTAATGTGATATAGTGGAGTGTTACACAGTCTAATACAGGGTAATGTGATATAGTGGAGTGTAACACAGTCTAATCCAGGGTAATGCGATATCGTGGAGTGTAACACAGTCGAATCCAGGGTAATGCGATATAGTGGAGTGTAACACAGTCTACTCCAGGGTAATACGATATAGTGGAGTGTAACACAGTCTAATACAGGGTAATGCGATATCGTGGAGTGTAACACAGTCTAATCCAGGGTAATGCGATACAGTGGAGTGTAACACAGTCTAATACAGGGTAATGTGATATAGTGGAGTGTTACGCAGTCTAATACAGGTTAATGTGATATAGTGGAGTGTAACACAGTCTAATCCAGGGTAATGCGATATGGTGTAGTGTAACACAGTCTAATACAGGGTAATGCGATATAGTGTAGTGGAACACAGTCTAATGCAGGGTAATGCGATATAGTGGAGTCTAACAAAGTCTAATACACGGTAATGCGATATAGTGGAGTGTAACACAGTCTAATACAGGGTAATGTGATATAGTGGAGTGTAACACAGTCTAATCGAGGGTAATGTGATATAGTGGAGTGCAACAGAGTCTAATACAGGGTAATGCGATATAGTGGAGTGTTACGCAGTCTAATACAGGGTAATGTGATATAGTGGAGTGTAACACAGTCTAATACAGGGTAATGTGATATAGTGGAGTGTAACATAGTCTAATCGAGGGTAATGTGATATAGTGGAGTGCAACAGAGTCTAATACAGGGTAATGCGATATAGTGGAGTGTTACGCAGTCGAATACAGGGTAATGTGATAAAGTGGAGTGGAACAGAGTCTAATACAGGGTAATGTGATATAGTGGAGTGTTACATAGTCTAATACAGGGTCATGTGATATAGTGGAGTGTAACACAGTCTAATACAGGGTAATGTGATATAGTGGAGTGTAACACAGTCTAATACAGGGTAATGTGATATAGTGGAGTGTAACACAGTCTAATACAGGGTAATGCGATATAGTGGAGTGTAACACAGTCTAATATAGGGTAATGTGATATCGTGGAGTGTAACACAGTCTAATACAGGGTAATGTGATATAGTGGAGTGTAACACAGTCTAATACAGGGTAATGCGATATAGTGGAGTGTAACACAGTCTAATACAGGGTAATGTGACAGAGTGGAGTGTTATAAAGTCTAATACAGGGTAATGCGATATAGTACAGTGTAACACAGTCTAATACAGGGTAATGTGATATAGAGGAGTGTAACACTGTCTAATACAGGGTAATGCGATATAGTGGAGTGTAACACAGTCTAATACAGGGTAATGTGATATAGTGGAGTGTAACACAGTCTAATAGAGGGTAATGCGATATAGTTGAGTGTAACACTGTCTAATACAGGGTAATGTGATATAGTGGAGTGGTACACAGTCCAATACAGGGTAATGTGATATCGTGGAGTGTAACACAGTCTAATACAGGGTAATGTAATATAGTGGAGTGGTACACAGTCTAATACAGGGTAATGTGAAATAGTAGAGTGTATCACAGTCTAATACAGGGTAATGTGATATAGTAGAGTGTATCACTGTCTCATCCCAGGTAATGTGATATAGTGGAGTGTAACACAGTCTAATACAGGGTAATGCGATATAGTGGAGTGTAACACAGTCTAATACAGGATAATGTGATATAGTGGAGTCTAACAAAGTCTAATACAGGGTAATGCGATATAGTGGAGTGTAACACAGTCTAATACAGGGTCATGTGATATAGTGGAGTGTAACACAGTCTAATACAGGGTAATGTGATATAGTGGAGTGTAACATAGTCTTATACAGGGTAATGTGATATAGTGGTGTGGTACTCAGTCGAATACAGGGTAATGTGATATAGTGGAATGTTACACAGTCTAATACAGGGTAATGTGATATCGTGGAGTGTAACACAGTCTAATACAGGGTAATGCGATATAGTGGAGTCTAACAAAGTCTAATACAGAGAAATGCGATATAGTGGAGTGGAACACAGTCTAATACAGGGTAATGTGATATCGTGGAGTGTAACACAGTCTCATACAGGGTAATGCGATATAGTGGAGTGTAACACAGTCTAATACAGGATAATGTGATATCGTGGAGTGTTACACAGTCTAATACAGGGTAATGTGATATACTGGAGTGTAACACTGTCTAATACAGGGTAATGCGATATAGTGGAGTGTAACACAGTCTAATACAGGGTAATGCGATATCGTGGAGTGTTACATAGTCTAATATATAGTAATGCGATATAGTGGAGTGCAACACAGTCTAATACAGGGTAATGTGATATCGTGCAGTGGACACAGTCTAATACAGGGTAATGTAATATAGAGGAGTGTAACACAGTCTAATACAAGGGAATGTGATATGGTGGAGTGTAACACAGTCTAATACAGGGTAATGTGATATAGTGGAGTCTAACACAGTCTAATACAGGGTAATGTGATATAGTGGAGTGCAACACAGTCTAATACAGGGTAATGTGATATCGTGCAGTGGACACAGTCTAATACAGGGTAACGTAATATAGAGGAGTGTAACACAGTCTAATACAAGGGAATGTGATATAGTGGAGTGGTACACAGTCTAATACAGGGTAATGCGATATAGTGTAGTGTAACACAATCTAATAGAGGTTAATGTGATATAGTGTAGTGGTACACAGTCTAATACAGGGTAATGTGATATAGTGGAGTGTAACACAGTCTAATACAGGGTAATGTGATACAGTCGAGTGTAACACAGTCTAATACAGGGTAATGTGATATAGTGGAGTGTAACACAGTCTAATACAGGGTAATGCGAGAAAGTGGAGTGTAACACACTCTAATACAGGGTAATGCGATATCGTGGTGTGTATCACAGTCTAATAGAAGGTAATGTGATATAGTGTAGTGTAACACAATCTAACAGAGGGTAATGTGACATAGTGGAGTGTTACACAGTCTAATACAGGGTAATGTGATATAGTGGAGTGTAACACAGTCTAATACAGGGTAATGTGATATAGTGGAGTGTAACACAGTCTAATCCAGGGTAATGTGATACAGTGGAGTGTAACACAGTCTAATACAGGGTAATGCGATATAGTGGAGTGTAACACAGTCTAATACAGGGTAATGCGATATAGTGGAGTGTAACACAGTCTAATACAGGGTAATGTGATATAGTGGGGTGGTACACAGTCTAATACAGGGTAATGTGATATAGTGGAGTGTAACACAGTCTAATACAGGGTAATGTGATATTGTGGAGTGTAACACAGTCTAATACAGGGTAATGCGATATAGTGGAGTGTAACACAGTCGAATACAGGGTAATGTGATATAGTGGAGTGTAACACAGTCTAATCCAGGGTAATGTGATATAGTGGAGTGTTACACAGTCTAATACAGGGTAATGTGATATAGTGGAGTGTAACACAGTCTAATACAGGGTAATGCGATATAGTGGAGTGTAAAACAGTCTAATACAGGGTAATGTGATACAGTGGAGTGTAACATAGTCTAATACAGGGTAATGTGATATAGTGGAGTGGTACACAGTCTAATACAGGGTAATGTGATATAGTGTAGTGTAACACAATCTAATAGAGGGTAATGTGATATAGTGGAGTGTAACACAGTCTAATACAGGGTAATGTGATATAGTGGAGTGGTACACAGTCTAATACAGGGTAATGTGACATAGTGGAGTGGTACACAGTCTAATACAGGGTAATGTGATATAGTGGAATGTTACACAGTCTAATACAGGGTAATGAAATATAGTGGAGTGTAACATAGTCTAATACAGGGTAATGTGATATTGTGGAGTGGTACACAGTCTAATACAGGGTAATGTGATATAGTGGAATGTTACACAGTCTAATATAGGGTAATGTGATATCGTGGAGTGGTACACAGTCTAATACAGGGAAATGTGATATAGTGGAGTGTAACACAGTCTAATACAGGGTAATGTGATATAGTGGAGTGTAACACAGTCTAATACAGGGTAATGTGATATAGTGGAGTGTAACACAGTCTAATACAGGGTAATGCGATATAGTGGAGTGGTACACAGTCTAATACAGGGTAATGCGATATAGTGGAGTGTAACACAGTCTAATACAGGGTAATGTGATATAGTGGAGTGGTACACAGTCTAATACAGGGTAATGTGATATAGTGGAATGTTACACAGTCTAATATAGGGTAATGTGATATAGTGGAGTGGTACACAGTCTAATACAGGGTAATGTGATATAGTGGAGTGTAACACAGTCTAATACAGGGTAATGTGATATAGTGGAATGTTACACAGTCTAATGCAGGGAAATGTGAGATAGTGGAGTGTAACATAGTCTAATACAGGGTAATGTGATATTGTGGAGTGGTACACAGTCTAATACAGGGTAATGTGATATAGTGGAATGTTACACAGTCTAATACAGGGTAATGTGATATAGTGGAGTGCAACACAGTCTAATACAGGGTAATGTGACATAGTGGAGTGTTACACAGTCTAATACAGGGTAATGTGATATAGTGGAGTGTATCACAGTCCAATACAGGGTAATGTGATATAGTGGAGTGTAACACAGTCTAATACAGGGTAATGTGATATAGTGGAGTGTAACACAGTCTAATACTGGGTAATGTGATATAGTGGAGTGTAACACAGTCTAATACAGGGTAATGTGATATAGTGGAATGTTACACAGTCTAATACAGGGTAATGAAATATAGTGGAGTGTAACATAGTCTAATACAGGGTAATGTGATATTGTGGAGTGGTACACAGTCTAATACAGGGTAATTGAATATAGTGGAGTGTAACATAGTCTAATACAGGGTAATGTGACATAGTGGAGTGTTACACAGTCTAATACAGGGTAATGTGATATAGTGGAGTGTATCACAGTCCAATACAGGGTAATGTGATATAGTGGAGTGTAACACTGTCTAATACAGGGTAATGTGATATAGTGGAATGTTACACAGTCTAATACAGGGTAATGTGATATAGTGGAGTGCAACACAGTCTAATACAGGGTAATGTGACATAGTGGAGTGTTACACAGTCTAATACAGGGTAATGTGATATAGTGGAGTGTATCACAGTCCAATACAGGGTAATGTGATATAGTGGAGTGTAACACAGTCTAATACAGGGTAATGTGATATAGTGGAGTGTTACACAGTCTAATACAGGGTAATGTGATATAGTGGAGTGTATCACAGTCCAATACAGGGTAATGTGATATAGTGGAGTGTAACACAGTCTAATACAGGGTAATGTGATATAGTGGAGTGTAACACAGTCTAATACTGGGTAATGTGATATAGTGGAGTGTAACACAGTCTAATACAGGGTAATGTGATATAGTGGAATGTTACACAGTCAATACAGGGTAATGAAATATAGTGGAGTGTAACATAGTCTAATACAGGGTAATGTGATATTGTGGAGTGGTACACAGTCTAATACAGGGTAATGTGATATAGTGGAATGTTACACAGTCTAATATAGGGTAATGTGATATCGTGGAGTGGTACACAGTCTAATACAGGGAAATGTGATATAGTGGAGTGTAACACAGTCTAATACAGGGTAATGTGATATAGTGGAGTGTAACACAGTCTAATACAGGGTAATGTGATATAGTGGAGTGTAACACAGTCTAATACAGGGTAATGCGATATAGTGGAGTGGTACACAGTCTAATACAGGGTAATGCGATATAGTGGAGTGTAACACAGTCTAATACAGGGTAATGTGATATAGTGGAGTGGTACACAGTCTAATACAGGGTAATGTGATATAGTGGAATGTTACACAGTCTAATATAGGATAATGTGATATAGTGGAGTGGTACACAGTCTAATACAGGGTAATGTGATATAGTGGAGTGTAACACAGTCTAATACAGGGTAATGTGATATAGTGGAATGTTACACAGTCTAATGCAGGGAAATGTGATATAGTGGAGTGTAACATAGTCTAATACAGGGTAATGTGATATTGTGGAGTGGTACACAGTCTAATACAGGGTAATGTGATATAGTGGAATGTTACACAGTCTAATACAGGGTAATGTGATATAGTGGAGTGCAACACAGTCTAATACAGGGTAATGTGACATAGTGGAGTGTTACACAGTCTAATACAGGGTAATGTGATATAGTGGAGTGTATCACAGTCCAATACAGGGTAATGTGATATAGTGGAGTGTAACACAGTCTAATACAGGGTAATGTGATATAGTGGAGTGTAACACAGTCTAATACTGGGTAATGTGATATAGTGGAGTGTAACACAGTCTAATACAGGGTAATGTGATATAGTGGAGTGTAACACAGTCTAATACAGGGTAATGTGATATAGTGGAGTGTAACACAGTCTAATACAGGGTAATGTGATATAGTGGAGTGTAACACAGTCTAATACAGGGTAATGTGATATAGTGGAGTGTAACACAGTCTAATACAGGGTAATGTGATATAGTGGAGTGTAACACAGTCTAATACAGGGTAATGTGATATAGTGGAGTGTTACACAGTCTAATACAGGGCAATGTGATATTGTGGAGTGGTACACAGTCTAATACAGGGTAATGTGATATAGTGGAGTGTAACACAGTCTAATACAGGGTAATGTGATATAGTGGAGTGTAACACAGTCTAATACAGGGTAATGCGATATAGTGGAGTGTAACACAGTCTAATACAGGGTAATGTGATATAGTGGAGTGTAACACAGTCTAGTACAGGGTAATGTGATATACTGGAGTGTAACACTGTCTAATACAGGGTAATGCGATATAGTGGAGTGTAACACAGTCTAATACAGGGTAATGCGATATCGTGGAGTGTTACATAGTCTAATACATAGTAATGCGATATAGTGGAGTGCAACACAGTCTAATACTGGGTAATGCGATATAGTGGAGTGTAACACAGTCTAATACAGGGTAATGTGATATAGTGGAGTGTTACACAGTCTAATACAGGGTAATGTGATATAGTGGAGTGTAACACAGTCTAATCCAGGGTAATGCGATATCGTGGAGTGTAACACAGTCTAATCCAGGGTAATGCGATATAGTGGAGTGTAACACAGTCTAATACAGATTAATGCGATATAGTGGAGTGTAACACAGTCTAATACAGGGTAATGTGATATAGTGGAGTGTAACACAGTCTAATACTGGGTAATGTGATATAGTGGAGTGTAACACAGTCTAATACTGGGTAATGTGATATCGTGGAGTGTAACACAGTCTAATACAGGGTAATGTGATATAGTGGAGTGTAACACAGTCTAATACAGGGTAATGTGATATAGTGGAGTGTAACACAGTCTAATACAGGGTAATGTGATATAGTGGAGTGTAACACAGTCTAATACAGGGTAATGTGATATAGTGGAGTGTAACACAGTCTAATACAGGGTAATGTGATATAGTGGAGTGTAACACAGTCTAATACAGGGTAATGTGATATAGTGGAGTGTAACACAGTCTAATACAGGGTAATGTGATATAGTGGAGTGTTACACAGTCTAATACAGGGCAATGTGATATTGTGGAGTGGTACACAGTCTAATACAGGGTAATGTGATATAGTGGAGTGTAACACAGTCTAATACAGGGTAATGTGATATAGTGGAGTGTAACACAGTCTAATACAGGGTAATGTGATACAGTGGAGTGTAACACAGTCTAATACAGGGTAATGCGATATAGTGGAGTGTCACACAGTCTGATACAGGGTAATGTGATATAGTGGAGTGTAACACAGTCTAATACAGGGTAATGCGAGAAAGTGGAGTGTAACACAGTCTAATACAGGGTAATGCGATATCGTGGTGTGTAACACAGTCTAATAGAAGGTAATGTTATATAGTGTAGTGTAACACAATCTAACAGAGGGTAATGTGACATAGTGGAGTGTTACACAGTCTAATACAGGGTAACGTGATATAGTGGAGTGTAACACAGTCTAATACAGGGTAATGTGATATAGTGGAGTGTAACACAGTCTAATCCAGGGTAATGTGATATAGTGGAGTGTAACACAGTCTAATACAGGGTAATGCGATATAGTGGAGTGTAACACAGTCTAATACAGGGTAATGCGATATAGTGGAGTGTAACACAGTCTAATACAGGGAAATGTGATATAGTGGAGTGGTACACAGTCTAATACAGGGTAATGTGATATAGTGGAGTGTAACACAGCCTAATACAGGGTAATGTGATATTGTGGAGTGTAACACAGTCTAATACAGGGTAATGCGATATAGTGGAGTGTAACACAGTCGAATACAGGGTAATGTGATATAGTGGAGTGTAACACAGTCTAATCCAGGGTAATGTGATATAGTGGAGTGTTACACAGTCTAATACAGGGTAATGTGATATAGTGGAGTGTAACACAGTCTAATACAGGGTAATGCGATATAGTGGAGTGTCACACAGTCTAATACAGGGTAATGTGATATAGTGGAGTGTAACATAGTCTAATACAGGGTAATGTGATATAGTGGAGTGGTACACAGTCTAATACAGGGTAATGTGATATAGTGTAGTGTAACACAATCTAATAGAGGGTAATGTGATATAGTGGAGTGTAACACAGTCTAATACAGGGTAATGTGATATAGTGGAGTGGTACACAGTCTAATACAGGGTAATGTGATATAGTGGAGTGGTACACAGTCTAATACAGGGTAATGTGATATAGTGGAATGTTACACAGTCTAATACAGGGTAATGAAATATAGTGGAGTGTAACATTGTCTAATACAGGGTAATGTGATATCGTGGAGTGGTACACAGTCTAATACAGGGTAATGCGATATAGTGGAGTGTAACACAGTCTAATACAGGGTAATGTGATATAGTGGAGTGGTACACAGTCTAATACAGGGTAATGTGATATAGTGGAATGTGACACAGTCTAATATAGGGTAATGTGATATAGTGGAGTGGTACACAGTCTGATATAGTGGAGTGTAACACAGTCTAATACAGGGTAATGTGATATAGTGGAATGTTACACAGTCTAATGCAGGGAAATGTGATATAGTGGAGTGTAACATAGTCTAATACAGGGTAATGTGATATTGTGGAGTGGTACACAGTCTAATACAGGGTAATGTGATATAGTGGAATGTTACACAGTCTAATACAGGGTAATGTGATATAGTGGAGTGTAACACAGTCTAATACAGGGTAATGTGACATAGTGGAGTGTTACACAGTCTAATACAGGGTAATGTGATATAGTGGAGTGTATCACAGTCCAATACATGGTAATGTGATATAGTGGAGTGTAACACAGTCTAATACAGGGTAATGTGATATAGTGGAGTGTAACACAGTCTAATACTGGGTAATGTGATATAGTGGAGTGTAACACAGTCTAATACAGGGTAATGTGATATAGTGGAGTGTAACACAGTCTAATACAGGGTAATGTGATATAGTGGAGTGTAACACAGTCTAATACAGGGTAATGTGATATAGTGGAGTGTAACACAGTCTAATACAGGGTAATGTGATATAGTGGAGTGTAAAACAGTCTAATACAGGGTAATGTGATATAGTGGAGTGTAACACAGTCTAATACAGGGTAATGTGATATAGTGGAGTGTAACACAGTCTAATACAGGGTAATGTGATATAGTGGAGTGTTACACAGTCTAATACAGGGCAATGTGATATTGTGGAGTGGTACACAGTCTAATACAGGGTAATGTGATATAGTGGAGTGTAACACAGTCTAATACAGGGTAATGTGATATAGTGGAGTGTAACACAGTCTAATACAGGGTAATGTGATACAGTGGAGTGTAACACAGTCTAATACAGGGTAATGCGATATAGTGGAGTGTAACACAGTCTAATACAGGGTAATGTGATATAGTGGAGTGTAACACAGTCTAATACAGGGTAATGTGATATACTGGAGTGTAACACTGTCTAATACAGGGTAATGCGATATAGTGGAGTGTAACACAGTCTAATACAGGGTAATGCGATATCGTGGAGTGTTACATAGTCTAATACATAGTAATGCGATATAGTGGAGTGCAACACAGTCTAATACTGGGTAATGCGATATAGTGGAGTGTAACACTGTCTAATACAGGGTAATGTGATATAGTGGAGTGTTACACAGTCTAATACAGGGTAATGTGATATAGTGGAGTGTAACACAGTCTAATCCAGGGTAATGCGATATCGTGGAGTGTAACACAGTCTAATCCAGGGTAATGCGATATAGTGGAGTGTAACACAGTCTAATCCAGGGTAATGCGATATAGTGGAGTGTAACACAGTCTAATACAGGGTAATGCGATATAGTGGAGTGTAACACAGTCTAATACAGGGTAATGTGATATAGTGGAGTGTAACACAGTCTAATACAGGGTAATGTGATATAGTGGAGTGTAACACAGTCTAATACAGGGTAATGTGATATAGTGGAGTGTAACACAGTCTAATACAGGGTAATGTGATATAGTGGAGTGTAACACAGTCTAATACAGGGTAATGTGATATAGTGGAGTGTTACACAGTCTAATACAGGGCAATGTGATATTGTGGAGTGGTACACAGTCTAATACAGGGTGATGTGATATAGTGGAGTGTAACACAGTCTAATACAGGGTAATGTGATATCGTGGAGTGTAACACAGTCTAATAGAGGGTAATGTGATATAGTGGAGTGTAACACTGTCTAATACAGGGTAATGTGATATAGTGGAGTGTAACACAGTCTAATACAGGGTAATGTGATATAGTGGAGTGTAACACAGTCTAATACAGGGTAATGTGATATAGTGGAGTGTAACACAGTCTAATACAGGGTAATGTGATATAGTGGAGTGTAACACAGTCTAATACAGGGTAATGTGATATAGTGGAGTGTAACACAGTCTAATACAGGGTAATGTGATATAGTGGAGTGTTACACAGTCTAATACAGGGCAATGTGATATTGTGGAGTGGTACACAGTCTAATACAGGGTGATGTGATATAGTGGAGTGTAACACAGTCTAATACAGGGTAATGTGATATAGTGGAGTGTAACACAGTCTAATACAGGGTAATGTGATACAGTGGAGTGTAACACAGTCTAATACAGGGTAATGCGATATAGTGGAGTGTAACACAGTCTAATACAGGGTAATGTGATATAGTGGAGTGTAACACAGTCTAATACAGGGTAATGTGATATAGTGGAGTGTAACACAGTCTAATACAGGGTAATGTGTTATAGTGGAGTGTAACACAGTCTAATACAGGGTAATGTGATATACTGGAGTGTAACACTGTCTAATACAGGGTAATGCGATATAGTGGAGTGTAACACAGTCTAATACAGGGTAATGCGATATCGTGGAGTGTTACATAGTCTAATACATAGTAATGCGATATAGTGGAGTGCAACACAGTCTAATACTGGGTAATGCGATATAGTGGAGTGTAACACAGTCTAATACAGGGTAATGTGATATAGTGGAGTGTTACACAGTCTAATACAGGGTAATGTGATATAGTGGAGTGTAACACAGTCTAATCCAGGGTAATGCGATATCGTGGAGTGTAACACAGTCTAATCCAGGGTAATGCGATATAGTGGAGTGTAACACAGTCTAATCCAGGGTAATGCGATATAGTGGAGTGTAACACAGTCTAATCCAGGGTAATGCGATACAGTGGAGTGTAACACAGTCTAATACAGGGTAATGTGATATAGTGGAGTGTTAAGCAGTCTAATACAGGGTAATGTGATATAGTGGAGTGTAACACAGTCTAGTCCAGGGTAATGCGATATAGTGTAGTGTAACACAGCCTAACACAGGGTAAGGCGATATAGTGTAGTGGAACACAGTCTAATACAGGGTAATGCGATATAGTGGAGTCTAACAAAGTCTAATACAGGGTAATGCGATATAGTGGAGTGTAACACAGTCTAATACAGGGTAATGTGATATAGTGGAGTGTAACACAGTCTAATCCAGGGTAATGCGATATAGTGGAGTGTAACACAGTCTAATCCAGGGTAATGCGATACAGTGGAGTGTAACACAGTCTAATACAGGGTAATGTGATATAGTGGAGTGTTAAGCAGTCTAATACAGGGTAATGTGATATAGTGGAGTGTAACACAGTCTAGTCCAGGGTAATGCGATATAGTGTAGTGTAACACAGCCTAATACAGGGTAATGCGATATAGTGTAGTGGAACACAGTCTAATACAGGGTAATGCGATATAGTGGAGTCTAACAAAGTCTAATACAGGGTAATGCGATATAGTGGAGTGTAACACAGTCTAATACAGGGTAATGTGATATAGTGGAGTGTAACACAGTCTAATCGAGGGTAATGTGATATAGTGGAGTGCAACTGAGTCTAATACAGGGTAATGCGATATAGTGGAGTGTTACGCAGTCGAATACAGGGTAATGTGATAAAGTGGAGTGGAACAGAATCTAATACAGTGTAATGTGATATAGTGGAGTGTAACATAGTCTAATACAGGGTAATGTGATATAGTGGAGTGTAACACAGTCTAATACAGGGTAATGTGATATAGTGGAGTGTAACACAGTCTAATACAGGGTAATGTGATATAGTGGAGTGTAACACAGTCTAATACAGGGTAATGCGATATAGTGGAGTGTAACACAGTCTAATGGAGGGTAATGTGATATCGTGGAGTG
Organism: Chiloscyllium punctatum; assembly: GCF_047496795.1. Lineage (NCBI taxonomy): Eukaryota > Metazoa > Chordata > Chondrichthyes > Orectolobiformes > Hemiscylliidae > Chiloscyllium > Chiloscyllium punctatum. The sequence goes on along the minus strand of NC_092791.1, from coordinate 13,541,344 downwards.
TAACACAGTCTAATACAGGGTAATGTGATATAGTGGAGTGTAACACAGTCTAATACAGGGTAATGTGACAGAGTGGAGTGTTATAAAGTCTAATACAGGGTAATGCGATATAGTACAGTGTAACACTGTCTAATACAGTGTAATGCGATACAGTGGAGTGTAACACAGTCTAATACAGGGTAATGTGATATAGTGGAGTGTAACACAGTCTAATACAGGGTAATGTGATTTCGTGGAGTGGTACACAGTCCAATACAGGGTAATGTGATATCGTTGAGTGTAACACAGTCTAACACAGGGTAATGTAATATAGTGGAGTGGTACACAGTCTAATACAGGGTAATGTGAAATAGTAGAGTGTATCACAGTCTAATACAGGGTAATGTGATATAGTAGAGTGTATCACTGTCTAAAACCGGGTAATGTGATATAGTGGAGTGTAACACAGTCTAATACACGGTAATGCGATATAGTGGAGTGTAACACAGTCTAATAAAGGGCAATGTGATATAGTGGAGTGTAACACAGTCCAATACAGGGTAATGCGATATAGTGGAGTGTAACACAGTCCAATACAGGGTAATGCGATATCGTGGAGTGTAACACAGTCTAATACAGGGTAATGCGATATAGTGGAGTGTAACACAGTCTAATACAGGGTAATGTGATATAGTGGAGTGTTACACAGTCTAATACAGTGTAATGTGAGAGAGTGGAGTGTAACACAGTCTAATACAGGGTAATGTGATATAGTGGAGTGTTCCACAGTCTAATACAGGGTAATGTGATATAGTGGAGTGTAACACAGTCGTATACAGGGTAATGCGATATAGTGGAGTGTAACACAGTCTAATACAGGGTAATGTGATACAGTGGAGTGTAACACAGTCTCATACAGGGTAATGCGATATAGTGGAGTGTTACACAGTCTAATACAGGGTAATGTGATATAGTGGAGTGTTACACAGTCTAATACAGGGTAATGTGATATAGTGGAGTGTTCTACAGTCTAATACAGGGTAATGTGAGAGAGTGGAGTGTAACACAGTCTAAAACAGGGTAATGTGATATAGTGGAGTGTAACACTGTCTAATACAGGGTAATGTGATATAGTGGAGTGTAACACAGTCTAATACAGGGTAATGTGATATAGTGGAGTGTAACACAGTCTAATACAGGGTAATGTGATATAGTGGAGTGTAACACAGTCTAATCCAGGGTAATGTGATATAGTGGAGTGTTACACTGTCTAATACAGGGTAATGTGATATAGTGGAGTGTTACACAGTCTAATACAGGGTAATGTGATATAGTGGAGTGTTACACAGTCTAATACAGGGTAATGTGATATAGTGGAGTGTTACACAGTCTAATACAGGGTAACGTGAGAGAGTGGAGTGTAACACAGTCTAATACAGGGTAATGTGATATCGTGGAGTGTAACACTGTCTAATACAGGGTAATGTGATATAGTGGAGTGTAACACAGTCTAATACAGGGTAATGTGATATAGTGGAGTCTAACAAAGTCTAATACAGGGAAATGCGATATAGTGGAGTGTAACACAGTCTAATCGAGGGTAATGCGATATAGTGGAGTGTAACACAGTCTAATACAGTGTAATGCGATACAGTGGAGTGTAACACAGTCCAATACAGGGTAATGTGATATCGTGGAGTGTAACACAGTCTAATACAGGGTAATGTAATTTTGTGGAGTGGTACACAGTCTAATACAGGGTAATGTGAAATAGTAGAGTGTATCACAGTCTAATACAGGGTAATGTGATATAGTAGAGTGTATCACAGTCTAATACAGGGTAATGTGATGTAGTGGAGTGTAACACAGTCTAATACAGGGTAATGCGATATAGTGGAGTGTAACACAGTCTAATACAGGGTAATGTGATATAGTGGAGTGTAACACAGTCTAATACAGGGTAATGTGCTATCGTGGAATGTAACACATTCTAATACAGGGAAATGCGATATAGTGGAGTGTAACACTGTCTAATACAGGGTAATGCGATATAGTGGAGTGGAACACAGTCTAATAAAGGGTAATGCGATATAGTGGAGTGTAACAGAGTCTAATCCAGGGTAATGTGATATAGTGGAGTGCAACGCAGTCTAATACAGGGTAATGTGATATAGTGGAGTGTAACACAGTCTAATACAGTGTAATGCGACACAGTGGACTGTAACACAGTCTAATCCAGGGTAATGTGATATCGTGGAGTGTTTCACAGTCTAATACAGGGTAATGTGATATAGTGGAGTGTAACACAGTCTAATACAGGGTAATGTGATAGAGTGGAGTGTAACACAGTCTAATACAGGGTAATGTGATATAGTGGAGTCTAACAAAGTCTAATACAGGGAAATGCGATATAGTGGAGTGTAACACAGTCTAATACAGGGTAATGTGATATAGTGGAGTGTAACACAGTCTAATACAGAGTAATGTGATATAGTGGAGTGTAACACAGTCTAATACAGGGTAATGCGATATCGTCGAGTGGAACACAGTCTTATCCAGGGTAATGTGATATAGTGGAGTGTTACACAGTCTAATACAGGGTAATGTGATATAGTGGAGTGTAACACAGTCTAATACAGGTTATTGCGATATAGAGGAGTGTAACACAGTCTAATACAGGCTAATGCGATATAGTGGAGTGTAACACAGTCTAATACAGGGTAATGTGATATAGTGGAGTGTAACACTGTCTAATACAGGGTAATGTGATATAGTGAAGTGTAACACAGTCTAATACAGGGTAATGCGATATAGTGGAGTGTAACACAGTCTAATACAGGGTAATGCGATATAGTGGAGTGTAACACAGTCTAATACAGGGTAATGTGATATAGTGGAGTGTAACACAGTCTAATACAGGGTAATGCGATATAGTGGAGTGTAACACAGTCTAACACAGGGTAATGTGATATCGTGGAGTTTAACACAGTCTAATACAGGGTAATGCGATATAGTGGAGTGTAACACAGTCTAATACAGTGTAATGCGATATAGTGGAGTGTAACACAGTCTAATACAGGGTAATGTGATATAGTGGAGTGCAACACAGTCTAATACAGGGTAATGTGATATAGTGGAGTGTAACACAGTCTAATCCAGGGTAATGTGATATAGTGGAGTGGAACACAGTCTAATACAGGGTAATGTGATATGGTGGAGTGTAACACAGTCTAATACAGGGTTATGTGATATAGTAGAGTGTAACACAGTCTAATACAGGCTAATGCGATATAGTGGAGTGTAACACTGTCTAATACAGGGTAATGCGATATAGTGGAGTGGAACACAGTCTAATAAAGGGTAATGCGATATAGTGGAGTGTAACACAGTCTAATACAGGGTAATGTGATATAGTGGAGTGTAACACTGTCTAATACAGTGTAATGCGATACAGTGGACTGTAACACAGTCCAATACAGAGTAATGTGATATAGTGGAGTGTAACACAGTCCAATACAGGGTAATGTGATATAGTGGAGTGTAACACAGTCTAATACAGGGTAATGTGACAGAGTGGAGTGTTATAAAGTCTAATACAGGGTAATTTGATATAGTGGAGTGTAACACAGTCTAATACAGGGTAATGTGATATAGTGGAGTGTAACACAGTCTAATACAGGGTAATGTGATATAGTGGAGTGTAACACAGTCTAATACAGGGTAATGCGATATAGTGGAGTGTAACACAGTCTAATACAGGGTAATGTGATATAGTGGAGTGTAACACAGTCTAATACAGGGTAATGCAATATAGTGGAGTGTAACACAGTCTAATACAGTGTAATGTGATATAGTGGAGTGTAACACAGTCTAATACAGTGTAATGCGATATCGTGGAGTGTAACACAGTCTAATACAGTGTAATGCGATACACTGGAGTGTAACACAGTCTAATCGAGGGTAATGCGATATAGTGGAGTGTAACACAGTCTAATACAGTGTAATGCGATACAGTGGAGTGTAACACAGTCTAATCGAGGGTAATGCGATATAGTCGAGTGTAACACTGTCTAATACAGGGTAATGTGATATAGTGGAGTGGTACACAGTCCAATACAGGGTAATGTGATATCGTGGAGTGTAACACAGTCTAATACAGGGTAATGTAATATAGTCGAGTGGTACACAGTCTAATACAGGGTAATGTGAAATAGTAGAGTGTATCACAGTCTAATACAGGGTAATGTGATATAGTAGAGTGTATCACAGTCTAATACAGGGTAATGTGATATAGTGGAGTGTAACACAGTCTAATACAGGGTAATGCGATGTAGTGGAGTGTAACACAGTCTAATACAGGGTAATGTGATATAGTGGAGTGTAACACAGTCTAATACCGGGTAATGTGCTATCGTGGAATGTAACACATTCTAATACAGGGAAATGCGATATAGTGGAGTGTAACACTGTCTAATACAGGGTAATGCGATATAGTGGAGTGGAACACAGTCTAATAAAGGGTAATGCGATATAGTAGAGTGTAACAGAGTCTAATCCAGGGTAATGTGATATAATGGAGTGTAACGCAGTCTAATACAGGGTAATGTGATATAGTGGAGTGTAACACAGTCTAATACAGTGTAATGCGATACAGTGGACTGTAACACAGTCTAATACAGGGTAATGTGATATAGTGGAGTGTAACACAGTCTAATACAGGGTAATGTGATATAGTGGAGTGGTACACAGTCTAATACAGCGTAATGTGATATAGTGGAGTGTAACACAGTCTAATACAGGGTAATGTGATATAGTGGAGTGGTACACAGTCCAATACAGGGTAATGTGATATCGTGGAGTGTAACACAGTCTAACACAGGGTAATGTAATATAGTGGAGTGGTACACAGTCTAATACAGGGTAATGTGAAATAGTAGAGTGTATCACAGTCTAATACAGGGTAATGTGATATAGTAGAGTGTATCACTGTCTAAAACCGGGTAATGTGATATAGTGGAGTGTAACACAGTCTAATACAGGGTAATGCGATATAGTGGAGTGTAACACAGTCTAATACAGGATAATGTGATATAGTGGAGTCTAACAAAGTCTAATACAGGGAAATGCGATATAGTGGAGTGTTACACAGTCTAATACAGGGTAATGTGCTATCGTGGAGTGTAACACAGTCTAATACAGGGTAATGCGATATAGTGGAGTGTAACACAGTCTAATACAGGGTAATGTGATATAGTGGAGTGGTACACAGTCTAATACAGGGTAATGTGAAATAGTAGAGTGTATCACAGTCTAATACAGGGTAATGTGATATAGTAGAGTGTATCACAGTCTAACACAGTGTAATGTGATGTAGTGGAGTGTAACACAGTCTAATACAGGGTAATGCGATATAGTGGAGTGTAACACAGTCTAATACAGGGTAATGTGATATAGTGGAGTGTAACACAGTCTAATACAGGGTAATGTGCTATCGTGGAATGTAACACATTCTAATACAGGGAAATGCGATATAGTGGAGTGTAACACTGTCTAATACAGGGTAATGCGATATAGTGGAGTGGAACACAGTCTAATAAAGGGTAATGCGATATTGTGGAGTGTAACAGAGTCTAATCCAGGGTAATGTGATATAGTGGAGTGCAACGCAGTCTAATACAGGGTAATGTGATATAGTGGAGTGTAACACAGTCTAATACAGTGTAATGCGACACAGTGGACTGTAACACAGTCTAATCCAGGGTAATGTGATATCGTGGAGTGTTTCACAGTCTAATACAGGGTAATGTGATATAGTGGAGTGTAACACAGTCTAATACAGGGTAATGTGATAGAGTGGAGTGTAACACAGTCTAATACAGGGTAATGTGATATAGTGGAGTCTAACAAAGTCTAATACAGGGAAATGCGATATAGTGGAGTGTAACACAGTCTAATACAGGGTAATGTGATATAGTGGAGTGTAACACAGTCTAATACAGAGTAATGTGATATAGTGGAGTGTAACACAGTCTAATACAGGGTAATGCGATATCGTCGAGTGGAACACAGTCTTATCCAGGGTAATGTGATATAGTGGAGTGTTACACAGTCTAATACAGGGTAATGTGATATAGTGGAGTGTAACACAGTCTAATACAGGTTATTGCGATATAGAGGAGTGTAACACAGTCTAATACAGGCTAATGCGATATAGTGGAGTGTAACACAGTCTAATACAGGGTAATGTGATATAGTGGAGTGTAACACTGTCTAATACAGGGTAATGTGATATAGTGGAGTGTAACACAGTCTAATACAGGGTAATGCGATATAGTGGAGTGTAACACAGTCTAATACAGGGTAATGCGATATAGTGGAGTGTAACACAGTCTAATACAGGGTAATGTGATATAGTGGAGTGTAACACAGTCTAATACAGGGTAATGCGATATAGTGGAGTGTAACACAGTCTAATACAGGGTAATGTGATATCGTGGAGTTTAACACAGTCTAATACAGGGTAATGCGATATAGTGGAGTGTAACACAGTCTAATACAGTGTAATGCGATATAGTGGAGTGTAACACAGTCTAATACAGGGTTATGTGATATAGTGGAGTGCAACACAGTCTAATACAGGGTAATGTGATATAGTGGAGTGTAACACAGTCTAATCCAGGGTAATGTGATATAGTGGAGTGGAACACAGTCTAATACAGGGTAATGTGATATGGTGGAGTGTAACACAGTCTAATACAGGGTTATGTGATATAGTAGAGTGTAACACAGTCTAATACAGGCTAATGCGATATAGTGGAGTGTAACACTGTCTAATACAGGGTAATGCGATATAGTGGAGTGGAACACAGTCTAATAAAGGGTAATGCGATATAGTGGAGTGTAACACAGTCTAATACAGGGTAATGTGATATAGTGGAGTGTAACACTGTCTAATACAGTGTAATGCGATACAGTGGACTGTAACACAGTCCAATACAGAGTAATGTGATATAGTGGAGTGTAACACAGTCTAATACAGGGTAATGTGATATAGTGGAGTGTAACACAGTCTAATACAGGGTAATGTGACAGAGTGGAGTGTTATAAAGTCTAATACAGGGTAATTTGATATAGTGGAGTGTAACACAGTCTAATACAGGGTAATGTGATATAGTGGAGTGTAACACAGTCTAATACAGGGTAATGTGATATAGTGGAGTGTAACACAGTCTAATACAGGGTAATGCGATATAGTGGAGTGTAACACAGTCTAATACAGGGTAATGTGATATAGTGGAGTGTAACACAGTCTAATACAGGGTAATGCAATATAGTGGAGTGTAACACAGTCTAATACAGTGTAATGTGATATAGTGGAGTGTAACACAGTCTAATACAGTGTAATGCGATATCGTGGAGTGTAACACAGTCTAATACAGTGTAATGCGATACACTGGAGTGTAACACAGTCTAATCGAGGGTAATGCGATATAGTGGAGTGTAACACAGTCTAATACAGTGTAATGCGATACAGTGGAGTGTAACACAGTCTAATCGAGGGTAATGCGATATAGTCGAGTGTAACACTGTCTAATACAGGGTAATGTGATATAGTGGAGTGGTACACAGTCCAATACAGGGTAATGTGATATCGTGGAGTGTAACACAGTCTAATACAGGGTAATGTAATATAGTCGAGTGGTACACAGTCTAATACAGGGTAATGTGAAATAGTAGAGTGTATCACAGTCTAATACAGGGTAATGTGATATAGTAGAGTGTATCACAGTCTAATACAGGGTAATGTGATATAGTGGAGTGTAACACAGTCTAATACAGGGTAATGCGATGTAGTGGAGTGTAACACAGTCTAATACAGGGTAATGTGATATAGTGGAGTGTAACACAGTCTAATACCGGGTAATGTGCTATCGTGGAATGTAACACATTCTAATACAGGGAAATGCGATATAGTGGAGTGTAACACTGTCTAATACAGGGTAATGCGATATAGTGGAGTGGAACACAGTCTAATAAAGGGTAATGCGATATAGTAGAGTGTAACAGAGTCTAATCCAGGGTAATGTGATATAATGGAGTGTAACGCAGTCTAATACAGGGTAATGTGATATAGTGGAGTGTAACACAGTCTAATACAGTGTAATGCGATACAGTGGACTGTAACACAGTCTAATACAGGGTAATGTGATATAGTGGAGTGTAACACAGTCTAATACAGGGTAATGTGATATAGTGGAGTGGTACACAGTCTAATACAGCGTAATGTGATATAGTGGAGTGTAACACAGTCTAATACAGGGTAATGTGATATAGTGGAGTGGTACACAGTCCAATACAGGGTAATGTGATATCGTGGAGTGTAACACAGTCTAACACAGGGTAATGTAATATAGTGGAGTGGTACACAGTCTAATACAGGGTAATGTGAAATAGTAGAGTGTATCACAGTCTAATACAGGGTAATGTGATATAGTAGAGTGTATCACTGTCTAAAACCGGGTAATGTGATATAGTGGAGTGTAACACAGTCTAATACAGGGTAATGCGATATAGTGGAGTGTAACACAGTCTAATACAGGATAATGTGATATAGTGGAGTCTAACAAAGTCTAATACAGGGAAATGCGATATAGTGGAGTGTTACACAGTCTAATACAGGGTAATGTGCTATCGTGGAGTGTAACACAGTCTAATAAAGGGTAATGCGATATAGTGGAGTGTAACAGAGTCTAATCCAGGGTAATGTGATATAGTGGAGTGTAACACAGTCTAATACAGGGTAATGTGATATAGTGGAGTGTAACACAGTCTAATACAGGGTAATGTGATATACTGGAGTGGTACACAGTCTAATCCAGGGTAATGTGATATAGTGGAGTGTAACACAGTCTAATACAGGGTAATGTGATATAGTGGAGTGTAACACAGTCTTATGCAGGGTAATGTGATATAGTGGAGTGTAACACAGTCCATTCCTGGGTAATGCGATATCGTGGAGTGTAACACAGTCTAATAAAGGGCAATGTGATATAGTGGAGTGTAACACAGTCCAATACAGGGTAATGCGATATAGTGGAGTGTAACACAGTCCAATACAGGGTAATGCGATATAGTGGAGTGTAACACAGTCTAATACAGGGTAATGCGATATAGTGGAGTGTAACACAGTCTAATACAGGGTAATGTGATATAGTGGAGTGTTACACAGTCTAATACAGTGTAATGTGAGAGAGTGGAGTGTAACACAGTCTAATACAGGGCAATGTGATATAGTGGAGTGTTCCACAGTCTAATACAGGGTAATGTGATATAGTGGAGTGTAACACACTCGAATACAGGGTAATGCGATATAGTGGAGTGTAACACAGTCTAATACAGGGTAATGTGATACAGTGGAGTGTAACACAGTCTCATACAGGGTAATGCGATATAGTGGAGTGTTACACAGTCTAATACAGGGTAATGTGATATAGTGGAGTGGAACACAGTCTAATACAGGGTAATGTGATATAGTGGAGTGTAACACAGTCTAATACAGGGTAATGTGCTATCGTGGAGTGTAACACATTCTAATACAGGGAAATGCGATATAGTGGAGTGTAACACTGTCTAATACAGGGTAATGCGATATAGTGGAGTGGAACACAGTCTAATAAAGGGTAATGCGATATAGTGGAGTGTAACACAGTCTAATACAGGGTAATGTGATATAGTGGAGTGTAACACTGTCTAATACAGTGTAATGCGATACAGTGGACTGTAACACAGTCCAATACAGGGTAATGTGATATAGTGGAGTGTAACACAGTCTAATACAGGGTAATGTGATATAGTGGAGTGTAACACAGACTAATACAGGGTAATGTGATATAGTGGAGTGTTACACAGTCTAATACAGGGTAATGTGATATAGTGGAGTGTAACACAGTCTAATACAGGGTAATGTGATATAGTGGAGTGTAACACAGTCTAATACAGGGTAATGTGATATAGTGGAGTGTAACACAGTCTAATACAGGGTAATGCGATATAGTGGAGTGTAACACAGTCTAATACAGGGTAATGTGATATAGTGGAGTGTAACACAGTCTAATACAGGGTAATGCGATATTGTGGAGTGTAACACAGTCTAATACAGGGTAATGTGACATAGTGGAGTGTAACACAGTCTAATACAGTGTAATGTGATATAGTGGAGTGTAACACAGTCTAATACAGTGTAATGCGATATCGTGGAGTGTAACACAGTCTAATACAGTGTAATGCGATACACTGGAGTGTAACACAGTCTAATCGAGGGTAATGCGATATAGTGGAGTGTAACACAGTCTAATACAGTGTAATGCGATACAGTGGAGTGTAACACAGTCTAATCGAGGGTAATGCGATATAGTCGAGTGTAACACTGTCTAATACAGGGTAATGTGATATAGTGGAGTGGTACACAGTCCAATACAGGGTAATGTGATATCGTGGAGTGTAACACAGTCTAATACAGGGTAATGTAATATAGTGGAGTGGTACACAGTCTAATACAGGGTAATGTGAAATAGTAGAGTGTATCACAGTCTAATACAGGGTAATGTGATATAGTGGAGTGTAACACAGTCTAATACAGGGTAATGCGATATAGTGGAGTGTAACACAGTCTAATACAGGGTAATGCGATATAGTGGAGTGTAACACAGTCTAATACAGGGTAATGTGATATAGTGGAGTGTAACACAGTCTAATACCGGGTAATGTGCTATCGTGGAATGTAACACATTCTAATACAGGGAAATGCGATATAGTGGAGTGTAACACTGTCTAATACAGGGTAATGTGGTAGAGTAGAGTGTAACACAGTCTAATACAGGGTAATGCGATATAGTGGAGTGTAACACAGTCTAATACAGGGTAATGCGATATAGTGGAGTGTAACACAGTCTAATACAGGGTAATGTGATAGAGTAGAGTGTATCACAGTCTAATACAGGGTAATGTGATATAGTGGAGTGTAACACATTCTAATACAGGGTAATGCGATATAGTGGAGTGGAACACAGTCTAATAAAGGGTAATGCGATATAGTAGAGTGTAACAGAGTCTAATCCAGGGTAATGTGATATAGTGGAGTGTAACACAGTCTAATACAGTGTAATGCGATACAGTGGACTGTAACACAGTCTAATACAGGGTAATGTGATATAGTGGAGTGTAACACAGTCTAATACAGGGTAATGTGCTATCGTGGAATGTAACACATTCTAATACAGGGAAATGCGATATAGTGGAGTGTAACACTGTCTAATACAGGGTAATGCGATATAGTGGAGTGGAACACAGTCTAATAAAGGGTAATGCGATATAGTGGAGTGTAACAGAGTCTAATCCAGGGTAATGTGATATAGTGGAGTGTAACGCAGTCTAATACAGGGTAATGTGATATAGTGGAGTGTAACACAGTCTAATACAGTGTAATGCGACACAGTGGACTGTAACACAGTCTAATCCAGGGTAATGTGATATCGTGGAGTGTTTCACAGTCTAATACAGGGTAATGTGATATAGTGGAGTGTAACACAGTCTAATACAGGGTAATGTGATAGAGTGGAGTGTAACACAGTCTAATACAGGGTAATGTGATATAGTGGAGTCTAACAAAGTCTAATACAGGGAAATGCGATATAGTGGAGTGTAACACAGTCTAATACAGGGTAATGTGATATAGTGGAGTGTAACACAGTCTAATACAGGGTAATGTGATATAGTGGAGTGTAACACAGTCTAATACAGGGTAATGCGATATCGTCGAGTGGAACACAGTCTTATCCAGGGTAATGTGATATAGTGGAGTGTTACACAGTCTAATACAGGGTAATGTGATATAGTGGAGTGTAACACAGTCTAATACAGGTTATTGCGATATAGAGGAGTGTAACACAGTCTAATACAGGCTAATGCGATATAGTGGAGTGTAACACAGTCTAATACAGGGTAATGTGATATAGTGGAGTGTAACACTGTCTAATACAGGGTAATGTGATATAGTGGAGTGTAACACTGTCTAATACAGGGTAATGCGATATAGTGGAGTGTAACACAGTCTAATACAGGGTAATGTGATATAGTGGAGTGGTACACAGTCCAATACAGGGTAATGTGATATCGTGGAGTGTAACACAGTCTAATACAGGGTAATGTAATATAGTCGAGTGGTACACAGTCTAATACAGGGTAATGTGAAATAGTAGAGTGTATCACAGTCTAATACAGGGTAATGTGATATAGTAGAGTGTATCACAGTCTAATACAGGGTAATGTGATATAGTGGAGTGTAACACAGTCTAATACAGGGTAATGCGATATAGTGGAGTGTAACACAGTCTAATACAGGGTAATGTGATATAGTGGAGTGTAACACAGTCTAATACCGGGTAATGTGCTATCGTGGAATGTAACACATTCTAATACAGGGAAATGCGATATAGTGGAGTGTAACACTGTCTAATACAGGGTAATGCGATATAGTGGAGTGGAACACAGTCTAATAAAGGGTAATGCGATATAGTAGAGTGTAACAGAGTCTAATCCAGGGTAATGTGATATAATGGAGTGTAACGCAGTCTAATACAGGGTAATGTGATATAGTGGAGTGTAACACAGTCTAATACAGTGTAATGCGATACAGTGGACTGTAACACAGTCTAATACAGGGTAATGTGATATAGTGGAGTGTAACACAGTCTAATACAGGGTAATGTGATATAGTGGAGTGGTACACAGTCTAATACAGGGTAATGTGATATAGTGGAGTGTAACACAGTCTAATACAGGGTAATGTGATATAGTGGAGTGGTACACAGTCCAATACAGGGTAATGTGATATCGTGGAGTGTAACACAGTCTAACACAGGGTAATGTAATATAGTGGAGTGGTACACAGTCTAATACAGGGTAATGTGAAATAGTAGAGTGTATCACAGTCTAATACAGGGTAATGTGATATAGTAGAGTGTATCACTGTCTAAAACCGGGTAATGTGATATAGTGGAGTGTAACACAGTCTAATACAGGGTAATGCGATATCGTGGAGTGTAACACAGTCTAATACAGGATAATGTGATATAGTGGAGTCTAACAAAGTCTAATACAGGGAAATGCGATATAGTGGAGTGTAACACAGTCTAATACAGGGTAATGTGCTATCGTGGAGTGTAACACAGTCTAATAAAGGGTAATGCGATATAGTGGAGTGTAACAGAGTCTAATCCAGGGTAATGTGATATAGTGGAGTGTAACACAGTCTAATACAGGGTAATGTGATATAGTGGAGTGTAACACAGTCTAATACAGGGTAATGTGATATAGTGGAGTGTAACACAGTCTTATGCAGGGTAATGTGATATAGTGGAGTGTAACACAGTCCATTCCTGGGTAATGCGATATCGTGGAGTGTAACACAGTCTAATAAAGGGCAATGTGATATAGTGGAGTGTAACACAGTCCAATACAGGGTAATGCGATATAGTGGAGTGTAACACAGTCCAATACAGGGTAATGCGATATAGTGGAGTGTAACACAGTCTAATACAGGGTAATGCGATATAGTGGAGTGTAACACAGTCTAATACAGGGTAATGTGATATAGTGGAGTGTTACACAGTCTAATACAGTGTAATGTGAGAGAGTGGAGTGTAACACAGTCTCATACAGGGCAATGTGATATAGTGGAGTGTTCCACAGTCTAATACAGGGTAATGTGATATAGTGGAGTGTAACACACTCGAATACAGGGTAATGCGATATAGTGGAGTGTAACACAGTCTAATACAGGGTAATGTGATACAGTGGAGTGTAACACAGTCTCATACAGGGTAATGCGATATAGTGGAGTGTTACACAGTCTAATACAGGGTAATGTGATATAGTGGAGTGGAACACAGTCTAATACAGGGTAATGTGATATAGTGGAGTGTAACACAGTCTAATACAGGGTAATGTGCTATCGTGGAGTGTAACACATTCTAATACAGGGAAATGCGATATAGTGGAGTGTAACACTGTCTAATACAGGGTAATGCGATATAGTGGAGTGGAACACAGTCTAATAAAGGGTAATGCGATATAGTGGAGTGTAACACAGTCTAATACAGGGTAATGTGATATAGTGGAGTGTAACACTGTCTAATACAGTGTAATGCGATACAGTGGACTGTAACACAGTCCAATACAGGGTAATGTGATATAGTGGAGTGTAACACAGTCTAATACAGGGTAATGTGATATAGTGGAGTGTAACACAGTCTAATACAGGGTAATGTGATATAGTGGAGTGTAACACAGTCTAATACAGGGTAATGTGATATAGTGGAGTGTTACACAGTCTAATACAGGGTAATGTGAGATAGTGGAGTGTAACACAGTCTAATACAGGGTAATGTGATATAGTGGAGTGTAACACAGTCTAATACAGGGTAATGTGATATAGTGGAGTGTAACACAGTCTAATACAGGGTAATGCGATATAGTGGAGTGTAACACAGTCTAATACAGGGTAATGTGATATAGTGGAGTGTAACACAGTCTAATACAGGGTAATGCGATATTGTGGAGTGTAACACAGTCTAATACAGGGTAATGTGATATAGTGGAGTGTAACACAGTCTAATACAGTGTAATGTGATATAGTGGAGTGTAACACAGTCTAATACAGTGTAATGCGATATCGTGGAGTGTAACACAGTCTAATACAGTGTAATGCGATACACTGGAGTGTAACACAGTCTAATCGAGGGTAATGCGATATAGTGGAGTGTAACACAGTCTAATACAGTGTAATGCGATACAGTGGAGTGTAACACAGTCTAATCGAGGGTAATGCGATATAGTCGAGTGTAACACTGTCTAATACAGGGTAATGTGATATAGTGGAGTGGTACACAGTCCAATACAGGGTAATGTGATATCGTGGAGTGTAACACAGTCTAATACAGGGTAATGTAATATAGTGGAGTGGTACACAGTCTAATACAGGGTAATGTGAAATAGTAGAGTGTATCACAGTCTAATACAGGGTAATGTGATAGAGTAGAGTGTATCACAGTCTAATACAGGGTAATGTGATATAGTGGAGTGTAACACAGTCTAATACAGGGTAATGCGATATAGTGGAGTGTAACACAGTCTAATACAGGGTAATGCGATATAGTGGAGTGTAACACAGTCTAATACAGGGTAATGTGATATAGTGGAGTGTAACACAGTCTAATACCGGGTAATGTGCTATCGTGGAATGTAACACATTCTAATACAGGGAAATGCGATATAGTGGAGTGTAACACTGTCTAATACAGGGTAATGTGATAGAGTAGAGTGTAACACAGTCTAATACAGGGTAATGCGATATAGTGGAGTGTAACACAGTCTAATACAGGGTAATGCGATATAGTGGAGTGTAACACAGTCTAATACAGGGTAATGTGATAGAGTATAGTGTATCACAGTCTAATACAGGGTAATGTGATATAGTGGAGTGTAACACATTCTAATACAGGGTAATGCGATATAGTGGAGTGGAACACAGTCTAATAAAGGGTAATGCGATATAGTAGAGTGTAACAGAGTCTAATCCAGGGTAATGTGATATAATGGAGTGTAACGCAGTCTAATACAGGGTAATGTGATATAGTGGAGTGTAACACAGTCTAATACAGTGTAATGCGATACAGCGGACTGTAACACAGTCTAATACAGGGTAATGTGATATAGTGGAGTGTAACACTGTCTAATACAGGGTAATGCGATATCGTGGAGTGTAACACAGTCTAATACAGGGTAATGCGATATAGTGGAGTGTAACACAGTCTAATACAGGGTAATGCGATATAGTGGAGTGTAACACAGTCTAATACAGGGTAATGCGATATAGTGGAGTGTAACACAGTCTAATACAGGGTAATGTGATATAGTGGAGTGTAACACAGTCTAATCCAGGGTAATGTGATATAGTGGAGTGTTACACAGTCTAATACAGGGTAATGTGATATAGTGGAGTGTAACACAGTCTAATACAGGGTAATGTGATATAGTAGAGTGTAACACAGTCTAATACAGGGTAATGTGATATAGTGGAGTGTAACACAGTCTAATACTGGGTAATGTGATATAGTGGAGTGTAACACAGTCTAATACAGGGTAATGTGATATAGTGGAGTGTAACACAGTCTAATACAGGGTAATGTGATATAGTGGAGTGTAACACAGTCTAATACTGGGTAATGTGATATTGTGGAGTGTAACACAGTCTAATACAGGGTAATGCGATATAGTGGAGTGTAACACAGTCTAATACAGGGTAATGTGATATAGTGGAGTGTAACACAGTCCATTACTGGGTAATGCGATATCGTGGAGTGTAACACAGTCTAATACAGGGCAATGTGATATAGTGGAGTATAACACAGTCCAATACAGGGTAATGCGATATAGTGGAGTGTAACACAGTCTAATACAGGGTAATGTAACATTGTGGAGTGCAGCAGGTTCTAATACAGTGTAATATAATATAATGGAGTATAATAGAGTCTAATACAGTGTAATGTAACATTGTGGAGTGTAGCAGGTTCTAATACAGTGTAATATAATATAATGGAGTATGATAGAGTCTCATACAGTGTAATGTAACATTGTGGAGTGTAGCAGTTCTAATACAGTGTAATATAGTATAATGGAGCAGAATTGAGTCTAATACAGTGTAATGTAACATTGTGGAGTGAAGCAGGTTCTAATAAAGTGTAATATAATATAATGGAGCATAATAGAGTCTAATACAGTGTAATGTAACATTGTGGAGTGTCGTAGATTCTAATACAGTGTAATATAATGTAATGGAGTCTAATACAGTGTAATGTAACATTGTGGAATGTAGCAGGTTCTAATACAGTGTAATATAATATAATGGAGTATAATAGAGTCTAATACAGTGTAATGTAACATTGTGGAATGTAGCAGGTTCTAATACAGTGTAATATAATATAATGGAGCATAATGGAGTCTAATACAGTGCAATGTAACATTGTGGAGTGAAGCAGGTTCTAATTCAGTGTAATATAGTATAATGGAGTATAATGGAGTCTAATACAGTGTAATGTAACATTGTGGAGTGAAGCAGGTTCTAATACAGTGTAATATAATATAATGGAGTATAATAGAGTCTAATACAGTGTAATGTAACATTGTGGAGTGTAGTAGGTTCTAATACAGTGTAATATAATATAATGGAGTATAATAGAGTCTAATACAGTGTAATGTAACATTGTGGAGTGTAGCTTGTTCTAATACAGTGTAATATAATATAATGGAGCATAATAGAGTCTAATACAGTGTAATGTAACTTTGTGGAGTGCAGCAGGTTCTAATACAGTGTGATATAATGTAATGGAGCATAATAGAGTCTAATACAGTGTAATGTAACATTGTGCAGTGTAGTAGATGCTAATACAGTGTAATATAATATAATGGAGCATAATAGAGTCTAATACAGTGCAATGTAACATTGTGGAGTGTAGTCGATTCTAATAGAGTGTAATATAATATAATGGAGTATAATAGTCTAATACAGTGTCATGTAACATTGTGGAGTGTAGTCGATTCTAATAGAGTGTAATATAATATAATGGAGTATAATAGAGTCTAATACAGTGTAATGTAACATTGTGGAGTGAAGCAGGTTCTAATACAGTGTAATATAGCATAATGGAGCATAATAGAGTCTAATGCAGTGTAATGTAATATTGTGGAGTGCAGTGGATTCTAATACAGTGTAATATAATATAATGGAGCATAATGGAGTCTAATACAGTGTAATGTTATGTTGTGGAGTGTAGTCGTTTCTCGTGCAGTGTAATATAATCGAGCATAATAGAGTCTAATTTAGTGTAATGCAAAATTGTGGAGGGTAGTAGGTTTTAATAGAGCGTAATGTAAAATTAATGAGTGTAATAGAGTCTAATACAGCATGATGTAACATTTTCTGGATTAGAGTGGTGCTGGAAAAGCACAGCAGTTCAGGCAGCATCTGAGGAGCAGGAAAATTGAAATTTTGGGCAAAAACCCTTTATCAGGAATACAGGCAGAGAGCCTGAAGGGTGGAGAGATAAATGAGAGGAGGATGGGTGTGGGGAGAAAGTTGCATAGAGTACAATAGGTGAATGGGGGTGTGGATGGAGGTGATAGGTCAGGGAGGAGAGGCTGGAGTGGATAGGTGGGAAGGAAGATTGGCAGGTCGGACAGGTCATAGGGACGGTGCTGAGCTGGAAGTTTGGAACTGGTGTGAGGTGGGGGAAGGGGAAATGAGGAAACTGGTGAAGTCCACATTGATGCCCTGGGGTTGAAGTGTTCCGAGGCGGAAGATGAGGCGTTCTTTCTCCAGGCGTCTGGTGGTCCACCTTCTGTAATTACACCGGCACCACTCCCCACCTCTTCCTCCACTACATTGATGACTGCATTGGCACCACCTCATGCTCCCGTGAGGAGGTTGAGCAATTCATCAACTTCTCCAACACATTCCACCCTGACCTTAAATTTACCTGGACTATCTCTGACACCTTGCTCCCCTTCCTGGACCTCTCCATCTCCATTAGTGACGACCGACTTGACACCAACATTTTTTACAAACCCACCAACTCCCACAGCGACCTGGATTACACCTCTTCCCACCCTATCTCTTGCAAAAATGCCATCCCGTATTCCCAATTCCTCCGCCTCCGCCATATCTGCTCCCAGGAGGACCAGTTCCACCACAGAACACACCAGATGGCCTCCTTCTTCGAGACCCCAATTTCCCTTCCCACGTGGTTAAAGATGCCCTCCAACGCATCTCGTCTACATCCCACACCTCCGCCCTCAGACCCCACCCCTCCAACCGTCATAAGGACAGAAACCCCCTGGTGCTCACCTTCCACACGACCAACCTTCGCATCAACCAAATCATCCGCCGACATTTCTGCTACCTCCAAAAAGACCCCACCACCAGGGATATATTTCCCTCCCCACCCCTTTCCGCCTTCCACAAAGACCGTTCCCTCCGTGACTACCTGGTCAGGTCCACACCCCCCTACAACCCACCCTCCCATTCTGGCACTTGCCCCTGCCACCGCAGGAACTGTAAAACCTGTGCCCACACCTCCTCCCTCACCTATATCCAAGGCCCTAAAGGACCCTTCCACATCCATCAAAGTTTTACCTGCACATCCACCAATATCATTTATTGTATCTGTTGCTCCCGATGTGGTCTCCTCTACATTGGGTAGACTGGGCGCCTCCTAGCAGAGCGCTTTAGGGAACATCTCCGAGACACCCGCACCGATCAACCACACCGCCCCGTGGCCCAACATTTCAACTCTCCCTCCCACTCTGCCGAGGACATGGAGGTCCTGGGCCTCCTTCGCAACCGCTCCCTCACCACCAGACGCCTGGAGGAAGAACGCCTCATCTTCCGCCTCGGAACACTTCAACCCCAGGGCATCAATGTGGACTTCACCAGTTTCCTCATTTCCCCTTCCCCCACTTCACACCAGTTCCAAACTTCCAGTTCAGCACCGTCCCCATGACCTGTCCGACCTGCCAATCTTCCTTCCCACCTATCCACTCCAGCCTCTCCTCCCTGACCTATCACCTCCATCCCCACCCCCATTCACCTATTGTACTCGATGCGACTTTCTCCACAGCCCCACCCTCCTCTCATTATCTCTCCACCCTGCCCGAAACATTGATTTTCCTGCTCCTCAGATGCTGCCTGAACTACTGTGCTTTTCCAGCGACACACTAATCCAGAATCTGGTTCCCAGCATCTGCAGTCATTGTTTTTACCTATTGTAACATTGTGGAGTGTAGTAGATTCCAATAAAGTGTAATATAATATAATGGAGTGAAAAAGAGTCTAATGTAGTGTAATGTAACATAAAGGAGTGTGGCAGATTCTAATACAGTGTAATATAATATAATGGAGCATAATAGAGTCTAATACAGTGTAATGTAACATTGTGGAGTGAAGCAGGTTCTAATAAAGTGTAATATAATATCATGGAGCAGAATGGAGTCTAATACAGTGTAATGGAACATTGTGGAGTGTAGTAGATTCTAACACAGTGTAATATAATATAATGGAGCATAATACAGTCTAATACAGTGTAATGTAACATTGTGGAGTGTAGCAGGTTCCAATACAGTGTAATATAATATAATGGAGCATAATAGAGTCTAATACAGTGTAATGTAACATTGTGGAGTGTAGCAGGTTCTAATACAGTGTAATATAATATAATGGAGCATAATAGAGTCTAATACAGTGTAATGTAACATTGTGGAGTGTAGCAGGTTCTAATACAGTGTAATATAATATAATGGAGCATAATAGAGTCGAATACAGTGTAATGTAACATTTTGGCGTGTAGCAGGTTCTAATACAGTGCAATATAATATAATGGAGCATAATAGAGTCTAATACAGTGTAATGTAACATTGTGGAGTGTAGCAGGTTCTAATACAGTGTAATATAATATAATGGAGTATAATAGAGTCTAATACAGTGTGATGTAATATTGTGGAGTGTAGCAGGTTCTAATACAGTGTAATATAATATAATGGAGTATAATAGAGTCTAATACAGTGTAATGTAACATTGTGGAGTGTAGCAGGTTCTAATACAGTGTAATATAATATAATGGAGCATAATAGAGTCTAATACAGTGTGATGTAATATTGTGGAATGCAGCAGGTTCTAATACAGTGTAATATAATATAATGGAGCATAATACAGTCTAATACAGTGTAATGTAATATTGTGGAGTATTGCAGGTTCTAATACAGTGTAATATAATGTAATGGAGCATAATAGAGTCTAATACAGTGTGATGTAATATTGTGGAATGCAGCAGGTTCTAATACAGTGTAATATAATATAATGGAGTCTAATACAGTGTAATGTAACATTGTGGAGTGTAGTAGATTCTAATACAGTGTAATATAATATAATGGAGCATAATGGAGTCCAATACAGTGTGATGTTATATTGTGGAGTGTAGCAGGTTCCAATACAGTGTAATATAATATAATGGAGTATAATAGAGTCTAATACAGTGTAATGTAACATTGTGGAGTGTAGCAGGTTCTAATACAGTGTAATATAATATAATGGAGCATAATAGAGTCTAATACAGTGTGATGTAATATTGTGGAATGCAGCAGGTTCTAATACAGTGTAATATAATATAATGGAGCATAATACAGTCTAATACAGTGTAATGTAATATTGTGGAGTATTGCAGGTTCTAATACAGTGTAATATAATGTAATGGAGCATAATAGAGTCTAATACAGTGTGATGTAATATTGTGGAATGCAGCAGGTTCTAATACAGTGTAATATAATATAATGGAGTCTAATACAGTGTAATGTAACATTGTGGAGTGTAGTAGATTCTAATACAGTGTAATATAATATAATGGAGCATAATGGAGTCCAATACAGTGTGATGTTATATTGTGGAGTGTAGCAGGTTCCAA
Organism: Chiloscyllium punctatum; assembly: GCF_047496795.1. NCBI lineage: Eukaryota > Metazoa > Chordata > Chondrichthyes > Orectolobiformes > Hemiscylliidae > Chiloscyllium > Chiloscyllium punctatum. The sequence continues at coordinate 13,519,796 of NC_092791.1, read as the reverse complement.
TACAGTGTAATATAATATAATGGAGTCTAATACACTGTAATGTAACATTGTGGAGTGTAGTAGATTCTAATACAGTGTAATATAATATAATGGAGTATAATAGATTCTCCTACAGTGTAATGTAACATTGTGGAGTGAAGCAGGTTCTAATAAAGTGTAATATAATATAATGGAGCATAATGGAGTCCAATACAGTGTGATGTTATATTGTGGAGTGTAGTAGGTTCTCATACAGTGTAATATAATATAATGGAGCATAATAGATTCTACTACAGTGTAATGTAACATTGTGGAGTGTAGTAGATTCTAATACAGTGTAAGATAATATAATGGAGCATAACAGAGTCTAATACAGTGTAATGTAACATTGTGGAGTGTACCAGGTTCAAAGACAGTGTAATATAATATAATGGAGCATAATAGAGTCTAATACAGTGTAATGTAACATTGTGGAGTGCAGCAGGTTCTAATACAGTGTAATATAATATAATGGAGTGAAAAAGAGTCTAATGTAGTGTAATGTAACATAAAGGAGTGTGGCAGATTCTAATACAGTGTAATATAATATAATGGAGTATAATAGAGTCTAATACAGTGTCATGTAACATTGTGGAGTGTAGTAGATTCTAACACAGTGTAATATAATATAATGGAGCATAATAGAGTCTAATACAGTGTAATGTAACATTGTGGAGTGAAGCAGGTTCTAATAAAGTGTAATATAATATCATGGAGCAGAATGGAGTCTAATACAGTGTAATGGAACATTGTGGAGTGTAGCAGGTTCCAATACAGTGTAATATAATATAATGGAGCATAATAGAGTCTAATACAGTGTAATGTAACATTGTGGAGTGTAGCAGGTTCTAATACAGTGTAATATAATATAATGGAGCATAATAGAGTCTGATACAGTGTAATGTAACATTGTGGAGTGTAGCAGGTTCTAATACAGTGTAATATAATATAATGGAGCATAATAGAGTCGAATACAGTGTAATGTAACATTTTGGCGTGTAGCAGGTTCTAATACAGTGCAATATAATATAATGGAGCATAATAGAGTCTAATACAGTGTAATGTAACATTGTGGAGTGTAGCAGGTTCTAATACAGTGTAATATAATATAATGGAGTATAATAGAGTCTAATACAGTGTGATGTAATATTGTGGAGTGTAGCAGGTTCTAATACAGTGTAATATAATATAATGGAGCATAATAGAGTCTAATACAGTGTAATGTAACATTGTGGAGTGTAGCAGGTTCTAATACAGTGTAATATAATATAATGGAGCATAATAGAGTCTAATACAGTGTGATGTAATATTGTGGAATGCAGCAGGTTCTAATACAGTGTAATATAATATAATGGAGCATAATACAGTCTAATACAGTGTAATGTAATATTGTGGAGTGTTGCAGGTTCTAATACAGTGTAATATAATGTAATGGAGCATAATAGAGTCTAATACAGTGTAATGTAACATTGTGGACTGCAGCAGGTTCTAATACAGTGTAATATAATATAATGGAGTCTAATACAGTGTAATGTAACATTGTGGAGTGTAGTAGATTCTAATACAGTGTAATATAATATAATGGAGCATAATGGAGTCCAATACAGTGTGATGTTATATTGTGGAGTGTAGCAGGTTCCAATACAGTGTAATATAATATAATGGAGTCTAATACACTGTAATGTAACATTGTGGAGTGTAGTAGATTCTAATACAGTGTAATATAATATAATGGAGTATAATAGATTCTCCTACAGTGTAATGTAACATTGTGGAGTGAAGCAGGTTCTAATAAAGTGTAATATAATATAATGGAGCATAATGGAGTCCAATACAGTGTGATGTTATATTGTGGAGTGTGGTAGGTTCTCATACAGTGTAATATAATATAATGGAGCATAACAGAGTCTAATACAGTGTAATGTAACATTGTGGAGTGTACCAGGTTCAAAGACAGTGTAATATAATATAATGGAGCATAATAGAGTCTCATACAGTGTAATGTTACATTGTGGATTTTATCAGGTTGTAATACAGTGTAATATAATATAATGGAATACAATAGAGTCTAATACAGTGTAATGTAACATTGTGGAGTGAAGCAGGTTCTAATACAGTGTAATATAATATAATGGAGCATAATAGTGTCTACTACAGTGTAATGTAACATTGTGGAGTGTAGCAGGTTCTAATACATTGTAATATAATATCATGGAGTATAACAGAGTCTAATAGAGTGTAATGTAACATTGTGGAGTGTAGCAGGTTCTAAGACAGTGTAATAAAATATAATGGAGCATAATGAAATCTAATACAGTGTAATGTAACATTGTGGAATGTAGTAGATTCTAATACAGTGTAATATAATATAATGGAGCATAATCGAGTCTAATACAGTGTAATGTAACTTTGTGGAGTGTAGCAGGTTCCAATGCAGTGTAATATAATGTAATGGAGCATAATGGAGTCAAATACAGTGTAATGTAACATTGTGGAGTGTACCAGGTTCAAAGACAGTGTAATATAGTATAATGGAGCATAATAGAGTCTAATACAGTGTAATGTAACATTGTGGAGTGGAGGAGATTCTAATACAGTGAAATATAATATAATGGAGTATAATAGAGTCTAATACAGTGCAATGTAGTATTGTGGAGTGCAGCAGGTGCTAATACAGTGTTAAATAATACAATGGACTATAATGGAGTCTAATACAGTGTAATGTAACATTGCGGATTGGAGCAGGATCTAATCCAGTGTAATATAATACAATGGAGCCGAATAGTGTCTAATCCAGTGTAATGTAACATTGTGGAGTGTAGCAGGTTCTAATACATTGTAATATAATATCATGGAGTATAACAGAGTCTAATAGAGTGTAATGTAACATTGTGGAGTGTAGCAGGTTCTAAGACAGTGTAATAAAATATAATGGAGCATAATGAAATCTAATACAGTGTAATGTAACATTGTGGAATGTAGTAGATTCTAATACAGTGTAATATAATATAATGGAGCATAATCGAGTCTAATACAGTGTAATGAAACTTTGTGGAGTGTAGCAGGTTCCAATGCAGTGTAATATAATATAATGGAGCATAATGGAGTCAAATACAGTGTAATGTAACATTGTGGAGTGTACCAGGTTCAAAGACAGTGTAATATAGTATAATGGAGCATAATAGAGTCTAATACAGTGTAATGTAACATTGTGGAGTGGAGGAGATTCTAATACAGTGTAATATAATATAATGGAGTATAATAGAGTCTAATACAGTGTAATGTAGTATTGTGGAGTGGAGGAGATTCTAATACAGTGAAATATAATAAAATGGAGTATAATAGAGTCTAATACAGTGTAATGTAGTATTGTGGAGTGCAGCAGGTGCTAATACAGTGTTAAATAATACAATGGAGCCGAATAGTGTCTAATCCAGTGTAATGTAACATTGTGGAGTGTAGCAGGTTCTAATACAGTGTAATATAATATAATGGAGTATAATAGAGTCTCATACACTGTAATATGACATTGTGGAGTGTAGTAGATTCTAATACAGTGAAACATAATATAATGGAGTATAATAGAGTCTAATACAGTGTAATGTAACATTGTGGAGTGTAACAGGTTCGAATACAGTGCAATATAATACAATGGAGCATAATAGTGTCTGATACAGTGTAATGTAACATTGTGGAGTGTTGCAGGTTCTAATACAGTGTCATCTAATGTAATGGAGCATAATAGAGTCTCATACAGTGTAATGTAACATTGTGGAGTGTAGTCGATTCTAATACAGTGTAATATAATATAATGGAGCACAATGGAGTCTAATACAGTGTAATGTAACATTGTGGAGTGTAGCAGGTTCTAATACAGTGTAATATAATATAATGGATTATAATAGAGTCTAATACAGTGTAATGTAACATTGTGGAGTGCAGCAGGTTCTAATACAGTGTAATATAATATAATGGATTATAATAGAGTCTAATACAGTGTAATGTAACATTGTGGAGTGCAGCAGATTCTAAAACAGTGTAATATAATATAATGGAGCATAATAGAGTCTAATACAGTGTAATGTAACATTGTGGAGTGTAGCAGGTTCTAATACAGTGTAATATAATATAATGGAGCATAATAGAGTCTGATACAGTGTAATGTAACATTGTGGAGTGTAGCAGGTTCTAATACAGTGTAATATAATATAATGGATTATAATAGAGTCTAATACAGTGTAATGTAACATTGTGGAGTGCAGCAGGTTCTAATACAGTGTAATATAATATAATGGATTATAATAGAGTCTAATACAGTGTAATGTAACATTGTGGAGTGTAGTAGATTCTAATACAGTGTAATATAATACAATGGAGCATAATAGAGTCTAATACAGGGTAATGTTAAATTGTGGAGTGTAGCAGGTTCTGATACAGTGTAATATAATATAATGGAGCATAATGGGGTCTAATACAGTGTAATGTAGTATTGTGGAGTGTAGTAGATTCTCATGCAGTGGAATATAATATAATGGAGCATAATAGAGTCTAATACAGGGTAATGTTAAATTGTGGAGTGTAGCAGGTTCCAATACAGTGTAATATAATATAATGGAGCATAATAGAGTCGAATACAGTGTAATGTAACATTTTGGCGTGTAGCAGGTTCTAATACAGTGCAATATAATATAATGGAGCATAATAGAGTCTAATACAGTGTAATGTAACATTGTGGAGTGTAGCAGGTTCTAATACAGTGTAATATAATATAATGGAGTATAATAGAGTCTAATACAGTGTGATGTAATATTGTGGAGTGTAGCAGGTTCTAATACAGTGTAATATAATATAATGGAGTATAATAGAGTCTAATACAGTGTAATGTAACATTGTGGAGTGTAGCAGGTTCTAATACAGTGTAATATAATATAATGGAGCATAATAGAGTCTAATACAGTGTGATGTAATATTGTGGAATGCAGCAGGTTCTAATACAGTGTAATATAATATAATGGAGCATAATACAGTCTAATACAGTGTAATGTAATATTGTGGAGTGTTGCAGGTTCTAATACAGTGTAATATAATGTAATGGAGCATAATAGAGTCTAATACAGTGTGATGTAATATTGTGGAATGCAGCAGGTTCTAATACAGTGTAATATAATATAATGGAGTCTAATACAGTGTAATGTAACATTGTGGAGTGTAGTAGATTCTAATACAGTGTAATATAATATAATGGAGCATAATGGAGTCCAATACAGTGTGATGTTATATTGTGGAGTGTAGCAGGTTCCAATACAGTGTAATATAATATAATGGAGTCTAATACACTGTAATGTAACATTGTGGAGTGTAGTAGATTCTAATACAGTGTAATATAATATAATGGAGTATAATAGATTCTCCTACAGTGTAATGTAACATTGTGGAGTGAAGCAGGTTCTAATAAAGTGTAATATAATATAATGGAGCATAATGGAGTCCAATACAGTGTGATGTTATATTGTGGAGTGTAGTAGGTTCTCATACAGTGTAATATAATATAATGGAGCATAATAGATTCTACTACAGTGTAATGTAACATTGTGGAGTGTAGTACATTCTAATACAGTGTAAGATAATATAATGGAGCATAACAGAGTCTAATACAGTGTAATGTAACATTGTGGAGTGTACCAGGTTCAAAGACAGTGTAATATAATATAATGGAGCATAATAGAGTCTAATACAGTGTAATGTAACATTGTGGAGTGCAGCAGGTTCTAATACAGTGTAATATAATATAATGGAGTGAAAAAGAGTCTAATGTAGTGTAATGTAACATAAAGGAGTGTGGCAGATTCTAATACAGTGTAATATAATATAATGGAGTATAATAGAGTCTAATACAGTGTCATGTAACATTGTGGAGTGTAGTAGGTTCTAACACAGTGTCATATAATATAATTGTGCACAATGGAGTCTAATACAGTGCAATGTAACATTGTGGAGTGTAGTAGATTCTAACACAGTGTAATATAATATAATGGAGCATAATGGGGTCTAATACAGTGCAATGTAACATTGTGGAGTGTAGCAGGTTCTAATAGAGTGTAATATAATATAATGGAGCAGAATAGAGTCTCATGCAGTGTAATGCAACATTGTGGAGTGTAGTAGATTCTAATACAGTGTAATATAATACAATGGAGCATAATAGAGTCTAATACAGGGTAATGTTAAATTGTGGAGTGGAGCAGGTTCTGATACAGTGTAATATAATATAATGGAGCATAATGGGGTCTAATACAGGGTAATGTTAAATTGTGGAGTGGAGCAGGTTCTGATACAGTGTAATATAAAATAATGGAGCATAATGGAGTCTAATAAAGTGTAATGTAACATTGTGGAGTGTAGTAGATTCTCATGCAGTGGAATATAATATAATGGAGTATCATTGAGTCTAATGCAGTGTAATGTAGCATTGTGGAGTGTACCCGGTTCTAATACACTGTAATATAATATAATGGAGCATAATAGAGTCTAATACAGTGTCATGTAATATTGTGGAGTGCAGTAGATTCTAATACAGTGTAATATAATATAATGGAGCATAATAGTGTCTAATACACTGTAATGTAACATTGTGGAGTGTAGTTGATTCTAATACAGTGTAATATAATGTAATGGAGCATAATAGAGTCTAATACAGTGTAATGTAACATTGTGGAGTGTAGAAGATTCTAATACAGTGTAATATAATATAATGGAGCATAATAGTGTCTAATACAGTGTAATGTAACATTGTGGAGTGTAGAAGATTCTAATACAGTGTAATATAATATAATGGAGCATAATAGTGTCTAATACACTGTAATGTAACATTGTGGAGTGTAGTTGATTCTAATACAGTGTAATATAATGTAATGGAGCATAATAGAGTCTAATACAGTGTAATGTAACATTGTGGAGTGTAGAAGATTCTAATACAGTGTAATATAATATAATGGAGCATAATGGGGTCTAATACAGTGTAATGTAATATAATGGAGTATAATAGAGTCTAATACAGTGTAATGTTACATTGTGGAGTGTAGTAGATTCTAATACAGTGTAATATAATATAATGGAGCATAATGGGGTCTAATACAGTGTAATGTAATATAATGGAGTATAATAGAGTCTAATACAGTGTAATGTTACATTGTGGAGTGTAGTAGATTCTAATACAGTGTAATATAATATAATGGAGTATAATAGAGTCTAATACAGTGCAATGTAACATTGTGGAGTGCAGCAGGTTCTAATTCAGTGTAATATAATATCATGGAGTATAATAGAGTCGAAGACAGAGTAATGTAACGTTGCGGAGTGTAGTAGATTCTAATACAGTGTAATATAATGTAATGGAGCATAATAGAGTCTAATACAGTGTAATGTAACATTGTGGAGTGTAGTAGATTCTAATGAAGTGTAATATAATATAATGGAGCATAATAGAGTCTAATACAGTGTAATGTAACATTGTGGAGTGTAGTAGATTCTAATACAGTGTAATATAATATAATGGAGCATAATAGAGTCTAATACAGTGTAATGTAACATTGTGGAGTGTAGTAGATTCTAATACAGTGTAATATAATATAATGGAGTATAATAGAGTCTAATACAGTGTAATGTAACATTGTGGAGTGTAGTAGATTCTAATACAGTGTAATATAATATAATGGAGCATAATAGAGTCTAATACAGTGCAATGTAACATTGTGGAGTGTAGTAGATTCTAATACAGTGTAATATAATATAATGGAGTATAATAGAGTCTAATACAGTGTAATGTAACATTGTGGAGTATAGCAGGTTCTGACACAGTGTAATATAATATAATGGAGCATAATAGAGTCTAATACAGTGTAATGTAACATTGTGGAGTGTAGTAGATTCTAATACAGTGTAATATAATATAATGGAGTATAATAGAGTCTAATACAGTGTAATGTAACATTGTGGAGTGTAGCAGGTGCTAATACAGTGTAATATAATATAATGGAGCATAATAGAGTCTAATACAGTGTAATGTAACATTGTGGAGTGTAGTAGATTCTAATACAGTGTAATATAATATAATGGAATATAATAGAGTCTAATACAGTGTAATGTAACATTGTGGAGTGTAGCAGGTTCTAATACAGTGTAATATAATATAATGGAGCATAATAGAGTCTAATACAGTGTAATGTAACATTGTGGAGTGTAGCAGGTGCTAATACAGTGTAATATAATATAATGGAGCATAATAGAGTCTAATACAGTGTAATGTAACATTGTGGAGTGTAGTAGATTCTAATACAGTGTAATATAATATAATGGAGTATAATAGAGTCTAATACAGTGTAATGTAACATTGTGGAGTGTAGCAGGTGCTAATACAGTGTAATATAATATAATGGAGCATAATAGAGTCTAATACAGTGTAATGTAACATTGTGGAGTGCAGCAGGTTCTAATACAGTGTAATATAATGTAATGGAGCATAATAGAGTCTAATACAGTGTAATGTAACATTGTGGAGTGTAGTAGATTCTAATACAGTGTAATATAATATAATGGAGCATAATAGAGTCTAATACAGTGTAATGTAACATTGTGGAGTGAAGCAGGTTCTAATACAGTGTAATATAATATAATGGAGTATAATAGAGTCTAATACAGTGTAATGTAACATTGGGGAGTGAAGCAGGTTCTAATACAGTGTAATATAATATAATGGAGTATAATAGAGTCTAATACAGTGTAATGTAACATTGTGGAGTGTAGCAGGTGCTAATACAGTGTAATATAATATAATGGAGCATAATAGAGTCTAATACAGTGTAATGTAACATTGTGGGGTGTAGTAGATTCTTATACAGTGTAATATAATATAATGGAGCATAATGGGGTCTAATACAGTGTAATGTAACATTGTGGAGTGTAGTTGATTCTAATACAGTGTAATATAATGTAATGGAGCATAATAGAGTCTAATACAGTGTAATGTAACATTGTGGAGTGTAGCAGTTCTAATACAGTGTTATGTAATATAATGGAGCATAATAGAGTCTAATGCAGTGTAATATAATACAGTACTGTAGTGTTTAATGGAGTCTAACACATTGTAAGGTTGCACAGCATCGTGGAGTGTTTTCGAGTCAAAAACAGTGGTTATGTCATGTAGTATAGTGGAGTGTAATAGAGTCTATTACACTCTCATGTAATACAATATAGTGGAGTGTAATAATGTTTAATATGCTCCCATGCAATAAAGTCGTGTGGGATAGAGTCTAACACAGTGTAATGTAATGCAGTACAGTGGAGTATAATAGAGTCTCCTACAGCATAATATAATGTAATAGAATGTAATTGAATCTAATACAGTGTGATGTAATATAATGTATGGTAATTGTGTCTAACACAGTGTAATGTACTATAATGGATGGTAATCAGATCTAATACAGCGTACTGTAACGTAATGGATGGCAATCGAGTCTAATACAGTGTAATGTAGTATAATGGACGGTAATCAAGTTTAATATGGTGTAATGTAATATAGTGGAGTGTATTAGAGTCTAATACAGTGAAATGGATTACATTATAGTGGAATGTGATGTTATAGAGCCTAAAACAGTGTAATATAATACAGTATAGTGGAGTTAAATTGTCTAATACAGCATAATGTAATATAATGGATGGTAATCGAGTCTAACACAGTGTAATGTATTATAATGGGTGGTAATTGAGTCTAATACAGTGTAATGTAATATAATGGATGGTAATTGAGTCTAACAGAGTGTAATTTACTGTGATGGACTGTAATTGAGTCTAATACAGGGTAACGTAATACATTGTAGTAGAGTTTTTTGTTATAGACTCTAATAGAGTGTAATGTAATACTGTCTAGTGGAGTGTAATAGTATCTAATACATTCTCATGTAATGCAATACAGTGGAGCGTAATAGAGTCTAATACAGTGTAATGTAATGTAGTGGAGTGTAATAGAGTCTAATACAGTGTAATGTAATGGATGGCAATCAAGTCTAATACAGTATAATGTAATGGATGGTAATCAAGTCTAATACAGTGTAATGAAATATAATGGATGGTAATTGAGCCTAATGCAGTTTAATGTAATATAATAGATTGTAATTGAGTCTAACACAGCATAATGGAATGTAATGGATGGTAACCGAGTCTAACACAGTGTAATATAATATAATGGATAGCAATTGCGTCTAATGCAGTGTAATGCAGTATAGTGGAGTATAATAGAGTCTAATGCAGTGTAATATAATACAGTATAGTGGAGTGTAATAGTATCTAATACACTCTCATGTAATGCAATACAGTGGAGTGTAATCGAGTCTAATGCGGTGTAATGCAATACAGTATAGTGGACTGTTACAGAATCTAATACAGTGTAATGTAATACATTATAGTGTAGTGTTATACAGTCTAATACAGTGTAGTGCAATGCAATATAGTGGAGTATAATAATGTCTAATACACTCTCATGTACTACATTATAGTGAAGTGTAATAGAATCTAATACAGTATAATGTAATACAGTATAGTGGAGTGTAATATAGTTTAGTACAGTGTAATTTAATAGTGGAGTGTAATAGAATCTAATACAGTGTAATGTAATGGGGTGTAATAGGTTTGAATAGGGTGTAATTTACGATTGTGGCATGTATTAGTGTAATACACTCTCATGTAATGCAGTATAGTGGAGTGTAATAGAGTCTAACACAGCATAATGTAATATAATGGATGGCAATTGAATCTAATATGGTGTAATGTGATATAATGGATTGTAATCGAGTCTAATATAGGGTAATGTGATATAATGGATGGTAACTGAGTCGAACACAGGATAATGTAATATAATGGATGGTAACCGAGTTTAATACAGTGTAATATAGTGGATTGTAATCGAGTCCAATGCTGTGTAATGTAATACAGTATAGTGAAGTGTTACAATGACTAATACCATTTTGTAATATAATGGATGGTAATCGAGTCTAATACAGCGTAAAGTAATATAACGGAAGGTAACTGAGTTGAATACAGTGTAATGTAATACAGTGGAGTGTAATAGAGTCTAATACAGTGTAATGTCATATATTGGATGGTAATCAAGTCTGATACAGTGTAATGTAATATAATGGATGGTCATTGAGTCTAATATAGTGTGATGTAATATAATTGAGGGTAATCGAGTCTCATACAGTGTAATGTACTATAATAGGTGGTAATCGGGTCTAATACAGGGTAATGTAATATAATGGATAGTGACCGAGTTTAATATAGTGTAATATAATATCATGGAGTGTAATAATGTCTAAGACAGTGTAATGTAATACAGTATAGTGGAGTGTAATAGAGTCTAATATGCCTAATCTAATATAATGGATGATAATCAAGTCTAATACAGTGGAATGTAATATAAAGGATGGTAATCGAGTCTAATACAGTGTAATGTAATATAATGGATAGTGACCGAGTTTAATAATATGTGATATAGTGGAATGTAATAGTGTCTAACACAGTGTAATGTAATACAGTACAGTGGAGTGCTACAGATTCTAATACAGTGTAATGTAATACAGTTTAGTGGTGTGTAATAGAGTCTAATATACTCCACAGGTAATACAGTTTAATGGAGTGTAATAATGTCTAATACACTCTCATGTAACACAATGTAGTGGACTGTAATAGAGTCGAACATTGTGTATTGTAATACAGTATAGTGGAGTGTGAGGTTATAGAGTCCAGTACAGTGTAGTGTAATACAGTATTGTGGAGTGTAATAGAATCTAATACAGTGTAAAGTAATGGTATGTAATAGATTCTCATACAGTGTAATTTAAGATAGTGGAGTGTATTAGTGTCTAATGCACTCTCATGTAATACAGTATAGTGGAGTGTAATAGTGTCTAATACATGCTCATGCAATGCAATACAGTGGAGTATAATAGACTCTATACAGTGTAATGGAATATAATGGATGGTAATAGAATCTACTCCAGTGTCATGTAATATAATGGATGGTCATCAAGTCTAATACAGTATAGTGGAGTGTTACAGAGTCTAATACAGCGTAATGTAATAGAATGGATGGTAATCAGGTCTAATACAGTGTAATAGAATGGAAGGTAACCGTGTTTAATACAGTGTAATGTAATATAGTAGAGCATAATAATATGTTAGATAGTGTAAAGTAATACAGTATAGTGGAGCGTAATAGAGTCTAATACACTCTCATGTAATACCGTACAGTGGAGTGTAATAGCGTCAAATACAGCGTAATGTAATATAATGGATGGTAATCGAGTCTAAGACAGGGTAATGTAATATAATGGATGGTAATCGCGACTAATACAGTGTAATGTAATACAGTATAGTGGAGTGTAATAGAGTCTAATACAATGTAATTTAACAGTGGAGTGTAATACAATCTAAAACGGTGTAATGTAATGGGGTGTAGTAGATTTTAATGTGGTGTAATGTAAGATAGTGAATGTAATAGAGTCTAATACACTCTCATGTAATACAGTAATGTGGAGTGTAATAGTGCCTAATACAGTGTAATGTAATAGAATGGATGGTAATCAAGTTTAATACAGCATATTGTAATACACTGGAGTGTTATTAGATTAGATTACTTACTGTGTGGAAACAGGCCCTTCGGCCCAACAAGTCCACACCGACCCGCCGAAGCGCGACCCACCCATACCCCTACATCTACATCTACCCCTTACCTACCACTATGGGCAATTTAGCATGGCCAATTCACCTGACCTGCACATCTTTGGACTGTGGGAGGAAACCGGAGCACCCGGAGGAAACCCACGCAGACACGGGGAGAACGTGCAAACTCCACACAGTCAGTCGCCTGAGGCGGGAATTGAACCCGGGTCTCTGGCGCTGTGAGGCAGCAATGCTAACCACTGTGCCACCGTGCCGCCCACAATGGAGTTGTGGAGTCTAATACAGTGTAATGTATTACAGTATAGTGGAATGTAGTAGAGCCTAATACAGTGTAATAGAATCTAATGCACTCTCATGTAATACAGTATAGTGAAGTGTAATAATGTCGAATACACTCATGTATTACAGTACAATGAAGTGTAATGGAGTTACATATAGTCTAATGTAATACACTATAGTGGAGTGTAACAGAGTCAAATACAGAGTAATGTAATACAGTATGGTGGAGTGTAATAGAGTCTAATATAGCATAATGTAATACAGTATAGTGAAGTGTAATCGAGTCTAATACAGTGTAATGTAAAGAAAAGATGGTAATCAAGTCTAACACAGTGTATTATAATATAATGGATGGTAATCAAGTCTAACACAGTGTGATGTATTAAGTTAATATATTAGGTAATATGGTCTAATAATGTATGGCAATTGAGTCTAATACAGTGTAATGTACTATGTTGGACTGTAATCAAGTCTAATACAGGGTAATGTAATATAATGGATGGTAATTAAGTCTAACACAGTGTGATATGTGGAACAGTCCATCTTCTGCAGCTACACTGGCACCACCTTTTCCTCCGCTACATCGATGACTGTATCGGTGCTGCCTCGTGCTCCCACGAGGAGGTTGAACAGTTCATCCACTTTACTAACACCTTCCACCCCGACCTCAAATTTACCTGGACCGTCTCAGACTCCTCCCTCTCTTTCCTAGACCTCTCTGTCTCTATCTCGGACGACTGACTCAACAGAGACATTTACTACAAACTGACTGACTCCCACAGCTACCGAGATAACACCTCCTCCCACCCTGCCCCCTGTAAAAACGCCATCCCATATTCCCAATTCCTCCACCTCCGCTGCATCTGCTCCCAGGAGGACCAATTCCAATACCATACAACCCAGATGGCCTCCTCCTTCAAAGACCGCAGTTTCCCCTCAGACGTGGTCGACGACGCTCTCCACCGCATCTCCTCCACTTCCCGCTCCTCCGCCCTTGAACCCCACCCCTCCAATCGCCACCAGGACAGAACCCCACTGGTCCTCACCTACCACCCCACTAACCTCCAGATACATCGTATCATCCGTCGTCATTTCCGCCACCTCCAAACAGACCCCACCACCATGGATATATTTCCCTCCCCTCCCCTATCAGCATTCCGAAAAGACCACTCCCTCCGTGACTCCCTCGTCAGGTCCACACCCCCCACCAACCCAACCTCCACTCCCGGCACCTTCCCCTGCAACTGCAAGAAATGCATATCTTGCACCCACACCTCCCCCCTCACTTCCCTCCAAGGCCCCAAGGGATCCTTCCATATCCATCACATATTCACCTGCACCTCCACACACATCATTTACTGCATCCGCTGCACCCGATGTGGCCTCCTCTATATTGGGGAGACAGGCCGCCTACTTGTGGAACGTTTCAGGGAACATCTCTGAGACACCCGGACCAACCAACCCAACCGCCCCGTGGCTGAACACTTCAACTCCCCCTCCCACTCCGCCAAGGACATGCAGGTCCTTGGACTCCTCCATCGCCAGACCATGGCAACATGACGCCTGGAAGAAGAGCGCCTCATCTTCCACCTGGGAACCCTCCAACCACAAGGGATGAATGCAGATTTCTCCAGCTTCCTCATTTCCCCTCCCCCCACCTTATCTCAGTCCCAACCCTCGGACTCAGCACCGCCCTCTTGACCTGCAATCTTCTTCCCGACCTCTCTGCCCCCACCCCCTCTCTGGCCTATCACCCTCACCCTCACCTCCTTCCAACTATCGTATTCCCAGCGCCCCTCCCCCAAATTCCCTCCCCCCTACCTTTTATCTCAGCCCATTTGGCACACCAACCTCATTCCTGAAGAAGGGCTGATGCCCGAAACGTCGATTCTCCTGCTCCTCGGATGCTGCCTGACTGGCTGTGCTTTTCCAGCAACACATTTTTCAGCTCTGATCTCCAGCATCTACAGTCCTCACTTTCTCCTAACACAGGATATAATGGATGGTAATCGAATCTAACACAGTGTAATGTATTAAGTTAATAAGGTCTAATAATGTATGGCAATTGAGTCTAATACAGTGTAATGTGCTATGTTGGACTGTAATTGAGTCTACTACAGGGTATTGTAATATAATGGATGGTAATCGACTCTAATACAGCGTAATGTAATATAATGGAAGGTAACCAAGTTTAATACAGTGTAATATAAAATAATGGAGTGTAATAGAGTCTAATAGTGTAATGTACTATAATGGATGGGTAATCGACTCTAACACAATGTAATGTAATATAGTGGAGTATAATCGAGTCTAATACAGTGTAAGGTAATACAGTATAGTAGAGTGTTACAGAGTCTAACACAGCGTAATGTAATATAGTAGATGGTAATCGAGTCTAACACTATGTAATGTGATAGATTGGAAGGTAACCGTGTTTAATACAATGTAATGTAATATAGTGGAGTGTAATAGTGTGTTAGACAGTGTAAAGTAATACAGTATAATGGAGTGTAATCGAGTCTAATACACTGTCATGTAATACAGAATAGTGGAGTGTTACAAAGTCTAACACAGTGTAATGTAATATAGTACAGTGGAGTGTAATAGAATCTAATACAGTGTAATATAACATGGAAGAAAGTGAGGATGGCAGATTCAGGCAATCAGAGACGAGAGTGCGGTGCTGGAAAAGCACAGCAGGTCAGGCAGTATCTGAGGAGCAGAAGAATCCTGATTTTCCTGCTCCTCACATGCTGCCTGACCTGCTGCGCTTTTCCAGCACCACACTCTGCCTTGCGTTATGTTCCACTCCACTATGTTACCGTGTAATGGATTATAATTGATGTAATACATGTGTAATGTATTACACACATACAGGATCCAATATGGTGACATTCATTATCATTGGACACAGTCATCAGTTTGCAGCCAATTCAGTTGACTGCATCTGATACTTGGGCAGGGAGTACATCAGAGTTTATGGGCTGAGAGCATCCTGGCTAGATCCCTGGAAAACTGTGATCCTGAACTAGCTGCAACATACACGGTGGCACGGTGGGCGGCACGGTGGCACAGTGGTTAGCACTGCTGCCTCACAGCGCCAGAGACCCGGGTTCAATTCCCGCCTCAGGCAACTGACTGTGTGGAGTTTGCACGTTCTCCCCGTGTCTGCGTGTGTTTTCTCCGGGTGCTCCGGTTTCCTCCCACAGTCCAAAAATGTGCAGGTCAGGTGAATTGGCTATGCTAAATTGCCCGTAGTGTTAGGTAAGGGGTAGATGTAGGGGTATGGGTGGGTTACGCTTCGGCGGGGCGGTGTGGACTTGTTGGGCCGAAGGGCCTGTTTCCACACTGTAAGTAATCTAATCTAATCTAATCTAATCTAATACACAGCGCCAGGGACCCGGGTTCGATTCCAGCCTCTGGTGACTCTCTGTGTGGAGTTTGTACACTCTCCCCGTGTCTGCGTGGGTTTCCTCTGGGTGCTCCAGTTTCCTCCCACAATCCAAAAATGTGCAGGTTAGGGTGGATTGGCCATGCTAAGTTGTCCCATAGTGTCCAGGGATGTGCAGGTTAGGGTGAATTGGCCATGCTAAATTGTCCCATAGTGCCCAGGGATGTGTAGGTTAGGGTGGATTGGCCATGCTAAATTGTCCCATAGTGCCCAGGGATGTGCAGGTTAGGGTGAATTGGCCATGCTAAATTGTCCCATAGTGTCCAGGGGAGTGCAGGTTAGGGTGGATTGGCCATGCTAAATTGTCCCATAGTGTCCAGGGATGTGCAGGTTAGGGTGGATTGGCCGTGCTAAATTGTCCCATAGTGCTCAGGGATGTACAGGTTAGGGTGGATTGGCCATGCTAAATTGTCCCATAGTGTCCAGGGATGTGCAGGTTAGGGTGGATTGGCCATGCTAAATTGTCCCATAGTGTCCAGGGATGTGCAGGTTAGGGTGGATTGGCCATGCTAAATTGTCCCATAGTGCCCAGGGATGTGCAGGTTAGGGTGGATTGGCCGTGCTAAATTGTCCCATAGTGCTCAGGGATGTACAGGTTAGGGTGGATTGGCCGTGCTAAATTACCCATAGTGCCCAGGGATGTGTAGGTTAGGTGCATTAGTCAGGGAGAAATGTAGGGGAATAGAGTAGGGGAATGGGTCTGGGTGGCTCTTCAGAGGGTTGGTGTGGACTTGTCGGGCTGTAGGGATTCTATGATTCTATGATACCCAGCCAATTCACAGAGCAGGATCGAGCCGACTAATGTGGAATAGGGTCTGCTGAAGTCCTGTCCGCAAATCCAATCCAATGCAATGAATGCTCAGTGTATATACAGGTGGACAAAGTGCTGCACTCGAGATAAGGTCGCAGTGAATACCCATGCCATTAAGGCAGCACTTCGCAGTGTCGGATAAGCATCCTGACAACATTGAATTCCGTGGAAACTGGGCCAATTCACGATGCTTCTGGTTGTCTCATGCCCTTCATGATTTTCAGAGGTCAGGACTATATGTTTGTCCCAATTCCACTTCTGATGCCAGGGCACTGGTAACAGCAAGCCCAATCTGGCCTTACATGGCAAGTGAATTGGCACTGATTGGTTCTGTGGCACTGCTGGGTTGCCTTTATTGTTCACCCACTTCTGCTGCCATTCCATTGTCCCCAGCCAATACCTCTAATCAAGACGTTTAGCTTTCTGCTCTTGGTGAGTTACTAGGCAAGAGTTAAAGAGTTACTCATTCAAAACTGGTGAATAATACACACTGGCCTGAATCATCTCATACACTTTGGAACTGAAGACCAGAACATGCTGTCCGTTACTTCCTAATATGACTGGTTTCTCATTGCTTCTTGTTCCTTCTCTCATTTACTCACACACTGGAGCAAGCAGCAACGGAAATTCTGTCACAGCTCCCGATCAGAAAAAACCCAGCATTGCATTAGACAGAGTCAGTGCTTTTTGTCATTGGCCCCCGACCAATCTCATCATAAACATGATCTGCAGGAAGATCAAGGCGTCTGGATTTTCTTTTGTGATTGCAAACAGTTTCCTTCCTTGTGCCAAGTTCTCGTTTGTTAGCTGCTCCTGAGTCGAAACATCTCCATTTATAGTCCCAGTCTCCCCATACATTGCTGCTTATTCATAACGGCGAATGGTAACTCTTTCGAAAAGCTCTCACTTGCCTCCGTGTTTCACCAGCTGTTTCACCATGATCAGGGAAAGGACTAAATAAGGCAGAACACTGACAAGGCCGAATACCGAAAAAAGATATTTGTGACAGAGTCCCAAAGGAACATGGTCCAGCATTGATAGTCATCATGGGATTTGTTGATGCTACTAGTGATTAGATCTAATGTGTTCTCAGTGTTATCCTCCTGGGAGGCCAGCAGAAACAGTCGGAAAATTGTACTGTGGATCAGGCAATTCCTCGGTCCACTGTCCCAGGCTCAGATTATGCCTTCTCCAAAACACAAAGGCAGTGTTCAGAGAATCCCAACAGTGAGGGAACAGGCCATTCGGCTCAATGAGTCCACACCGACCCTCTGAAGAGTCAAACCCATTCCCCAACCCTATCACTTTACGTTTACCCCTGACTAACGCACCTAACCTATACATCCCTGAGCACTATGGGCAATCCACCCTGACCTGCACATCTGTGGGAGGAAACCAGAGCACCCAGAGGAAACCCACGCAGACACAGAGAGAATGTGCAAACTCCACACAGACAGTCTGGAATCAAACCAGAATCCCTGGCGCTGGGAAGCAGCAATGCCAACCACTGTGCCACCATGTTGTTGGTGAGCCAGAGTTAAAATCTCGCAGGGTTAGGGGTCTCTGCTTCAGAGGGATTATTGGGAACGGTCAACAAAAAAGAAGATTTCATTTCCCAGGAGCAGTGAGAATGCAGAGTTTGACTGCAGCATCAATTTCGATCCGTGGTTCCGGGAATGAGAGGATGCCCCAGTTGGAGAATGTGGTGGGATTCGTACACCTGGCACAGCCAAACATAACGGGATCTGGTTGGGCTGTTGGCACATTTTATTGCAACCCAGGGACTGTTAGACTGAGAGTTGCCAAAGTGGCCTTTTCCATGGAGAGTGTTCCTTTAACTCCATATCTTTTCAAGCTGAGAAACAGGCTCATGTCGTGTTTTCAGTTGCTGCTATGTTCCTGTAGTGAGCGTCCTTACTCTCAAATTGCTACGGCAGACTTGCGTTCCTTTCCTGTTGCCCAGTCCCGCAGTGCCAGCCTGCAGTGGTGGGAAAGCCCTCCAATTACATCCAAATTCCTCAGCATTTCCCATTCCACACAAACTGCTAATTGCGTTGGATAATATCCCCACGCCCAGGGAGCAAAATGAGGCAGCTAAGTGGGCACCCCTTCCCCAGGGTCCTTCAGACGGGTCTCTGATCCCAAGTGAGCTGAGGTGGAACTGACTCGATCTGAATTCTGTGCCCGGACCCAGGTGAAGGAGACAATTCCCTTTGCTTTCCAGAGATCGTATTTAACCTGGCACCACTCTAGCCTGCTGGCATTAGTTAAACCCAGGAGCGGGCAGCTTGGTATTAGGACCGGCTTGGGCACCTTCTCAGCCCCGGCAGCAGCTGCTGTTTACAGAGGAACACATTAACAATGAACGGAACTGAGTCGCATTCTCTGTCTCCACTTCCTATCCAAGCCTTGCGTTCGGCTGCTTCCAAGAAGTAGGCGGAAATAACTGACAGAGAGGGACATCCGACCAAGTCGACACATCAAAGATTGGCATGCAGGAGCAAGCAGTCTCTTGGGATCAGAATGGGCTTGGGCTCGGAGCTGATTGGGCATTTTTCAACTGGAGGCGAGTCAGGAACTCACAACTACAACAGGTTCTGAAAATGCTCTGTGAGAGTATTACCAAGAACCACCTCTGTGGCAGTCCTGTCTGCTTAACTCCAGAGAGCCAGGTGGGGAAGCATCGAAGTAAAGGCTGAAAAGACTGGGATTCCTCACCAGGTCAGGCAGCAAGAGAAACAGCTCATATTTTGGGTTAAATAACCTTTCATCGAAAATATTCAGTGATCATAACACAATTGTATCTCTGGTAAAACGTGACCATGACACAATTGTATCTCTGGGAAAAAGTGAGCACGACACAATTGCATCTCTGGGAAAAATGACTACGACACAATTGTAACGCTGGTAGTGGGAGGGGGAGTTGAAGTGTTGAGCCACGGGGTGGTTGGGTTGGTTGGTCCGGGTGTCCCAGAGGTGTTCTCTGAAACGTTCCGCCTGTCTCCCCAATATAGAGGAGGCCACATCGGCCTCCCACTCCATCAAGGACATGCAGGTCCTTGGACTCCTCCATCGTCAGACCATAGCAACACGATAGTTGGAGGAAGAGCTCCTCATCTTCCGCCTGGGAACCCTCCAACCACAAGGGATGAATGTAGATTTCTCTAGCTTCCTCATTTCCCCTCCCCCCACCTTGTCTCAGTCAAATCCCTCGAACTCAGCACCGCCTTCCTAACCTGCAATCTTCTTCCTGACCTCTCCGCCCCCACCCCCACTCCGGCCTATCACCCTCACCTTAACCTCCTTCCACCTATCGCATTCCCAATGCCCCTCTCCCAAGTCCCTCCTCCCTACCTTTTATCTTAGCCTGCTGGACACACTTTCCTCATTCATGAAGAAGGGCTCATGCCCAAAACGTCGATTCTCCTGTTCCTTAGATGCTGCCTGACCTGCTGCGCTTTTCCAGCAACACATTTTCAGCTCTGATCTCCAGCATCTGCAGTCCTCACTTTCTCCTCGTAAGGCAAATGAATACTTCTAAACAAAGACTTTAAATATTCAACAAAAAAATGCTTCCATTCACAATGGATCAGTTAGCAAGAACGATCTATCTGTGGCTGACCGAGGGAGTTAAGGGGAAGCGTTAGATTTGGTGATGAGACTGGTAATTTGGCAAAGAATGGTCAAAACATCTGAGGATTTGATTAACCTTTAGAAGGTTGGAAAGAACAGCCAAAACATTAGTTAAAGGTTGGGGGTGGGGTGGGGTGGGGGGTGTGGAGGGGAGGTGTGAGGAATACAGGAGCAAACTGACGAGAAACAGAAAGATCGTCTTTAACAACCTTTACAACAGGATGGCTTTCTCTCAGTCAGGTTGGGGGATGGTGAGTTACTGAACACATTTCAAAAAGATAAGGTTTGACAGTGACAGTAAACCTGCAGTTCAGACAGAGGATCCTCCAAAGCACTAAGCTCATCATTGAAATTAACGAGGAACGCATCAAAGTGCCCATTGAAAATGCCAAGCAGCAGAGCGAGCTGGTAATTTTGGTTTGGGGCTCTCTTCGTTAACAAGCAGGGCATAGATCGAGTTCGACCAGGTCAGAATCCTGATCAGAGCTGAAAACGTGTTGCTGGAAAAGCGCAACAGGTCAGGCAGCATCCAAGGAACAGGAGAATCGACGTCTCGGGCATGAGCCCTTCCTCAGGAATCCGGATCACCAAGGATGTGACAGGAGCTAAGCCAAACTGTGGTTCACTAACACCGAGACTGCAAGCAGGGCTTGGTGGAACCTGGTTGTGAGTTGACGAACAAGGAGGAGAGTAAATAGTATCCTTACATACAGATAAGGAAGGACACCACTTCAACTGGGACAACACATCCATCCTAGGACAAGCCAAACAGAGACACGCACCAGAATTCCTAGAAGCACAGGCCTTCCAACCAGAACTCTATCAACAAACACATCAAGTTAGACCCCCATCTACCACCGCCTGAGAAAAGGGGCAGGACATGATGTCACCAACACAGGAAACGACGTCACCACAGGAAATGACATCACCAACTCAAGGAACCCGAAACACACAAATAGAAAGTGGGCTACACCACCAGGGTGTCTTTCATAGGGTCACTGAAGATGTTACCCAGTGTGGTGATGAAACATCTGAAACAGAACCTTCCAGCTCAGCGAGCAAACCTCCATCAAGAGTAACTAATGTTGTTCCATTCGAGGAGGGTAACACCAAAGTGACATGCTATCGGTCCACGCACAGTCCTGCCAGGCCATGAGGGCGAGGGAAAGGCACGGTCATGCAAACATATTTTGCCAAAGTGTCCTTAGTGGAAGAGATATACAGCAGCAAGAGGAAGTAATCTGAGGGCTCATAGGAGGATTGAAATTAAGACCACTATGTAAGCATTGAAAAAATATTCAAAAAATGGGAAATGGGTAAAGTACCAAAAGGACATGGTAGCATGCATCCCATTCCCCAAAAGCGATAACGACAGAAGGAGTGACTTTCCACAACTCCCTGTGGGTGCAGTCATTCCAGTGGATGCAGTTGCAAGTGTAACACTGAAATTGAGAAAAGGGATGGCAACATTGCCACTTGCTATGCTAAAAGAGCCGTCAATTATCTGCAGCGTCACTCTCCATGCTGTATGAGTAGTGTGAACTCTATCCGCACCGTCACTCTCCATGCTGTATGAGTAGTGTGAACTCTATCTGCACCGTCACTCTCCATGCTGTATGAGCAGTGAGAACTCCATCTGCACCGTCACTCTCCATGCTGTATGAGCAGTGTGAACTCTATCTGCACCGTCACTCTCCATGCTGTATGAGCAGTGTGAACTCTATCTGGACCGTCACTCTCCATGCTGTATGAGCAGTGAGAACTCTATCTGCACCGTCACTCTCCATGCTGTATGATCAGTGTGAACTCTATCTGCACCGTCACTCTCCATGCTGTATGAGCAGTGTGAACTCTATCTGCACCGTCACTCTCCATGCTGTATGATCAGTGTGAACTCTATCTGCACCGTCACTCTCCATGCTGTATGAGCAGTGTGAACTCTATCTGCACCGTCACTCTCCATGCTGTATGAGCAGTGAGAACTCTATCTGCACCGTCACTCTCCATGCTGTATGAGCAGTGAGAACTCTATCT
The DNA here is from genome assembly GCF_047496795.1 of Chiloscyllium punctatum. Lineage (NCBI taxonomy): Eukaryota > Metazoa > Chordata > Chondrichthyes > Orectolobiformes > Hemiscylliidae > Chiloscyllium > Chiloscyllium punctatum. The sequence goes on along the minus strand of NC_092791.1, from coordinate 13,496,835 downwards.
GCACCGTCACTCTCCATGCTGTATGAGCAGTGTGAACTCTATCTGCACCGTCACTCTCCATGCTGTATGAGCAGTGTGAACTCTATCTGCACCGTCACTCTCCATGCTGTATGATCAGTGAGAACTCTATCTGCACCGTCACTCTCCATGCTGTATGAGCAGTGTGAACTCTATCTGCACCGTCACTCTCCATGCTGTATGAGCAGTGTGAACTCTATCTGCACCGTCACTCTCCATGCTGTATGAGCAGTGAGAACTCTATCTGCACCGTCACTCTCCATGCTGTATGATCAGTGTGAACTCTATCTGCACCGTCACTCTCCATGCTGTATGAGCAGTGTGAACTCTATCTGCACCGTCACTCTCCATGCTGTATGATCAGTGTGAACTCTATCTGCACCGTCACTCTCCATGCTGTATGAGCAGTGTGAACTCTATCTGCACCGTCACTCTCCATGCTGTATGAGCAGTGTGAACTCTATCTGCACCGTCACTCTCCATGCTGTATGATCAGTGTGAACTCTATCTGCACCGTCACTCTCCATGCTGTATGAGCAGTGTGAACTCTATCTGCACCGTCACTCTCCATGCAGTATGAGCAGTGTGAACTCTATCTGCACCGTCACTCTCCATGCTGTATGAGCAGTGAGAACTCTATCTGCACCGTCACTCTCCATGCTGTATGAGCAGTGTGAACTCTATCTGCACCGTCACTCTCCATGCTGTATGAGCAGTGTGAACTCTATCTGCACCGTCACTCTCCATGCTGTATGAGCAGTGTGAACTCTATCTGCAACGTCACTCTCCATGCTGTATGAGCAGTGAGAACTCGATCTGCACCGTCACTCTCCATGCTGTATGAGCAGTGAGAACTCTATCTGTACCGTCACTCTCCATGCTGTATGAGCAGTGTGAACTCGATCTGCACCGTCACTCTCCATGCTGTATGATCAGTGTGAACTCTATCTGCACCGTCACTCTCCATGCTGTATGAGCAGTGTGAACTCTATCTGCACCGTCACTCTCCATGCTGTATGAGCAGTGAGAACTCTATCTGCACCGTCACTCTCCATGCTGTATGATCAGTGTGAACTCTATCTGCACCGTCACTCTCCATGCTGTATGAGCAGTGAGAACTCTATCTGCACCGTCACTCTCCATGCTGTATGATCAGTGTGAACTCTATCTGCACCGTCACTCTCCATGCTGTATGATCAGTGTGAACTCTATCTGCACCGTCACTCTCCATGCTGTATGATCAGTGAGAACTCTATCTGCACCGTCACTCTCCATGCTGTATGATCAGTGTGAACTCTATCTGCACCGTCACTCTCCATGCTGTATGATCAGTGTGAACTCTATCTGCACCGTCACTCTCCATGCTGTATGATCAGTGTGAACTCTATCTGCACCGTCACTCTCCATGCTGTATGAGCAGTGTGAACTCTATCTGCACCGTCACTCTCCATGCTGTATGATCAGTGAGAACTCTATCTGCACCGTCACTCTCCATGCTGTATGAGCAGTGAGAACTCTATCTGCACCGTCACTCTCCATGCTGTATGATCAGTGTGAACTCTATCTGCACCGTCACTCTCCATGCTGTATGATCAGTGAGAACTCTATCTGCACCGTCACTCTCCATGCTGTATGAGCAGTGTGAACTCTATCTGCACCGTCACTCCATGCTGTATGAGCAGTGAGAACTCTATCTGCACCGTCACTCTCCATGCTGTATGAGCAGTGTGAACTCTATCTGCACCGTCACTCTCCATGCTGTATGAGCAGTGTGAACTCTATCTGCACCGTCACTCTCCATGCTGTATGAGCAGTGAGAACTCTATCTGCACCGTCACTCTCCATGCTGTATGAGCAGTGTGAACTCTATCTGCACCGTCACTCTCCATGCTGTATGATCAGTGTGAACTCTATCTGCACCGTCACTCTCCATGCTGTATGAGCAGTGTGAACTCTATCTGCACCGTCACTCTCCATGCTGTATGAGCAGTGTGAACTCTATCTGCACCGTCACTCTCCATGCTGTATGAGCAGTGTGAACTCTATCTGTACCGTCACTCTCCATGCTGTATGAGCAGTGTGAACTCTATCTGCACCGTCACTCTCCATGCTGTATGATCAGTGTGAACTCTATCTGCACCGTCACTCTCCATGCTGTATGAGCAGTGTGAACTCTATCTGCACCGTCACTCTCCATGCTGTATGATCAGTGAGAACTCTATCTGCACCGTCACTCTCCATGCTGTATGATCAGTGAGAACTCTATGTGCACCGTCACTCTCCATGCTGTATGATCAGTGAGAACTCTATCTGCAGCGTCACTCTCCATGCTGTACGAGCAGTGTGAACTCTATCTGCACCGTCACTCTCCATGCTGTATGATCAGTGTGAACTCTATCTGGACCGTCACTCTCCATGCTGTATGAGCAGTGTGAACTCTATCTGCACCGTCACTCTCCATGCTGTATGAGCAGTGTGAACTCTATCTGCACCGTCACTCTCCATGCTGTATGAGCAGTGTGAACTCTATCTGCACCGTTACTCTCCATGCTGTATGATCAGTGAGAACTCTATCTGCACCGTCACTCTCCATGCTGTATGAGCAGTGAGAACTCTATCTGCACCGTCACTCTCCATGCTGTATGATCAGTGAGAACTCTATCTGCACCGTCACTCTCCATGCTGTATGAGCAGTGTGAACTCTATCTGCACCGTCACTCTCCATGCTGTATGAGCAGTGTGAACTCTATCTGCACCGTCACTCTCCATGCTGTATGAGCAGTGAGAACTCTATCTGCACCGTCACTCTCCATGCTGTATGATCAGTGTGAACTCTATCTGCACCGTCACTCTCCATGCTGTATGATCAGTGAGAACTCTATCTGCACCGTCACTCTCCATGCTGTATGATCAGTGAGAACTCTATCTGCACCGTCACTCTCCATGCTGTATGATCAGTGTGAACTCTATCTGCACCGTCACTCTCCATGCTGTATGATCAGTGTGAACTCTATCTGCACCGTCACTCTCCATGCTGTATGATCAGTGAGAACTCTATCTGCACCGTCACTCTCCATGCTGTATGAGCAGTGTGAACTCTATCTGCACCGTCACTCTCCATGCTGTATGATCAGTGAGAACTCTATCTGCACCGTCACTCTCCATGCTGTATGATCAGTGAGAACTCTATCTGCACCGTCACTCTCCATGCTGTATGAGCAGTGTGAACTCTATCTGCACCGTCACTCTCGATGCTGTATGAGCAGTGTGAACTCTATCTGCACCGTCACTCTCCATGCTGTATGAGCAGTGAGATCTCTATCTGCACCGTCACTCTCCATGCTGTATGAGCAGTGAGAACTCTATCTGCACCGTCACTCTCCATGCTGTATGAGCAGTGTGAACTCTATCTGCACCGTCACTCTCCATGCTGTATGAGCAGTGTGAACTCTATCTGCACCGTCACTCTCCATGCTGTATGAGCAGTGTGAACTCTATCTGCACCGTCACTCTCCATGCTGTATGATCAGTGAGAACTCTATCTGCACCGTCACTCTCCATGCTGTATGATCAGTGAGAACTCTATCTGCACCGTCACTCTCCATGCTGTATGATCAGTGAGAACTCTATCTGCACCGTCACTCTCCATGCTGTATGAGCAGTGTGAACTCTATCTGCACCGTCACTCTCGATGCTGTATGAGCAGTGTGAACTCTATCTGCACCGTCACTCTCCATGCTGTATGAGCAGTGAGAACTCTATCTGCACCGTCACTCTCCATGCTGTATGAGCAGTGTGAACTCTATCTGCACCGTCACTCTCCATGCTGTATGAGCAGTGAGAACTCTATCTGCACCGTCACTCTCCATGCTGTATGAGCAGTGTGAACTCTATCTGCACCGTCACTCTCCATGCTGTATGAGCAGTGTGAACTCTATCTGCACCGTCACTCTCCATGCTGTATGAGCAGTGTGAACTCTATCTGCACCGTCACTCTCCATGCTGTATGATCAGTGAGAACTCTATCTGCACCGTCACTCTCCATGCTGTATGATCAGTGTGAACTCTATCTGCACCGTCACTCTCCATGCTGTATGAGCAGTGTGAACTCTATCTGCACCGTCACTCTCCATGCTGTATGAGCAGTGTGAACTCTATCTGCACCGTCACTCTCCATGCTGTATGATCAGTGTGAACTCTATCTGCACCGTCACTCTCCATGCTGTATGAGCAGTGTGAACTCTATCTGCACCGTCACTCTCCATGCAGTATGAGCAGTGTGAACTCTATCTGCACCGTCACTCTCCATGCTGTATGATCAGTGAGAACTCTATCTGCACCGTCACTCTCCATGCTGTATGAGCAGTGTGAACTCTATCTGCACCGTCACTCTCCATGCTGTATGATCAGTGAGAACTCTATCTGCACCGTCACTCTCGATGCTGTATGATCAGTGTGAACTCTATCTGCACCGTCACTCTCCATGCTGTATGATCAGTGAGAACTCTATCTGCACCGTCACTCTCCATGCTGTATGATCAGTGAGAACTCTATCTGCACCGTCACTCTCCATGCTGTATGAGCAGTGTGAACTCTATCTGCACCGTCACTCTCCATGCTGTATGATCAGTGAGAACTCTATCTGCACCGTCACTCTCCATGCTGTATGAGCAGTGTGAACTCTATCTGCACCGTCACTCTCCATGCTGTATGATCAGTGAGAACTCTATCTGCACCGTCACTCTCCATGCTGTATGAGCAGTGTGAACTCTATCTGCACCGTCACTCTCCATGCTGTATGATCAGTGTGAACTCTATCTGCACCGTCACTCTCCATGCTGTATGATCAGTGTGAACTCTATCTGCACCGTCACTCTCCATGCTGTATGAGCAGTGAGAACTCTATCTGCACCGTCACTCTCCATGCTGTATGATCAGTGTGAACTCTATCTGCACCGTCACTCTCCATGCTGTATGATCAGTGTGAACTCTATCTGCACCGTCACTCTCCATGCTGTATGATCAGTGAGAACTCTATCTGCACCGTCACTCTCCATGCTGTATGAGCAGTGTGAACTCTATCTGCACCGTCACTCTCCATGCTGTATGATCAGTGAGAACTCTATCTGCACCGTCACTCTCCATGCTGAATGAGCAGTGAGAACTCTATCTGCACCGTCACTCTCCATGCTGTATGAGCAGTGTGAACTCTATCTGCACCGTCACTCTCCATGCTGTATGAGCAGTGTGAACTCTATCTGCACCGTCACTCTCCATGCTGTATGAGCAGTGTGAACTCTATCTGCACCGTCACTCTCCATGCTGTATGATCAGTGTGAACTCTATCTGCACCGTCACTCTCCATGCTGTATGAGCAGTGTGAACTCTATCTGCACCGTCACTCTCCATGCTGTATGAACAGTGAGAACTCTATCTGCACCGTCACTCTCCATGCTGTATGATCAGTGTGAACTCTATCTGCACCGTCACTCTCCATGCTGTATGAGCAGTGTGAACTCTATCTGCACCGTCACTCTCCATGCTGTATGATCAGTGTGAACTCTATCTGCACCGTCACTCTCCATGCTGTATGAGCAGTGTGAACTCTATCTGCACCGTCACTCTCCATGCTGTATGATCAGTGTGAACTCTATCTGCACCGTCACTCTCCATGCTGTATGAGCAGTGTGAACTCTATCTGCACCGTCACTCTCCATGCTGTATGAGCAGTGTGAACTCTATCTGCACCGTCACTCTCCATGCTGTATGATCAGTGTGAACTCTATCTGCACCGTCACTCTCCATGCTGTATGAGCAGTGTGAACTCTATCTGCACCGTCACTCTCCATGCTGTATGAGCAGTGTGAACTCTATCTGCACCGTCACTCTCCATGCTGTATGAGCAGTGTGAACTCTATCTGCACCGTCACTCTCCATGCTGTATGAGCAGTGAGAACTCGATCTGCACCGTCACTCTCCATGCTGTATGAGCAGTGAGAACTCTATCTGTACCGTCACTCTCCATGCTGTATGAGCAGTGAGAACTCGATCTGCACCGTCACTCTCCATGCTGTATGATCAGTGTGAACTCTATCTGCACCGTCACTCTCCATGCTGTATGAGCAGTGTGAACTCTATCTGCACCGTCACTCTCCATGCTGTATGAGCAGCGAGAACTCTATCTGCACCGTCACTCTCCATGCTGTATGATCAGTGTGAACTCTATCTGCACCGTCACTCTCCATGCTGTATGAGCAGTGAGAACTCTATCTGCACCGTCACTCTCCATGCTGTATGATCAGTGTGAACTCTATCTGCACCGTCACTCTCCATGCTGTATGATCAGTGTGAACTCTATCTGCACCGTCACTCTCCATGCTGTATGATCAGTGAGAACTCTATCTGCACCGTCACTCTCCATGCTGTATGATCAGTGTGAACTCTATCTGCACCGTCACTCTCCATGCTGTATGATCAGTGAGAACTCTATCTGCACCGTCACTCTCCATGCTGTATGAGCAGTGTGAACTCTATCTGCACCGTCACTCTCCATGCTGTATGAGCAGTGTGAACTCTATCTGCACCGTCACTCTCCATGCTGTATGATCAGTGTGAACTCTATCTGCACCGTCACTCTCCATGCTGTATGAGCAGTGTGAACTCTATCTGCACCGTCACTCTCCATGCTGTATGATCAGTGAGAACTCTATCTGCACCGTCACTCTCCATGCTGTATGAGCAGTGAGAACTCTATCTGCACCGTCACTCTCCATGCTGTATGATCAGTGTGAACTCTATCTGCACCGTCACTCTCCATGCTGTATGAGCAGTGTGAACTCTATCTGCACCGTCACTCTCCATGCTGTATGAGCAGTGTGAACTCTATCTGTACCGTCACTCTCCATGCTGTATGAGCAGTGTGAACTCTATCTGCACCGTCACTCTCCATGCTGTATGATCAGTGTGAACTCTATCTGCACCGTCACTCTCCATGCTGTATGAGCAGTGTGAACTCTATCTGCACCGTCACTCTCCATGCTGTATGATCAGTGAGAACTCTATCTGCACCGTCACTCTCCATGCTGTATGATCAGTGAGAACTCTATCTGCACCGTCACTCTCCCATGCTGTATGATCAGTGAGAACTCTATCTGCACCGTCACTCTCCATGCTGTATGATCAGTGAGAACTCTATCTGCACCGTCACTCTCCATGCTGTATGAGCAGTGTGAACTCTATCTGCACCGTCACTCTCCATGCTGTATGAGCAGTGTGAACTCTATCTGCACCGTCACTCTCCATGCTGTATGATCAGTGTGAACTCTATCTGCACCGTCACTCTCCATGCTGTATGATCAGTGAGAACTCTATCTGCACCGTCACTCTCCATGCTGTATGAGCAGTGTGAACTCTATCTGCACCGTCACTCTCCATGCTGTATGAGCAGTGTGAACTCTATCTGCACCGTCACTCTCCATGCTGTATGAGCAGTGTGAACTCTATCTGCACCGTCACTCTCCATGCTGTATGAGCAGTGTGAACTCTATCTGCACCGTCACTCTCCATGCTGTATGATCAGTGTGAACTCTATCTGCACCGTCACTCTCCATGCTGTATGATCAGTGTGAACTCTATCTGCACCGTCACTCTCCATGCTGTATGAGCAGTGAGAACTCTATCTGCACCGTCACTCTCCATGCTGTATGAGCAGTGTGAACTCTATCTGCACCGTCACTCTCCATGCTGTATGAGCAGTGTGAACTCTATCTGCACCGTCACTCTCCATGCTGTATGAGCAGTGAGAACTCTATCTGCACCGTCACTCTCCATGCTGTATGATCAGTGTGAACTCTATCTGCACCGTCACTCTCCATGCTGTATGAGCAGTGTGAACTCTATCTGCACCGTCACTCTCCATGCTGTATGATCAGTGTGAACTCTATCTGCACCGTCACTCTCCATGCTGTATGAGCAGTGTGACTCTAATCTGCACCGTCACTCTCCATGCTGTATGAGCAGTGTGAACTCTATCTGCACCGTCACTCTCCATGCTGTATGATCAGTGTGAACTCTATCTGCACCGTCACTCTCCATGCTGTATGAGCAGTGTGAACTCTATCTGCACCGTCACTCTCCATGCAGTATGAGCAGTGTGAACTCTATCTGCACCGTCACTCTCCATGCTGTATGAGCAGTGAGAACTCTATCTGCACCGTCACTCTCCATGCTGTATGAGCAGTGTGAACTCTATCTGCACCGTCACTCTCCATGCTGTATGAGCAGTGTGAACTCTATCTGCACCGTCACTCTCCATGCTGTATGAGCAGTGTGAACTCTATCTGCACCGTCACTCTCCATGCTGTATGAGCAGTGAGAACTCGATCTGCACCGTCACTCTCCATGCTGTATGAGCAGTGAGAACTCTATCTGTACCGTCACTCTCCATGCTGTATGAGCAGTGAGAACTCGATCTGCACCGTCACTCTCCATGCTGTATGATCAGTGTGAACTCTATCTGCACCGTCACTCTCCATGCTGTATGAGCAGTGTGAACTCTATCTGCACCGTCACTCTCCATGCTCTATGAGCAGTGAGAACTCTATCTGCACCGTCACTCTCCATGCTGTATGATCAGTGTGAACTCTATCTGCACCGTCACTCTCCATGCTGTATGAGCAGTGAGAACTCTATCTGCACCGTCACTCTCCATGCTGTATGATCAGTGTGAACTCTATCTGCACCGTCACTCTCCATGCTGTATGATCAGTGTGAACTCTATCTGCACCGTCACTCTCCATGCTGTATGATCAGTGAGAACTCTATCTGCACCGTCACTCTCCATGCTGTATGATCAGTGTGAACTCTATCTGCACCGTCACTCTCCATGCTGTATGATCAGTGAGAACTCTATCTGCACCGTCACTCTCCATGCTGTATGAGCAGTGTGAACTCTATCTGCACCGTCACTCTCCATGCTGTATGAGCAGTGAGAACTCTATCTGCACCGTCACTCTCCATGCTGTATGAGCAGTGTGAACTCTATCTGCACCGTCACTCTCCATGCTGTATGATCAGTGTGAACTCTATCTGCACCGTCACTCTCCATGCTGTATGAGCAGTGTGAACTCTATCTGCACCGTCACTCTCCATGCTGTATGAGCAGTGTGAACTCTATCTGCACCGTCACTCTCCATGCTGTATGAGCAGTGTGAACTCTATCTGTACCGTCACTCTCCATGCTGTATGAGCAGTGTGAACTCTATCTGCACCGTCACTCTCCATGCTGTATGAGCAGTGTGAACTCTATCTGCACCGTCACTCTCCATGCTGTATGATCAGTGTGAACTCTATCTGCACCGTCACTCTCCATGCTGTATGAGCAGTGTGAACTCTATCTGCACCGTCACTCTCCATGCTGTATGAACAGTGAGAACTCTATCTGCACCGTCACTCTCCATGCTGTATGATCAGTGTGAACTCTATCTGCACCGTCACTCTCCATGCTGTATGAGCAGTGTGAACTCTATCTGCACCGTCACTCTCCATGCTGTATGATCAGTGTGAACTCTATCTGCACCGTCACTCTCCATGCTGTATGAGCAGTGTGAACTCTATCTGCACCGTCACTCTCCATGCTGTATGAGCAGTGTGAACTCTATCTGCACCGTCACTCTCCATGCTGTATGATCAGTGTGAACTCTATCTGCACCGTCACTCTCCATGCTGTATGAGCAGTGTGAACTCTATCTGCACCGTCACTCTCCATGCTGTATGAGCAGTGTGAACTCTATCTGCACCGTCACTCTCCATGCTGTATGAGCAGTGTGAACTCTATCTGCACCGTCACTCTCCATGCTGTATGAGCAGTGAGAACTCGATCTGCACCGTCAGTCTCCATGCTGTATGAGCAGTGAGAACTCTATCTGCACCGTCACTCTCCATGCTGTATGAGCAGTGAGAACTCGATCTGCACCGTCAGTCTCCATGCTGTATGAGCAGTGAGAACTCTATCTGTACCGTCACTCTCCATGCTGTATGAGCAGTGAGAACTCGATCTGCACCGTCAGTCTCCATGCTGTATGAGCAGTGAGAACTCTATCTGTACCGTCACTCTCCATGCTGTATGAGCAGTGAGAACTCGATCTGCACCGTCACTCTCCATGCTGTATGAGCAGTGAGAACTCTATCTGTACCGTCACTCTCCATGCTGTATGAGCAGTGAGAACTCTATCTGCACCGTCACTCTCCATGCTGTATGATCAGTGTGATCTCTATCTGCACCGTCACTCTCCATGCTGTATGATCAGTGAGAACTCTATCTGCACCGTCACTCTCCATGCTGTATGATCAGTGTGAACTCTATCTGCACCGTCACTCTCCATGCTGTATGATCAGTGTGAACTCTATCTGCACCGTCACTCTCCATGCTGTATGATCAGTGAGAACTCTATCTGCACCGTCACTCTCCATGCTGTATGATCAGTGTGAACTCTATCTGCACCGTCACTCTCCATGCTGTATGATCAGTGAGAACTCTATCTGCACCGTCACTCTCCATGCTGTATGATCAGTGTGAACTCTATCTGCACCGTCACTCTCCATGCTGTATGAGCAGTGTGAACTCTATCTGCACCGTCACTCTCCATGCTGTATGATCAGTGAGAACTCTATCTGCACCGTCACTCTCCATGCTGTATGAGCAGTGAGAACTCTATCTGCACCGTCACTCTCCATGCTGTATGATCAGTGTGAACTCTATCTGCACCGTCACTCTCCATGCTGTATGAGCAGTGTGAACTCTATCTGCACCGTCACTCTCCATGCTGTATGAGCAGTGTGAACTCTATCTGTACCGTCACTCTCCATGCTGTATGAGCAGTGTGAACTCTATCTGCACCGTCACTCTCCATGCTGTATGATCAGTGTGAACTCTATCTGCACCGTCACTCTCCATGCTGTATGAGCAGTGTGAACTCTATCTGCACCGTCACTCTCCATGCTGTATGATCAGTGAGAACTCTATCTGCACCGTCACTCTCCATGCTGTATGATCAGTGAGAACTCTATCTGCACCGTCACTCTCCATGCTGTATGATCAGTGAGAACTCTATCTGCACCGTCACTCTCCATGCTGTATGATCAGTGTGAACTCTATCTGCACCGTCACTCTCCATGCTGTATGAGCAGTGTGAACTCTATCTGCACCGTCACTCTCCATGCTGTATGAGCAGTGTGAACTCTATCTGCACCGTCACTCTCCATGCTGTATGATCAGTGTGAACTCTATCTGCACCGTCACTCTCCATGCTGTATGATCAGTGAGAACTCTATCTGCACCGTCACTCTCCATGCTGTATGAGCAGTGTGAACTCTATCTGCACCGTCACTCTCCATGCTGTATGATCAGTGAGAACTCTATCTGCACCGTCACTCTCCATGCTGTATGAGCAGTGAGAACTCTATCTGCACCGTCACTCTCCATGCTGTATGAGCAGTGTGAACTCTATCTGCACCGTCACTCTCCATGCTGTATGAGCAGTGTGAACTCTATCTGCACCGTCACTCTCCATGCTGTATGAGCAGTGTGAACTCTATCTGCACCGTCACTCTCCATGCTGTATGATCAGTGTGAACTCTATCTGCACCGTCACTCTCCATGCTGTATGATCAGTGTGAACTCTATCTGCACCGTCACTCTCCATGCTGTATGAGCAGTGAGAACTCTATCTGCACCGTCACTCTCCATGCTGTATGAGCAGTGTGAACTCTATCTGCACCGTCACTCTCCATGCTGTCTGAGCAGTGTGAACTCTATCTGCACCGTCACTCTCCATGCTGTATGAGCAGTGAGAACTCTATCTGCACCGTCACTCTCCATGCTGTATGATCAGTGTGAACTCTATCTGCACCGTCACTCTCCATGCTGTATGATCAGTGTGAACTCTATCTGCACCGTCACTCTCCATGCTGTATGAGCAGTGTGAACTCTATCTGCACCGTCACTCTCCATGCTGTATGATCAGTGTGAACTCTATCTGCACCGTCACTCTCCATGCTGTATGAGCAGTGAGAACTCTATCTGCACCGTCACTCTCCATGCTGTATGATCAGTGTGAACTCTATCTGCACCGTCACTCTCCATGCTGTATGATCAGTGTGAACTCTATCTGCACCGTCACTCTCCATGCTGTATGATCAGTGAGAACTCTATCTGCACCGTCACTCTCCATGCTGTATGAGCAGTGTGATCTCTATCTGCACCGTCACTCTCCATGCTGTATGATCAGTGAGAACTCTATCTGCACCGTCACTCTCCATGCTGTATGAGCAGTGTGAACTCTATCTGCACCGTCACTCTCCATGCTGTATGAGCAGTGTGAACTCTATCTGCACCGTCACTCTCCATGCTGTATGAGCAGTGTGAACTCTATCTGCACCGTCACTCTCCATGCTGTATGATCAGTGTGAACTCTATCTGCACCGTCACTCTCCATGCTGTATGAGCAGTGTGAACTCTATCTGCACCGTCACTCTCCATGCTGTATGAGCAGTGTGAACTCTATCTGCACCGTCACTCTCCATGCTGTATGATCAGTGTGAACTCTATCTGCACCGTCACTCTCCATGCTGTATGAGCAGTGTGAACTCTATCTGCACCGTCACTCTCCATGCAGTATGAGCAGTGTGAACTCTATCTGCACCGTCACTCTCCATGCTGTATGAGCAGTGAGAACTCTATCTGCACCGTCACTCTCCATGCTGTATGAGCAGTGTGAACTCTATCTGCACCGTCACTCTCCATGCTGTATGAGCAGTGTGAACTCTATCTGCACCGTCACTCTCCATGCTGTATGAGCAGTGTGAACTCTATCTGCACCGTCACTCTCCATGCTGTATGAGCAGTGAGAACTCGATCTGCACCGTCACTCTCCATGCTGTATGAGCAGTGAGAACTCTATCTGTACCGTCACTCTCCATGCTGTATGAGCAGTGAGAACTCGATCTGCACCGTCACTCTCCATGCTGTATGATCAGTGTGAACTCTATCTGCACCGTCACTCTCCATGCTGTATGAGCAGTGTGAACTCTATCTGCACCGTCACTCTCCATGCTGTATGAGCAGTGAGAACTCTATCTGCACCGTCACTCTCCATGCTGTATGATCAGTGTGAACTCTATCTGCACCGTCACTCTCCATGCTGTATGAGCAGTGAGAACTCTATCTGCACCGTCACTCTCCATGCTGTATGATCAGTGAGAACTCTATCTGCACCGTCACTCTCCATGCTGTATGATCAGTGTGAACTCTATCTGCACCGTCACTCTCCATGCTGTATGATCAGTGAGAACTCTATCTGCACCGTCACTCTCCATGCTGTATGAGCAGTGTGAACTCTATCTGCACCGTCACTCTCCATGCTGTATGAGCAGTGTGAACTCTATCTGCACCGTCACTCTCCATGCTGTATGAGCAGTGTGAACTCTATCTGCACCGTCACTCTCCATGCTGTATGAGCAGTGAGAACTCTATCTGCACCGTCACTCTCCATGCTGTATGAGCAGTGTGAACTCTATCTGCACCGTCACTCTCCATGCTGTATGAGCAGTGAGAACTCTATCTGCACCGTCACTCTCCATGCTGTATGAGCAGTGTGAACTCTATCTGCACCGTCACTCTCCATGCTGTATGAGCAGTGAGAACTCTATCTGCACCGTCACTCTCCATGCTGTATGAGCAGTGTGAACTCTATCTGCACCGTCACTCTCCATGCTGTATGAGCAGTGAGAACTCTATCTGCACCGTCACTCTCCATGCTGTATGAGCAGTGAGAACTCTATCTGCACCGTCACTCTCCATGCTGTATGAGCAGTGTGAACTCTATCTGCACCGTCACTCTCCATGCTGTATGATCAGTGTGAACTCTATCTGCACCGTCACTCTCCATGCTGTATGAGCAGTGTGAACTCTATCTGCACCGTCACTCTCCATGCTGTATGATCAGTGAGAACTCTATCTGCACCGTCACTCTCCATGCTGTATGAGCAGTGTGAACTCTATCTGCACCGTCACTCTCCATGCTGTATGAGCAGTGTGAACTCTATCTGCACCGTCACTCTCCATGCTGTATGATCAGTGAGAACTCTATCTGCACCGTCACTCTCCATGCTGTATGAGCAGTGAGAACTCTATCTGCACCGTCACTCTCCATGCTGTATGATCAGTGAGAACTCTATCTGCACCGTCACTCTCCATGCTGTATGAGCAGTGTGAACTCTATCTGCACCGTCACTCTCCATGCTGTATGAGCAGTGTGAACTCTATCTGCACCGTCACTCTCCATGCTGTATGATCAGTGAGAACTCTATCTGCACCGTCACTCTCCATGCTGTATGATCAGTGTGAACTCTATCTGCACCGTCACTCTCCATGCTGTATGATCAGTGTGATCTCTATCTGCACCGTCACTCTCCATGCTGTATGATCAGTGAGAACTCTATCTGCACCGTCACTCTCCATGCTGTATGAGCAGTGTGAACTCTATCTGCACCGTCACTCTCCATGCTGTATGAGCAGTGTGAACTCTATCTGCACCGTCACTCTCCATGCTGTATGATCAGTGAGAACTCTATCTGCACCGTCACTCTCCATGCTGTATGATCAGTGAGAACTCTATCTGCACCGTCACTCTCCATGCTGTATGAGCAGTGAGAACTCTATCTGCACCGTCACTCTCCATGCTGTATGATCAGTGTGAACTCTATCTGCACCGTCACTCTCCATGCTGTATGAGCAGTGTGAACTCTATCTGCACCGTCACTCTCCATGCTGTATGAGCAGTGAGAACTCTATCTGCACCGTCACTCTCCATGCTGTATGAGCAGTGTGAACTCTATCTGCACCGTCACTCTCCATGCTGTATGAGCAGTGTGAACTCTATCTGCACCGTCACTCTCCATGCTGTATGAGCAGTGAGAACTCTATCTGCACCGTCACTCTCCATGCTGTATGATCAGTGAGAACTCTATCTGCACCGTCACTCTCCATGCTGTATGAGCAGTGAGAACTCTATCTGCACCGTCACTCTCCATGCTGTATGAGCAGTGTGAACTCTATCTGCACCGTCACTCTCCATGCTGTATGATCAGTGAGAACTCTATCTGCACCGTCACTCTCCATGCTGTATGATCAGTGTGAACTCTATCTGCACCGTCACTCTCCATGCTGTATGATCAGTGAGAACTCTATCTGCACCGTCACTCTCCATGCTGTATGAGCAGTGAGAACTCTATCTGCACCGTCACTCTCCATGCTGTATGATCAGTGAGAACTCTATCTGCACCGTCACTCTCCATGCTGTATGATCAGTGAGAACTCTATCTGCACCGTCACTCTCCATGCTGTATGAGCAGTGTGAACTCTATCTGCACCGTCACTCTCCATGCTGTATGATCAGTGAGAACTCTATCTGCACCGTCACTCTCCATGCTGTATGATCAGTGAGAACTCTATCTGCACCGTCACTCTCCATGCTGTATGAGCAGTGTGAACTCTATCTGCACCGTCACTCTCCATGCTGTATGAGCAGTGTGAACTCTATCTGCACCGTCACTCTCCATGCTGTATGAGCAGTGAGAACTCGATCTGCACCGTCACTCTCCATGCTGTATGAGCAGTGAGAACTCTATCTGTACCGTCACTCTCCATGCTGTATGAGCAGTGAGAACTCGATCTGCACCGTCACTCTCCATGCTGTATGATCAGTGTGAACTCTATCTGCACCGTCACTCTCCATGCTGTATGAGCAGTGTGAACTCTATCTGCACCGTCACTCTCCATGCTGTATGAGCAGTGAGAACTCTATCTGCACCGTCACTCTCCATGCTGTATGATCAGTGTGAACTCTATCTGCACCGTCACTCTCCATGCTGTATGAGCAGTGAGAACTCTATCTGCACCGTCACTCTCCATGCTGTATGATCAGTGTGAACTCTATCTGCACCGTCACTCTCCATGCTGTATGATCAGTGTGAACTCTATCTGCACCGTCACTCTCCATGCTGTATGATCAGTGAGAACTCTATCTGCACCGTCACTCTCCATGCTGTATGATCAGTGTGAACTCTATCTGCACCGTCACTCTCCATGCTGTATGATCAGTGAGAACTCTATCTGCACCGTCACTCTCCATGCTGTATGAGCAGTGTGAACTCTATCTGCACCGTCACTCTCCATGCTGTATGAGCAGTGTGAACTCTATCTGCACCGTCACTCTCCATGCTGTATGAGCAGTGTGAACTCTATCTGCACCGTCACTCTCCATGCTGTATGAGCAGTGAGAACTCTATCTGCACCGTCACTCTCCATGCTGTATGAGCAGTGTGAACTCTATCTGCACCGTCACTCTCCATGCTGTATGAGCAGTGAGAACTCTATCTGCACCGTCACTCTCCATGCTGTATGAGCAGTGTGAACTCTATCTGCACCGTCACTCTCCATGCTGTATGAGCAGTGTGAACTCTATCTGCACCGTCACTCTCCATGCTGTATGAGCAGTGAGAACTCTATCTGCACCGTCACTCTCCATGCTGTATGAGCAGTGTGAACTCTATCTGCACCGTCACTCTCCATGCTGTATGATCAGTGTGAACTCTATCTGCACCGTCACTCTCCATGCTGTATGAGCAGTGTGAACTCTATCTGCACCGTCACTCTCCATGCTGTATGATCAGTGAGAACTCTATCTGCACCGTCACTCTCCATGCTGTATGATCAGTGAGAACTCTATCTGCACCGTCACTCTCCATGCTGTATGATCAGTGAGAACTCTATCTGCACCGTCACTCTCCATGCTGTATGATCAGTGTGAACTCTATCTGCACCGTCACTCTCCATGCTGTATGAGCAGTGTGAACTCTATCTGCACCGTCACTCTCCATGCTGTATGAGCAGTGTGAACTCTATCTGCACCGTCACTCTCCATGCTGTATGATCAGTGTGAACTCTATCTGTCCCGTCACTCTCCATGCTGTATGAGCAGTGTGAACTCTATCTGCACCGTCACTCTCCATGCTGTATGAGCAGTGTGAACTCTATCTGCACCGTCACTCTCCATGCTGTATGAGCAGTGTGAACTCTATCTGCACCGTCACTCTCCATGCTGTATGATCAGTGAGAACTCTATCTGCACCGTCACTCTCCATGCTGTATGAGCAGTGAGAACTCTATCTGCACCGTCACTCTCCATGCTGTATGATCAGTGAGAACTCTATCTGCACCGTCACTCTCCATGCTGTATGAGCAGTGTGAACTCTATCTGCACCGTCACTCTCCATGCTGTATGAGCAGTGTGAACTCTATCTGCACCGTCACTCTCCATGCTGTATGAGCAGTGAGAACTCTATCTGCACCGTCACTCTCCATGCTGTATGATCAGTGTGAACTCTATCTGCACCGTCACTCTCCATGCTGTATGATCAGTGAGAACTCTATCTGCACCGTCACTCTCCATGCTGTATGATCAGTGAGAACTCTATCTGCACCGTCACTCTCCATGCTGTATGATCAGTGTGAACTCTATCTGCACCGTCACTCTCCATGCTGTATGATCAGTGTGATCTCTATCTGCACCGTCACTCTCCATGCTGTATGATCAGTGAGAACTCTATCTGCACCGTCACTCTCCATGCTGTATGAGCAGTGTGAACTCTATCTGCACCGTCACTCTCCATGCTGTATGAGCAGTGTGAACTCTATCTGCACCGTCACTCTCCATGCTGTATGATCAGTGAGAACTCTATCTGCACCGTCACTCTCCATGCTGTATGATCAGTGAGAACTCTATCTGCACCGTCACTCTCCATGCTGTATGAGCAGTGAGAACTCTATCTGCACCGTCACTCTCCATGCTGTATGATCAGTGTGAACTCTATCTGCACCGTCACTCTCCATGCTGTATGAGCAGTGTGAACTCTATCTGCACCGTCACTCTCGATGCTGTATGAGCAGTGAGAACTCTATCTGCACCGTCACTCTCCATGCTGTATGAGCAGTGTGAACTCTATCTGCACCGTCACTCTCCATGCTGTATGAGCAGTGTGAACTCTATCTGCACCGTCACTCTCCATGCTGTATGAGCAGTGAGAACTCTATCTGCACCGTCACTCTCCATGCTGTATGATCAGTGAGAACTCTATCTGCACCGTCACTCTCCATGCTGTATGAGCAGTGAGAACTCTATCTGCACCGTCACTCTCCATGCTGTATGAGCAGTGTGAACTCTATCTGCACCGTCACTCTCCATGCTGTATGATCAGTGAGAACTCTATCTGCACCGTCACTCTCCATGCTGTATGATCAGTGTGAACTCTATCTGCACCGTCACTCTCCATGCTGTATGATCAGTGAGAACTCTATCTGCACCGTCACTCTCCATGCTGTATGAGCAGTGAGAACTCTATCTGCACCGTCACTCTCCATGCTGTATGATCAGTGAGAACTCTATCTGCACCGTCACTCTCCATGCTGTATGATCAGTGAGAACTCTATCTGCACCGTCACTCTCCATGCTGTATGAGCAGTGTGAACTCTATCTGCACCGTCACTCTCCATGCTGTATGATCAGTGAGAACTCTATCTGCACCGTCACTCTCCATGCTGTATGATCAGTGAGAACTCTATCTGCACCGTCACTCTCCATGCTGTATGAGCAGTGTGAACTCTATCTGCACCGTCACTCTCCATGCTGTATGAGCAGTGTGAACTCTATCTGCGCTGCTATCAACCATTTTACTTCTCCTGCTCTCACGGGGAGGCAAACTCTCAGTATCAGACCTCGGGATCCCCTTCAGAATTCAAAATTCCCCCAAACATCGAGCTGATTTCCTCTCCTTGTCGAACAACCATCTCACCTCAGGGAACACTGCATACAGCTCTCACCAGACTGTCTCCAGCACAGGTCTCCTTGCTGAGTTGTACAATTCGAGCAAGTCCTCCTCTGGCCTGTTATCTCATCCCCTTGCTGTAAAGGTCTGAAGTGAGATCTGTATTCGTGTCTCTCGGTGTACCTGTTCACGAGTGCCCCTATGTCTGCCTGAACGTTGACAATCTGAACGTGCAAGCCAACTCGGGTTTTGAACTTGCTGAAAGAGGGACAAGTTTTTTATTTGTCTTGCAGTCATTAGCACAAGCGCAAATTAGCAATGATCACAACAATTTCCAGCACAAGGAGAAATTAGTGCTCATTGATTGTTAAGAAGGGTTGTTCAGAAGACGGACACTGTGCTCGCTTTCGTTGATAGAGCGATTGAGTTTCGGAACCACAAGGTCATGCTGCGGCTTTACAAAACTCTGGTGCAGCCGCACTTGGTGTATTGCGTACAGTTCTGGTCACCACATTATAAGAAGGATGTGGAAGCTTTGGAAAGGGTGCAGAGGAGATTTACTCGGATGTTGCCTGGTCTGGAGGGAAGGTCTTAGAGGAAAGGCTGAGGGACTTGAGGCTGTTTTCGTTAGAGAGAAGAAGGTTGAGAGGTGACTTAATCGAGACGTATAAGATAATCAGAGGGTTAGATAGAGTGGACAGGGAGAGCCTTTTTCCTCAGATGGTGATGGCTAGCACAAGGGGACATAGCTTTAAACTGAGGGGTGATAGATATAGGACAGATGTCAGAGGTAGTGTCTTTACTCAGAGTGTAGTAGGGACGTAGAATGCCCTGCCTGTAACAGTAGTAGACTCGCCAACTTTAAGGGCATTTAAATGGTCATTGAATAAACATATGGATGAAAGTAGGATAGTATAGGTTAGATGGGCTTCAGATCGGTTTCACAGGTCAGCACAACATCGAGGGCCGAAGGGCCTGGACTGTGCTGGAATGTTCTACGTTCTATGACTGATCAACCTCGCTCATGAATCCCTGATTTTCCCAGCAGTATAAAACATCATTTGCATTCATTGAACATTCCTTCAGTGTGCGAGCTATTGCCATATTGACACTAATTCCTTCATTTCGACCCCTGTTACGACCGTGGCTCTGCATTTGCTGTGGAATATTGGCTCGAATTAATTCTCCACACTGCCGTTCCTCATTCGGAATTAAAGTGTCAGGGGCCAGGGAAAAGGGAAGCCTGTTCCCAGTTGCATCGCTGCTAATATGAGACAGAGGCATGCAGTTCATTGTGCGAGGTTTTGGGAAATACCAAGGGGACTACTACAGCTGGTCGGAGAAGGAAACAAGATGACCTTTGCCCTCGGCACTCCCACACGTGGGCCGTGTGGGAGTTGGGGAGCAACAGTAACGAATGACAGACGTATGAGTCTCTTTAGCTCCCACACAGGGAATGCTCCACCAGCAGCCTTCTGTGAGAAAGGCTGAGAGACCCACTCCCCTGACTGTGCTGAGTTCTGTCAGCTGGGCCTGAGAACCGAGAGACAGGCAAAGTCAATCTTTAACTCTTAAAGGTTCGCCATCCCCCTCAACCTGCTTGGTGAGGGCGGCACGGTGGCTCAGGGGTTAGCGCTGCTGCCTCCCCGCGCCAGGGACCCGGGTTCGATTCCAGCCTAGGGACGACTGTCTGTGTGGAGTTTGCACATTCTCCCCGTGTCTGCGTGGGTTTGCTCACACAATCCAAAAAATGTGCAGGTTAGGGTGGATTGGCCATGCTAAATTACCCATAGTGCCCAGGGATGTGCAGGTTAGGGTGGATTGGCCAAGCTAAATTACCCAAAGTGCCCAGGGATGTGCAGGTTATGGTGGATTGGCCATGCTAAATTACCCATAGTGCCCAGGGATGTGCAGGTTAGGGTGGATTGGCCATGCTAAATTACCCATAGTGCCCAGGGATGTGTAGGTTAGGGTGGATTGGCCAAGCTAAATTACCCATAGTGCCCAGGGATGTGCAGGTTAGGGTGGATTGGCCATGGTAAATTGTCCCATAGTGTCCAGGGATGTGCAGGTTAGGGTGGATTAGCCGTGCTAAATTGTCCCATAGTGCACAGGGATGTGCAGGTTAGGGTGGATTGGCCATGCTAAATTGTCCCATAGTGTCCAGGGATGTACAGGTTCGGGTGGATTGGCCATGGTAAATTGTTCCATAGTGCCCAGGGATGTGCAGGTTAGGGTGGATTGGCCATGCTAAATTGTCCCATAGTGTCCAGGGATGTGCAGGTTAGGGTGGATTGGCCATGGGAAATTGTCCCATAGTGTTAGGTGCATTAGTCAGGGGTAAATATAGGGTGGGGGAATGGGTCTGGGTGGGTTACTCTTCGGAGGGTCAGTGTGGACTTGTTGGGCTGAATGGCCTGTTTCCACACTGTAGGGATTCTAACATTAAACAGACTCTCCTGCCTCATGTCGAGGACTATGGGCCAGGTGCTTGCAAATAGGCGTTTGGTATGCTTTCCTTTATTGGTCAGAGTATTGAGTACAGGAGTTGGGAGGTCATGTTGCGGCTGTACAGGACATTGGTTAGGCCACTGTTGGAATATTGTCTGCAATTCTGGTCTCCTTCCTATCAGAAAGATGTTGTGAAACTTGAAAGGGTTAAGAAAAGATTTACAAGGATGTTGCCAGGGTTGGAGGATTTGAGCTACAGGGAGGGGCTGAACAGGCTGGGGCTGTTTTCCCTGGAGCGTCGGAGGCTGAGGGGTGACCTTATAGAGGCTTATAAAATCATGAGGGGCATGGATAGGGTAAATAGACAAGTCTTTTCCCTGGGGTGGGGGAGTCCAGAACGAGAGGGGCATAGCTTTAGGGTGAGAGGGGAAAGATATAAAAGAGACCTGAGGGGCAATGTTTTCACACAGAGGGTGGTATGTGTATGGAATGAGCTGCCAGAGGATGTGGTGGAGGCTGGTACAATTACAACATTTAAAAGGCATCTGGATGGGTATATGAATAGGAAGGGTTTGGAGGGATATGGGCCGGGTGCTGGGAAATGGGATGAGATTAATGTAGGATATCTGGGTCGGCATGGACAGGTTGGACCGAAGGGTCTGTTTCTGTGCTGTGCGTCTCTGTGACTCTCTGACTTACAGGCTATGCTCGTGAATTTAGGAAGCCCGGCATCTCGTTTACATTAGAGCTGAGCAAGCGACCTTTGAGGTTGCTCTCGTGGTAATGTCCCCATCCCCGGACCAGGAGGCCTGGGTTGAAGTCCCACTTGCTCCAGAGGTGTGTAATAGTATCGCTGAATAGCTTGTTTACGAAAATAAGTTGATTTTGTTTGTAACTTGCGTCCTTTATTGATAGCAAAAGTTGATGCTCCCTGAGGGACACATCCACCTCTATCTTTTGCAGAAGGCCTTAGGCCTCAGATGACCTGCAGGCCTTGGGCCTACACCCCTGTGGGCTGCCTGCGCCCACCGCACTGCCAGAGCAACCACGCCGGGCGCTTTCGTTGTGCTAACGGTCACTTAGCAACGACTTGAGGACCCTGGGACCAACTCCTGCTGCATTTGGAATGTGAGCCATTGGAACGGGGTGGGGGCACGCTGGTGCGAGAATCAACTTCTGCCGCAGAACCAGAACCCGGCGGTGAAGAGGTGAGGGCCGAGGGATGACTGGGAACACCCTCATCAAGAGCTGGCACAGTCCGTTGGACTCAACGGTCTCCTTTGGCAAATTCGAGGAGCCACAATCAGAGTGGGTTTTGAACAAGAGGATGCCCTCTGTGTACCCACCCTACAAATGACCCAGTTTGGCAACCTGTGTCACTTTCACAAGCTGTGGCAGGAATTCAAGGATCTCAGTGTTAATGGTGAGTCAGTGGGATTAGTCCGAATGGATAAGGAGTACTCGCTGCACTGTAGTACACAGCTGGCTGCTCTTCCCAGTATCATAAATCACCAATTAGGGATTTTTCTTTTCCCTAAATATTTACACATGGTTCAAATATTCCCAGGAAAGCAGCAATGGAATCCCTGTCCAGTTACAGATAAAATTACTGGCTTATCCCTTGACAAGCTCTCCTCCACAATTCATGCAGCTCAGGCCTCGGCTTCTGGTCTCTCCCTGATCCCTGC
The DNA here is from genome assembly GCF_047496795.1 of Chiloscyllium punctatum. NCBI lineage: Eukaryota > Metazoa > Chordata > Chondrichthyes > Orectolobiformes > Hemiscylliidae > Chiloscyllium > Chiloscyllium punctatum. Next base: position 13,473,796 of record NC_092791.1, on the reverse strand, counting down.
GCCAGAGAGCAGGCACACGCCTCACATTGGGCTAGTACAGGGAAGGCCATTCTGGTGTCTTCATGTGTGACCCTCGTCTCTGAGTGCCTCCGGAATTGGATTGGAGTCTAGCCAGGGGAAGGGGTGGAGGTGGGGGGGGGAATTTGCCGACAATTCCAGGGAGACCTGAAGTGTGCCCCCCCCCATTCCAACGGCTCACATTCGAAATGGAGCAGGAGTCGGTCCTGGAATTCCCAAGGCGTTGCTGAGCGACCGCCATTGCAAGGAACACTCCTGGCATGGTTTCTGTGGCAATGCCCACAGGGGTGTAGGCCTGAGGCCTACAGGTAATCTCAGGCCGAAGGCTTTCTGCAGCAGACGGAGGTGGATGCGTCCTTCAGGGAGGGTCAATGTCTGCAGCAGCACAGTGAGACTGAAATGCCACAGATGGCACCAGATGCCAAGATAAGGGCAAATCACAATTCCTGAGATTTTTCTATCCTCAGATCAACGCAGATGACTGTATCGCGAATGTTGTGTCATCACAAAACGTTGGGATGGAGGACATCAGAAGGAAGAGAACTGAGATCAACAAGTCCGTTTCAAAACTGTAAAGATTGGGACTTTTTCTTTCTGTGCTTTGTAAAACTGTGGACTGAAACGAAAACCAGGGATCTCTCCAAGGATGGCTGCATGGTTAGACAGTAAGGAATGTGATGCCTATTGCGGACCCGGTTTGTGAAGTGGTTGGTTCTAGTGAGGTGCAGACACACAGGGCTGTTTCGAAGTGATGCTGCCTGAATTGCTGTGCTCTTCCAGCACCACGAATCCAGAATCTGGTTTCCAGCATCTGCAGTCATTGTTTTTACCCATTTAGAAGTGAAGCTGATTGTTGACTCGAGACCAGTAACCAAACTAATGACAAAGGTTCTCTCCCTGCCAGTGATGCAATTGATTGTCAGCTTGGGCTGTGAGCAAGACCAAGAGCAGCTTTGTCAGACCAGAAGAGAAACCAGCAGATCTGAAGCAACCAGAAAACTCCCTCTCTCTTCTCTACAAGAAGTTACTTTAAACCTGAAGAAAACCAATTTATCTTTCCTTCAGCAATAAATGTAAACTGTGACTTTGAATTGGATAAGTTAGAGATGGTTCCTCAGTGAAGCAGCCACCCTGTGCCTCTTACAAACCAGTGGAAGCATCCGAGAGCAGAAATGGTGAGGAGAAACCTTCCGATTAGCAAAAACCAACCCAACAGATGATGGGAACAAAAGCTACAGAATTGTTTTCCTAGCTCCCCCCCCCCCCCCGCCCCGAATCATGTTTTCATATTTTCCTGTTTATGTTTGTCTGTGTGTGTGTGTGTGTGTGTCTGTGTCCGTGTGAGAGTTTGATATACACATGGACACACGCACACATACAATGTGTGGTATGTGTAAGAGTATGTGTGTACATGTGAGTGAGTGTGTGTGTGTGAGAGAGAGAGAGTCTGTGTGTGTGTGTGTGTGTGTGTGTGTGGACTGAGTGTGTGTTGAGTGTGTGTGAGTATACAAGTGTGTGTGTGTGTCTGTGCTGTATGTGAATGTATGAGTGTGTACCTGTATGTGTGTCTCTGTGTGTGTGTGTCTCTGTGTACCTGTTTGTGTGTCTCTGTGTGTCTGTATGTGTGTCTCTGTGTACCTGTACGTGTGTCTCTGTGTGTCTGTATGTGTGTCTCTGTGTACCTGTATGTGTTTCTCTGTGTGCCTGTGTGTGTGCCTGTGTGTCTGTATGTGTGTATCTGTGTACCTGTATGTGTGTCTCTGTGTGTCTGTATGTGTGTATCTGTGTACCTGTATGTGTGTCTCTGTGTACCTGTATGTGTGTATCTGTGTACCTGTATGTGTGTCTCTGTGTGCCTGTATATGTTTCTCTGTGTACCTGTATATGTTTCTCTGTGTGCCTGTGTGTGTTTCTCTGTGTACCTGTATGTGTGTCTCTGTGTGCTTGTGTGTGTTTCTCTGTGTACCTGTATGTGTTTCTCTGTGTGTCTGTATGTGTTTCTCTGTGTGCCTGTGTGTGTTTCTCTGTGTGTCCGTATGTGTGTCTCTGTGTACCTGTATGTGTGTCTCTGTGTGTCCGTATGTGTGTCTCTGTGTACCTGTATGTGTGTCTCTGTGTGTCTGTATGTGTGTCTCTGTGTACCTGTATGTGTTTCTCTGTGTGTCTGTATGTGTTTCTCTGTGTACCTGTTTGTGTGTCTCTGTGTGTCCGTATGTGTGTCTCTGTGTACCTGTATGTGTTTCTCTGTGTGTCTGTATGTGTGTCTCTGTGTACCTGTATGTGTTTCTCTGTGTGTCTGTATGTGTTTCTCTGTGTACCTGTTTGTGTGTCTCTGTGTGTCCGTATGTGTGTCTCTGTGTACCTGTATGTGTGTCTCTGTGTGTCTGTATGTGTGTCTCTGTTTTTCTCTGTGTGTCTGTATGTGTTTCTCTGTGTACCTGTTTGTGTGTCTCTGTGTGTCTGTATGTGTGTCTCTGTGTACCTGTATGTGTGTCTCTGTGTGCTTGTGTGTGTTTCTCTGTGTACCTGTATGTGTTTCTCTGTGTGCCTGTGTGTGTTTCTCTGTGTGTCTGTATGTGTGTCTCTGTGTGCTTGTGTGTGTTTCTCTGTGTACCTGTATGTGTTTCTCTGTGTGTCTGTATGTGTTTCTCTGTGTGCCTGTGTGTGTTTCTCTGTGTGTCCGTATGTGTGTCTCTGTGTACCTGTATGTGTGTCACTGTGTGTCTGTATGTGTGTCTCTGTGTACCTGTATGTGTTTCTCTGTGTGTCTGTATGTGTTTCTCTGTGTACCTGTTTGTGTGTCTCTGTGTGTCCGTATGTGTGTCTCTGTGTACCTGTATGTGTTTCTCTGTGTGTCTGTATGTGTGTCTCTGTGTACCTGTATGTGTTTCTCTGTGTGTCTGTATGTGTTTCTCTGTGTACCTGTTTGTGTGTCTCTGTGTGTCCGTATGTGTGTCTCTGTGTACCTGTATGTGTGTCTCTGTGTGTCTGTATGTGTGTCTCTGTGTTTCTCTGTGTGTCTGTATGTGTTTCTCTGTGTACCTGTTTGTGTGTCTCTGTGTGTCCGTATGTGTGTCTCTGTGTACCTGTATGTGTGTCTCTGTGTGTCTGTATGTGTGTGTGTCCGTGTGTGTTTGTGTAAGGGCAAGCTTATAAGGGTTTTGAATTTCAATTTGTAGAGTTAATTGAATTGAAATGAATTGCTCACCTGTAACTGGAATCTAAAGACCTGTTGTTAATTCTTGTTGTGAAGTATAGAGACTGGGTTCACGCTCCCTGTTGCTTGGGGGTCTTAACGTTGGGGTATTGGGGACTTGGACAGGGGCAGTGTCTGATTTACACACTTCCAACTTATGAAGGGACTTACAAACACAATCTCAGATTCCTAATCATGTTAAGGACCCAACATGTGAAGGAAGCTGCTTAGCTTCTTTAATTGGGCCCCCATCCAAACCCCAAAGGGGCCTTCCCATGGGAATGACCTGGTCTGTGGAGAACAGGGAGGGAACTGGCATGTGCAAGAGATGCTCAGTGCCATCTCCCTGATACCCACAAGCCTCTTTCTGTACACAGAGGTGAACGTGCACTAACAGAGGGTACGAGAAACTGGGCAGCTTCACACCAATGTCGACTGGTAATTGTCGACTGGT